>NC_079290.1:78384429-78700642 GCF_023638135.1 Falco biarmicus
GAACTTCCACCCTAGCCAGCTGGAAAGGAGGAAGGGGATTTGGCTATTTATGCTGTGTTTATGTGAGTCCTGGTAGTGCTGTATGTGGATGCTGTTAAAAGGGAGTGCCCAGCTGCAGTAGTCTGTGGCTGGATGTATTGCTTGCTTTCCTGTATGTGCATGCCTGGTCACACTGAGCATCACTGCTGACTTAACCTGCAATAGGGAAAGAGCAGCTGCATCTGTTGGCTTGGAATGGAAAAACAAATCCCTGGGTTTACAAGGGTGCTGGGCTGGGCTGCAGAGGCTGGAAAGGAGCAGTTCCAGAGGCAGTAACATTAAATATCCAATAAACGACATCTGAGCAATCCCTCTGCTCCCAGTTAAGAACTAAAAAAAAGTTATAGCTGTAAAAGCCAATTTAACTGTTACAATATTTTAATACTGCTAAGAAATAAACTTTTTTAGGGCTTCTTTAGAGAAAAAACTTAGTATTTGTTTTGAGGTTTATTTCTGGAGTTTCTGTAAAGAGTCATGTAAGAACAATTCAAATATAGGTAAATGAATAAATAGAATACTTAGTTCAAAATTCAAGGGAGTCTTTGCTGTGGTTGAGAACTGCTCGGTTTGTGTATGCTACAATAAAACCCAACATCACTAGTCGCACAATCCCAGGTACACCAGTAGCATATGCTGAAGGGAAAAGGGAGTAAATATAAAAATTACATGTGAAGGAAGAGTAAAAGTTTTATGCAAACAGACTATTGAATTGTCCAGTTATAGCAGCAAAGATGTCAGGTTTGAGGAATATCAGTAACTGACAGTTTAAAGCAAAGCAGAGGGTTTTTTGGTTTGGTTTGGTTTGGTTGGCTTGGTTTTGGTTTGTTTGTTGGGGGTTTTTTTGTTGTTGGTTTTTTTTTTTTTTTTTTTTTTTAATTTTACCTTAGCCATAGAAACAAAGATTTGAAGCTTCAGATGTCTGGGCAAAAAATGTTTCTCAGTTCAGTTCAAGCAATAGTTCCATTAGAAAACTGGTGGTGGTAGTGACCTGTAAAACTCAAAAAGCACAGTTTCTGTAATACATACTTTAAAGGTCAAGACAAGTCAATAAGACAGAAATGAGATCTCTTTCCAGGAGGTAAACTTTTTCATATAAAAAATGACCTTGAAAAATGGTCCTTTGACAGCTGGAATGCATATTGTGGTGTCCATCCAAGCAGGTTGTCTTGAAAGTAAAAAAAAGTATACTTTTGCACAAGTTGTGGGGTTTAAGTATGTTTTTCTTATGTTTTAAAGGAGAACAGAATCAAAGCTGTGGAATAGGAATACTTCAGATGGTGCAAAGAACAGTGTAGAAAAGATTCCATATAAGATACTGCAAAAGCAACAATCAAAGAAACCATAGGCAGGATACAACACTAACATAAGGAAGATTCTAATAAAGGTCAGAACAGCTTTTGAAAGAACAGCATGGAAAATAATTGTGTAGAGTTTAGAAGTTGAAGTACTTATTTACAAAAAAAGAAAATCCAACAGTTTCTGTAATGTTACTAGAATATGGTTAAATACTTGCATGATGCCATTCTTGGTGCAGGAAAAACTAAATGAATAATTATTTCAGTCTTCTTTCTTAACTTTGCATTGTCCAGGCTTTCCTGACCATGTGCAGCTTCATTTGCCTAAAGTTTTCTACTGTGTTAAACATGGCATTTTCTTCCTGAAACCATATTGCATTTAAAGGCTGAGTGATGTCACTTGAAACAAAATCCTTTATCTTTCAAACCGATACAGGTGAGGGAGTTGTGAGTTCTCTTTCCTGTATCTCCTTTTGCTTTCAAATGAAGGCAGAATTCCTCTTTTACTCTTTCTCCTGCCACTTCTCAACTCTTACCTCTCCTTCCAGGATAGATTTTCCTTAACAATCTAACTTTTCTTGCCTTCCTCTTGTCTTAAATTCCTTTCGTCTTTGTAGCATACACCTTGGATGCCCTACCCTGGCTGATGACACACCAAAGTGAAAATGCAGCAGCTGGAAATAGGGTTATGCACTCAGGGCGAGGCATAGTGGGAGGTCACTGAGTAGGAGTAAGGACAAACTGACAAGTTGAAGCCAGCCTTGGTTTGCAGCCATTACAAGAATGGAAACTATTATCATTGGTTCTGGAGATGAAAGACATGGGATCATTGCTAGGATATCAAAAGATGTCAAATAATTATAGATAAAAACCCCTGTAGCAGTATTTCAACACTGCATTAAATAAAGGGAGTGTCTAAAATGTTCTAACAGCTGCCTAAAGAAAATAAAAAAAAAATTATATATGATATAGTATTTTCTCAGCACTAGTTTCATGGTTTTTACTGTACATTGTATACACTTCTTTTTAAATCTATACTCATGAAAACCTAATTTATTATTTCTATATCAATGATTTCTAACATTCTTCAGGTCTGCTGAAGCACTCTATATTCCTTGTCACCATTTAATATTTCTTTCATGATGCAGCTTGGGAGCGAGATGGCTGGATTAGGCAAAGTGCAACTGCAATTACAAGCAGAGTGGCTGCTGCAGTTTGAGTGCCCTTGCACAGATGACACCACTGAACAACAGGGAAACAAGGCACTCGTGACAGAAAAAACAGAAGCTGGTACCAGACTGTACTTGGTGGAGACAAGACTAGAATTTGAAACTAATACTTGAAAAAGAAGAATGGGTAAAGACATATGAATTGTTTATTGAAGTAGCAGGGTATTCCTTTTAAAAGTTGACCAGCACATACATATTCCTGTATAAAGGAATGGCAAACGAGAAGTGTATGTTGCTGCTATTCACATAATTCAGGGGTCCTCAAACTACGGCCCGCGGGCTGGATATGGCCCCCCAGGGTCCTCAATCCGGCCCCCGGTATTTACAGACCCCCCTGCCGGGGGCTGGGGGCGGGGGGGAACCAAGCAGCCGCAGATGGCTGCCTGCCACTGCATCCGCGCCGGCCCCCTGGTTAAACAGTTTGAGGACCCCTGAGTCATGGTTAATTTACAGGTAGTTTTTAATAGTGAAAGGGAAGAAATGGAAGAAGGTAAACATGAAAACCTGAGGGAGCCTTCACACATTCACATGAATGTGCTTAAGTGCCTCATTGTGAGATCTTAAAATTATTATGTATTATGAAGTAATTTATCTCAGGTGATTCTTGGTGATAAATGTTATGAGAAGTTTGCTATTGGATAGTATTTAGTCTTGATGCCCAGAACACAAAATGTCACTGCCAGTGACAGTCCTGTATTCAGCTCATGCTTATTTATCTGTGTAAATGCTATCTCAAATGAAATAATCATTCTGGTTCCTTTCATGACCTAGTTAGGTCTTGACTTCTGATAATTCAGTTTCCAGGACAGCAAACCGATTACAATAATTAATATACTGTATCCATTGATTTGTTTCCACACTGACTTGAACAAACACCATTTCTTTCTCTTAATACTTTTCACTTACTGTATTGGTCAGTTATCTTAATTTTGGATGTTTCCTCTTTCTGCTTCAAAACCTTAACAGAATCATCTTTGTGTGAATGAGTCTAAAAACATTTCAGGCTGAAAGTGTACATAATCATTGCTAGCAAGTCCCTTATCTGCCACCCACCATCTGAGTCCCTGTGCAGTATTTTGTTAGAACTTCAGAAGTTGCTGCAGAAGCTGTCAGAGAAGATGCATTATCTTGAACATAAGAACTAGTATTTTTTTTCCCTTCTGCTTGATAATAGACAGCAGCTCAGGCTGGAGAAGCAAACTCCTGCTGAACTGCTGTTGGATTATTATTCACATACCACTTTACAAGCTCTCTTGTTTCATTTGTGAAGTAATACGTAAAACTGGTTTAAAACCAAAGGGATAGAATCTCAGTATTATATTGGCACAAAGCTGATTGACATCCAAGGAGAATATTTTTCATGTATAAGCGTCTGCCTTAAACTCTTTGAACTTAATTTTCATTTTGTAAAATGATTTTTTTTCCCTATTTTGTGTCTGATTATGTTTTCTTACATGCAGCACAAATGAGTCTGTGTTCACTGTGCCCCAGTGGTTTCTTCCTTAGTGACTGCTTTTCAAAGGGCAGACCCACCCTCTCATACTTTTGCTTTATTTAATTCTATATGTACATAGTTAATTTTACCTGTTTTATAAAAACACTGTATTCAATGGGTGCCTCTTAGAGTTCTTTGTTATGTATACCTTCCCTCTGATTTCTGTTCCTTAATGATTTTATGTTTCTCTGCAGTCTGTGAATTTTATACACAACATTTATAGAACATAACTATTTTACAATTATGTAGTAATCTTCATGAATGATGAAAATAATGAATTAAAGCAGGCTTCTTCATGTTTTTATTTTACTCTTTTTTTCTTTTTTGAGTTCAATCTATGAACTTTTCATCAGTTACCGTGCTTTGATATTGTATAGGTTTTTTTTTTAAAAAAAGAAAAATTCAGATTCTTTTGTGGCACTAAGTCTATGTGTATGTTTCAAAGACAAAGCTGTATTTGGTTACCTAATCATGAGCTTGGGTTATGGCATATTAATACAGAATCACTTAATGAAGACTTACAATACAAAATAGTTTTGTACTTGGTCAGTTTTCAGGTTGGCATATGTTATTTATTCTTCCAATGAATTAAATCAAATTATTTGATGGAAGTGAGTTTGGCTTGTTAAGCTATCTCAACCATTCTGCTTCTGAAATATTCCAGGGTTATTAGATCTGTCCATAACATACATCAGCAAGAAGGTATCCTCAGCCATCTCTCTTTTTAGGATGCCTGAATGCTGATTATGATGCATTTCTTCTTGGTAATGAAAATTTCCAGTGCCTAGCTCAGTTCATGTCATAGACTTGAAGAGTTTCAACTCAGAACAACTTAAATTTACATAGCCTGTGTCTCTGCCTTCAAGCATGAATACCTTTCCTTATGTCATTCTGATCAATATTTATCTTAGCCTTTTAATAAAGACCTTTAAATAGACAGATTGCATGACCTCTCCAGGCAATCTGTTTTAGTGCTTCACTCTCTTTACCCAGAAGTTTTTTTCTTAATTTTTATCTTGAATCTTTTATGCTGTGATGTCCATTACTTGTCCTATCTATCACAGGTAAGAGAAAAAAAATTAGTCCCTCCTTTGCAGAAGCCATGTATTTATTTAAACTGTGTTTGTACTGTCCCTGCTTTCTTTAAGATAAACTACATTCATTCAGTATTTTCAGCTAGGTAAGCTTTTGTAGACCTCTGATTATTTTCTGTTTTTCTTGAATTTTCCAGTTAGTACATATTAATGAAGTTCAGAACCCAAATCTGGATAAGAGATTCTAGCCGAATATGAGATTCTTCTTGGTCTTATGTCTCTCTTCCCATAATTTTTATCAGAAAGTACAATGACTCAAGTACACTTGAGTGATCCCACCAAGTAAAGCTAATAGAAGAACTTCTTTAGCTGTTCTTTCTTACTCCGTTCTCATTATGTTAATTCTACTAACAGTTTATCACAACTGGTCCTTCCATTGATAATACAAGCCCAGTTAGATGTTTCTGTTTCCTCAAGCGTGGCTTTTGATGCCGGTGATATAAGAGCCTGCAGGAAGACTTTTTTGCAATGACTTTTATTCTTATGGAGCAATTCCATGCATTGCCCTTTCCTAAATTGTAACTATATAATTATTCTCCATTTCTGTATGTGCCCTTAAGAATCTGACTTCCATTTTGTGTATGCTTTCTTCTCATGTCTGAGGTAAATGCAGAACTCCTTATTAGCTACATTGATATTTTGCTATGGTTCTAACCTTCCTTCCATAAGAAGATTATTTGCTTGAAATATCTACTTGAAAACAGGAATGTTAATGCTGTTTCTTTTCCTTTGTTTTCTGAAGGGTTTGACTCTTCTGTTTATTTTTAGATGTCATGGGAAGAAGTAATTTCAACGAAACTTTGCTCAGCCATTTTATCCTTGTTCAGAATCCTGTCTAAATACCATCTCTGACTAGATCAAGAAACATTCACACAGCACTCCAAGAATATGGCGAACATCTCACCTGCCAAGTTAAGTGAAAGCTAGTCACCTAGACATCTGTAATTAATAAAAGACTAATAGGCCTCTACAGACCATGATGATAATTTTAAGAAGTATTCTCAATGAAGCTTTTCAGTTACATTCTTTATAGGTACAGTGTTTAGATGACCAGATTAGATTTTGATGAGTAACTTTTTAGGTTGCTGAAGTTCAGTGAGCTGAATAATTCTCTCTGCTTTTTTTTGTATAAACTTTTTTTTATTATTATTATTTTGAGCTGATGTTTGGGTAATTGGAATTGTTTGTTACTACTAAACCTTACATTCTGAATAATACTACCATTGATTCTTATCAAGCCTTATGTTCTTGATGCTTGGTTTACCCTGAGCTCTGAGCATGATGGTACCTGGCATTAGAGTGCAAGGCAGTGCCTGCCTTTACCTTTTCAAACGTTGATTGATTAGTTGATAAATGGATTGATGAACCATTAGCTCAGAACTTTTGTTTCCTCCAAAAAGGAAAGCATAAATTAAATCAACCAATAACTATCAACAGAACTAATGAGGTTCAGGCCAAAAGAATGAGACATAGATGTTTCAGGGAACAATTTTTTAATTTACCTCTTAAGTGGATAAACCAGACACTTGATTTGTATACTGAAAAAATATGGAAGCCTTGTTTTTTCTCTTAAAAGAATTGTAGAGTTTCAGAACAGTTTCATTTCAGCCTCAAAATACCAAGGTAATTTGCTATAGTGGTTCTTATTTTGGCTGCTAGTAGTAAAATAAAAATATTTTATATCCTAAACAACTTGGGAATGGTAATTTCTGTCATTGACTGCTTCACAGTCCAAGCTGTTTGTCAAAGCTGCTGTCACAATAGGTTCTTGGGGTAATAATTTGAAGGATCAATAGTCTTCTTTCATTCTCTCTCTCTCTCTTTTTTTTTATGAAACCTGGCAACTTTTCCATTGATTGCTTTTCTTCTTCCAGCGCTGCATCTGCTGCCTTTTCAGTTTCTGATTAATTTTCTAGTATCTCAGCTCATTCATATATTCAGTATAACACGGTGACATGGGCTTCTGAGAATATGTTGGCTGTTTCTTTCCTGCTTGGATGCTGTAACCTAAGTTGGCAATATGTGTCATATGTTGTATATGTAATACTGAGTGGTTTAGGTAACAAAAAACCTGATAGATAAAGGTATAACTCTTTCCTGCATGGAAAGAGCAGGAATTACAGGATATTATGGTTATTAGAAACAAAATTGAACAGAAACAAAAAATATTTAATATAATTGCTAGCTAAACATGTTTTAGATAGTTAATCAACAGAAGCTAACTGTGTTGTCCAGGAGAATGTCTTCTGTTTTTATTTTGTGCGGTATATATGGTAAATAACAGTGAATACTGTGGAGTGTAGTAATTACCGTTACTAACAATGAAGACAGTGTTTGCTATGGCCATCACCAGAATAGCCTAACTGCATTTCCCTTTTGGGTCTCTTTTCAAAGGGAAGATTTCAAGTAATGACAAGTTTAAAGCTCATTGGGTATTTCCGATTGGAATACAATTTTATGTTATCAAGCGCATATTCATTTATTGCTAGAGGAGCTTAATAAATGAAGGGTGGATGTTATGAACATTCACAGACATGGCATTTTGCAGATGACCAAAAATTTTAGTCGAAGAGTTCTCGATGGATTTAAAGTTACAGTTAATCTATGGCTAAGTGGACTCTAGCATTTAGCCATAAAATAGTAATCATAATTTATAATGTTTGGCTAGCAGTGTCTTAATTATTGTTCAAAAAGCCAACACCATTCATCTTTCTCTAGCATTATCTCTTACCGTCAGTTTCTGGAATGAACCATTTTAGATCAAGACTCACTCAAGTGCCAGGGACATACTGAATCCTCATTCATGATAGCTCCTCTCTCCTTCTGTCCCAAACTGCAAATCTTACTGTTACACTGTTTCCTGTGTACTAATCTTTAAACTGCAGCTTTTGTTTTGGGTTTTTTTTTCAGTTACTTCTATTGCTTTTTGCTTTTTGAGAGGCAATTAGATTTTTCTGCTGTCTCTGTATGTAGGATATGGCATGAGTCCAGCTCTAGATGGCCTAAAGTGTGCATGTTGAGTTGGTAATGATATCTATCCAGGAGTTGGAGGAGGATGATCTTACATATGTGTACAAACAATATTACTCTAAATGCTATTGCAACACCAGCTCATTGCATGTTAGCAGATTCACCTTTTGCCACCTTTCCAAGGTAAATATTCTGTTTGTTTCCTTTTCATCACTTTAAAAGATGGGCATCCATCATTTCTAGTAAGATAACAGGTCTGACAGTCTTTCTGGTAAAATGGACAGCATAACACACGTTTATTGTTTCTCCTGATGGAATGCAGGAAAAAGATGTTTATAATCAAAAAATTAATGATAATAAAAGCAGATGAGTTAATAATAAGTTACAAATACCAAACTAAATTAAGTGCAGACATCTGTGTATTAATTTAATTTGCTGAGGTGAGCTTGAAGTTAGGGAGGTTATTAATATATATTTTGTCTATTTATATATTCTTCTGACAGAACCCACTGAAAACCTGAATGTCTCCCTAGCCTTAAATGTTGCATACTGTCATGAAATATGCAAGCAGTCCAACAGAGACCACAAACATATCTGTATTGTTTTCACAGTAGGAGTCCTAGTGCAGGCAGGCTATGTTAAAAAGGAAGCTCTCCCTAAATTCGTTGGCATTTCCACTTCTTTTTAATCAAAGGGAAAACTTTTCGTATGTTTTATTCCCATCAATGGAAAAAAAAATGTACTCAGGTTGTTTAGCTTACCTATGTTATTTTCCTCTAAAAGAAGAGTTTACACTTTTAAGACCTAGCAAGTTAATATTGACAGGTGCAGCTTTAAAAACTTGCAGAAAGAGGGTCTCCGGTTAAAGCAGATCATTAACAAACCTTGCTTTCCTCCTCAGGGAGTCATAGCTGTTCAAAAGATACTAAACTCTGATGTTGCTTACCTGGATGATGCAGCTGTATATGTTTTTAGTTACTTCAAGTTTTTCAGCAACATATCTGTGAAGCCAGTCTGTACCTGGTTCAGATTAACTTAAAAATAATCAGTCACACCTTAGATTTCAGAGACTGTAAATGCCAATATTTTATTGGGTTTTCAGATATAGGATGAAGAAAAAGTAGAGATATTCAACATGGGTTTTTGCATCAGTCTTTAATAATACTGATAGATCTTGGGCTGCCTGGTCCCCTGAGTTGGAGGATCATGAGCATGAGATCAGTGACTTTCATTTGTGGACACTGAAATTGTAATGGACCAGCTGTATCAGCTGAATGTTCACAAGTCCATGGGGCCTGATGGGATTCATCCCAGAGTACAGAAGACAGTGAATGTTATGGCAGGACCCCTCCTGATCACCTACCAAAAGTCTTGGGAGTGTTGGGAGGTCCCTGCTGACAAGAAGCTAGCCAGTGTTACTCCAGTTTACAAAAAGGGCATGAGGGAAGGCCCAGGGAACTACAGACATGTTAGTCTAACCTCAGTTCCTGGAAAAAAATATGGGGAAGATTATACTGGGTACCTTTAAAGGCATTTAAAGAATAACACAATCATCAGGCACAACCAACATGGGTTCACAAAGGGAAAATCCTATTTAACTAATTTGATATCCTTCTATGATAAGGTCACCCACTTAATGGAGAAAGAAAATGCACTAGATGTAGTTCTTCTGGATTTTAGTAAGGCTTTTGATACTGTCCATCACAGCATCCTTCTGGACCAGTTGTCCAACTGTGGAATGAGTGGGTTCATGGTGTACTAGGTGAAGAACTGGCTGAAGGGCAGGGCTCAAAGGGTAGTAGTGAATGGGACTACATCTGGCTGGTGACCAGTCACCAGTGCTGTTCCTCAGGGTTCAACTCTAGGGCCAGTTCCGTTCAATATATTTCTCAATGTTCTGGATGCAGGAGTTGAATGCACCATTAGCAAGTCTGTTGATGATAGTGAACTGGGAAGGGCTGTTGACCCTTTTAAGGGAAAAGATGCTTTGCAGAGAGGGTTCTAGATAGACTGGAGCATTGGGCTATGATTAATGGGATGAAATTTAACAAGTTCAAATGCCAGATTCTGCATCTAGGATGGAGTAATGCTGGGCACAAGTGTAAATTGGGAAAGGAGTGGCTGGAGGGCAGCCCTGCAGAAAACAATCTGCAGGTGCTGGTTGAGAGCAGGCTGCCAGCAGTGTGCCCTGGCAGCCAAGGGGGCTAACCACACCCTGGGGTACATCAACACAGCAGAACAAGCCAGTAAAAAGGAGATCACCCCGCTGTATTCAGTGTTGGTGCGGCCTCCACTTGAGCACTGTGTGCAGTTCTGGGCCCCCACAATTCAAGAAGGACGTGAAGGTCCTGGAATGCATCCAGAGGAGGGCCACAAAGCTGGTGAAAGGGCTGGAAGGGCCATCCTATGAGGATCAGCTGAGGATCTCTTGTCAAGTTTTGAGAAGAGGCAGCTGAGGGGCAACATCATTGCTCTACAGTTCCCAGAGGCGGGGACATTGAGGAGCTGCTGATCTCTTCTCCCTGGTACCCAGTGACAGGACACACAGAAATGGCTCAAAGCTGTGTCAGGGGAGGTTTAGACTTGACATTAGGATGCATTTCTTTACTGACAGGGTGGTCAAACACTGGAACAGGCTTCCTAGAGAGGTGGTTGATGCCCCAAGCCTGTCAGTGTTTAAGAGGCATTTGGGCCATGCCCTTAACAACATACTTTAACTTCTGGTCAGCCCTGAATTGGTCAGGCAGTTGGACTAGTTGATTGTTCAAAGTCCCTTCCAACTGAAATAGTCTATTCTCTTCTAATATAGTAATATTTCTGAAAGTTTTAAGGCACATGTAGGCAGTGTTTTTTTTTTTAAAAAAACACCTATTCTAGAAAATTTTCAAGGGTTTTCTGTATTTCTGAAAACTCTTGCTAGACAACTATCTGTATTCCTGTGCTCATGAAACACTTCTACAAAATAGGTCCTTGGGGAATACCATGAGCTTCTTCAGCAAATTCTACTGTGTAATTTAATGTTAGCTCTACCCTGTTCTGCAATCACAGCTGTAATTATCTAAGCGTTCAATCTAAGCTTTTGAATATAGACATTTTAATTAATATGGATCTGTTAGAAAGTTACAGACTCAATTGTATTTTACATATAGATGCATTTTCAAATTCAGCTATGGTTGCCATAAACAACGTTTTGTATTTTGAAAGCAAAACCTCATAACTGTAACCTTCATAACTGTAGGAACGAGTAGTTCTGCAAATCAGAAAACTTATGCTCCTAACTTCTTTGTTTGCAAAGGCAGGTAGGTGGGTAGATGCACAAATATTTAGGTTAGTGTGTTTTTGAAATCTGTTTACTAGACTGAATGCAACGTGGTTACTAGTGAATATCATCACACTTGAGAAGGAAAAAGATTCTTAAAAACATACTGTGATATGAATTCATACTAAATTTTGTAGTCATTCCATTTTCTTTAACTGTATATTATAGGTCTGTCTATGCAGGCTTACCAATTTGATTGTGGTGGGAATAATGTCTTACAGTGTGAGACTGCTCCTCTCACCAAAGACCTTCATGTCTCTGTGGACAAGGCATAGAAAACTGAAAATTCATACAGCATTCTCAAATAATTCTCAGCCTGATTCACCAGTAAATTATGATCCCTACTATACCTGGGATCTGTTACTCTGTTAATCACTCAGTGTAAACGATGAAAAATATGAAAGAACGGTGTCTGTGCTGCTTAGAAAACCTGTATTGATGTGAATTTCTAATATTAGTGGGAGTTTTCTGGGGACTAGTGGAAACGTTGCCTCATGTGCAATTACTTTCTACTGCCAGGTAGCATGTAGCAAAGGGGATAAATGGCCTGGTAAGGTTGAATTTCTCAATCATCCGATGCAGTAGAAAGATATAGCTGTGAACACTGGTATTCTGTGAAAGGTTAGCACTGTTGAGGAATTCTAGAACATTTCTGAATGCTCAGAATAGACCCTGAATGGGCAAATGTTATCTGGAAAAAGGATAGGACTGCTGCTAAGAGGTGAAGCAGCACTTCCATTTCTTGAACTATTGCATCCAGTTGTGCAGGGATTTGAGAAGGCTATGGATAAATCTGAGAAATCCCCGATGGAGAAGATGATTTCTGATGGTACTTTGAACCCCAGGATTTAGTTATTTCAAGCTCTGTACATCAGATGAGAACCTGAGTGACACTGATTTTGTGTGTATATGGATGTGTGTGTAAAAAGGCAGCTATCTGATGGAAGTACCTGTATAGGAATACCTTGGTGATTTTCATTAATTTGGAGGTATCTACCGGTTCAGAGCTGTTTCTTATGGTCATTAATTACACCTCACTAGCCTCAGTAGCTGAGCAGAGATAGATGGTTCAAACTTCATTCAAGACAAATTATTATTTTGAAGATAATAAGCAAGCCATATGGAGCATAATTCCCATGTAGATAAGGACAGCAATTTAAAGTCAAGGGTTGTGTTGATGAAATCAAATACTGGATTGTTGGGAGTTAGATGGCAGTATTAGCTTATTCTTTTGTTCAGGTTTTTGTAACACTCGTCCCTTTATTTTTTTCTTTAGCATTTCAGTGTTGTGTTAAAGCAACATGACTAATCTGTCATGCAGTTCACTTATTTCTTCCCCACAGGAGAAATGTGTGCAGTGGTGTGACCTGTTTTGGTCTTTTTCCTTTTCTTTTTTTTTTTTTTTTTTTTTTTTTCTCCTTCCTACCTCTTTTTGATTTGCAGTCTTAATTTTACCTTTTTGTAGGAACTTCTGGAAGTCATCTGAATCATGTTGCTACTTTGCAGAGACTGAGCCATATTTGAGGATGAGTAATGCAGCCTGGGAGACCACAGGGATTCTAAACTGATGCAACTTACAGCTTCCTCTGCTGTCCCAATACATCAGCTACACTTAGTAAAATCTCTGCAGATAGTTTTAAACACAGTATTTATATTTAGGTTTATTTGTCAACATGTAAGTCACACTCCCCAGCTCATTCTCTTTTTCCATAGAATTCCAGTGCTGAAGGGCCCAAAGAGAGAAGAAAGAAAGAAATTAACTTTTATTTCCTCCTCATGTAGCTATTCCTGTTTTAATATTCTCTTTTAGCACTTTCGCTATGAGAGTAGCTATAAAGGTGACTGATCTAACTCTGTAATGCCTATTTTGTAATGCTTTACTTGCCTCTTCAGATTTGACCCAAAACATAGTGTGGAAACAGTTTCTCCTAACCATTTTTGAGTTCTTGACATTTCAAAAATAAACACACTTTAAGTCTCAAATAACTTGGTAAAAAGTGTTCAATGAAGAAAAATGATTCCTAATTAAATTGGCTTAAACTAAAAATTTACAGATGTTAGAATATGCACTGTTGATTTTCCTCTGTAGGTGCATTCGTAACACTTGCTGAATAAAGCACCACTCTATCTTGTCATATGTAAAACTGTGGCTTTTTTTGGATTATGTTATTATAAGAAAGTTCCTCAGAGTCCCTTAAAACATATTTCCAGTGATATGATTCAGTATCCAGGACTGTATTCTAGAAGAGATACTTCTTCTCTAGAAGAGATACTTTTTCTCTGAAGACATAAGCATGAAGGCACTTCAAAAACAATGTCTATCAGTGAATGTGGATAGAGACCGATAGATACAGATACGTGACATACACTTTGGGTCCATGCTTATGCCTCACAGAGGGCTGGACAGCCCATGTGTTGCAGCTTGTTTCAAGGCTGCAGCTGATGCAAAACTAAGTTACATGGGAAGTGGGAGGAGGATGAGAATAGCAGAGACGCCTTCTGCCTTATTGCTAGGGCATTTAGGGAAGGATGAAGCCAGTTCTACTTGTCAGAGTAGCTGGTCAGGTTGGAGGGCACCAACATGGCTTCAAACTGTATTCATTTCTGAAAAGCTATCATACTTCCTTCTACCAAACAGCAGATGTTCCCTCAGTTATGAAATATGCTCTCATTTTCAGCAATGTGACCACTGATGCATGCAGACACATACAGATGCTAGTATCACCAAGTTCCAGGGACTGTGTCAGTTGGTGGCCAACATCATATATTTGCAGTTTCCACTTGAGATTTATTCCAAAACAAACAAGCAAAATGTTATGGAGGACTGTATTCTTTTCAGATTGACCATTAGTCTTCTGGTTACACGTGTGCAATATTTACACTTTTTTTTTTTCTTTTTTTTTTAGTGAGGAAAAACCCCCAAAACCCAAACCAAACCAACAACAAAAAACCCCCAGCAACAACAAAAATACAAAAAAACCCCCACCCAAACCCAAAACAAACCACCGCTCCAAAACACCCCAAAGTATATTACCTTCTCTTGGAAAATTCATTCAATTCTCAATATATAGGCTGACTGCAGCATCAGGGCTATCTTCATTGACACATATTTCTTGCGCTTAAATGACTGCATCGTCAATGTGAAAGTCTTGGATTCAAATGGTGCTCTCATTGCATTAGTTTTTGGTCCACCTCTTAAATCTCACTGAGAAGTAGCACACTGGAACTAAAAAAAAGGCAGCCTTATCGCAGATTTTCCTGTATTACAAGTTCATTTGCAAGTATTCCAAGTTCATTTTTTTGGGTTTGGGGTTTTTTTTGTAGTTTTTTTGTGGTTGGTTTTTTGTTTTTGGTTTTTTGGTTTGGTTTTTTTTTTTTTTTTTTTTTTTTTTTTTTACTTTCTTTCACTACATAGCAGTAAAATGCCTTTTTACATTCCTTCCCACACCTCTTTGGAATCTTTCTACTGTTTTCCTTCTTTAGATAATTGTAGATGTAACTTAAATCCTTCATTTAGTTCATAGATAGAGGCTTACAGTGGAGAACAGTAGCTTTCTACATCTTCCCAGAATTATAGACCTAGATCTTCTAGGAGTCTTGCAATGTAGAAAAACTTGTGAGATACCACTTTCTTAGCATTCAGAATTCTCTGCCCCTCTCCCTACATATAGTAATCCCTTAGTATATACTTCGTTGTGGAAACACGACACATAAAAGAGGCTTCAGGAAGGAGGGTTCTAAGGTTACTGTTCATTGTTGTTGAACATTAGTCCAACAGGAAACATTGTTAGTAAGGCTCAAGATAACCTGAGTGTTGTCCAATTATGGAATTGTTACCATCAATAAAAACAACACAGTGAGAACGACTTAGTAAGGAAATAGAGTTTACCTATTGAAATCTGAAGAATATGAATGGGGTGTTAAAGATTGTTCCTCCTATTTTGTATTCATATGTCAAAATTTTAAGGATTTTATTTATTCATTAGTTAGAGGTGAGAAATAGGTCTTAAATTATTTCACAAAAAAATAAATGAACAAACTATGTTTGAGGAGTAACTAAGAGCTGAACTAAATGAAGAAATATGAAATTGGCTAAGGGCATCCTGCAGCTGTGCATTGCCATAAAAATGACTTGCGTTACTTTGTGTTTGCCTTAATGCAGAATTTCAGCTTCCTACACTCTCTTATGTGCCTTAAGCATTGTATGGGTAGAAGACTTGCTTGCACAAATATGTTTTTCTTTTGTCCAACAGCTAATTTTAATGAAATTTACAGGAATGTGTATTTCTGAGTCCTCTTTCCTTTCTGTTAAATTTCAGTAAAAAGTATTACATACTTTCAAAGAAGTCATGGTTATAGTGCAGAATAAATATTAGAAAAAGTCACCTCTGAGTCAGTATTTCTTAATTTGGGAGTTCCTAATTGACATTATGATGATGGTGCACTCTTCAAACTACCTAGGGCTTGATACTGCTAGCTGTTACATATCTGCAATATTCAAGCATGTAGACAAGAGATGATCTTACATCCTCACTTTAGCTTTCACTAGTCCTAAGTTTGGAGTCTGACCACAAACATTGAAACCTGGAACTTCAGAAATATCCTTTTTGCTTCTTAAGATTTATTTTTTTTTATTATTACAGCTGTTAGCTTGCTGAAGCCAGCAATTTTACATTTATATTAAGACTAAATGAGTACCACATCAGACACTGAACTTAAGGGCATCTTTTCCATAGAATTGGTTCTTTCCCAGAACTAGACCATGGTGGTGGTGAGGGAAAGGAAGAATGAAATAGAGCAGGAGAATTGATAATTATTGTCGGAACAACTCAAATGTTATTTCTTTCTTTAAAGTTTGTCTGTTTGTTGGTTTGGTTTTGGGTTTTTTTTTGTTTGTTTGTTTGTTTGTTTTTTAATTGTATCATTCACAACCACACTTATCAGTTGTTTGGGTTTTTTGTGGGTTTTGTGTTTTGGTTTGGGTGTTTGTTATTTTCATTTGATTCTGCTTGGGGTTTTATTTATTTTTTTCTCTGTTTGTTTTATTTTTCCAGAAGAATAAACAGGCTTTTTAGTATTTTAGCACCGTACTCAGAGCGTGGATCAAGTATTTGGCATTGGTGAGAAAAAGGCTTATGCCCCTATCTTGACTGCAGAACAGAATATAAAGCAGCCTTGAGCTGAAAGCTTTTATCTTTGCTTTTAACACTTTGGGGGCATTGGTAGTAAATGTTTCTTTTATCTAGAGAGGCTTCAAATAAAGGAAGAAAACATCCAAGAAAGAGAGAGTTCTGGAAGACCCTTCAAAGTGCATCTGTTCTGCATAGGGCCAAGTTTTGCTCCCTTTTTAGTACTAGATTGTACTCAGAAGAGTGTTTTTTCTTGTTTGGAAAAGGTGGAAAGCTATGTTTATTTATCTATTTACCTTAATAAAAAAACATTTTTCAAGGGTTGAGGTCTAATGTAAGGCAAAAAAGTGTCTTGGTGTGAGGATCTCCTTTTTGGTGGGATTTAGTAAAACAGCTGCATTTACAAAGCCTGTAATTAAGAAGAAAACACATGTTTACATAGATCAAACCTAAGACATGCTGCTACTTAGTTCACGGAAATGTTAGTGGGGAATATGTGCTTATTTGGATTATAAAATCTTAATTCATTAGATTATCGTGATTTGTTTTCTGTCTTTAAGAAATAGTGCATTAAGTATCTTAATTTTAGCTACTCATCATCATTTTTTTATTCCTTATAAAACAGGACATATCCACAGGGTGACAGAGCTGTACACAATCTCTTATTTGTCCAATCTCAGCTCAT
Organism: Falco biarmicus; assembly: GCF_023638135.1. NCBI lineage: Eukaryota > Metazoa > Chordata > Aves > Falconiformes > Falconidae > Falco > Falco biarmicus. Next base: position 78,401,685 of record NC_079290.1, read on the forward strand.
AAATTGCTTAAATCAGGAATTCTCTTTGCAAAAATGAGCAGCACTATCCCTGATCAGTAGCATTAACAAAACCAGGCATAAAGCACCCTTTTTATACTTACTAATTAAAGGCAGATGACCTTGAACCAGCTAGTCCTAATCTCAGGTTACTCTTCTATGTCTTGTACTGTTATGAGACTTTCCATGAAAACCAAGATACTGACTAGCATATAGAATGTGAGGGAAAATATTTACCTTCAAATACTGGTTGGTTTTGACCACCATTGTACTTTTGGTCTTAATCTATTTAGGAAAAAGCAAAGCTCACATTAAGCAATTGTATTCCGTAAGTTTCTGACAGGAAGCATAAAGGGTAGTGACATTTAGAAAACCCTTGATTTATGCCAAACCCCCTTATTAATGCCATAAAATTATCTTAGTCGGTTGCATGGGTAGAAGAAAAATAAACATGATTAAAATAGTCAGTGAGTCATAGTTAGAAATTTCAACTGTTGACTCCATTAGGTAGCAAGTTCCAATAATGCTTTTTGTAGCCATCTAGGTGTTTGCAATTTGTTTAGCTATGATAGCTGTCATTAATCAGTATCTTAATAGGGAAAATTATATTATAAATTATGATCTCTTCCTGTGATGAGTATATTTTTCTTTGTGCTTCTCAAAACTAGACTTTTTTTTGTCAACAAGGTATTTTTGGTACAAGTAAAGAAATAAAAAGTATAATAGCTATTTAAATGTATGATAAGTAATTTGTCCTTTTACCTTGAAAAAAACCCCATTATATTCATTGTAAAATATTTTTGAATCAGTAGATTAATAATTCCAGTCATCTGAATTCCCCTCCAAACCTTCACTGAAATTAACTTGTACAGCCTCTTCTGTCCCTCATCAATTTTTTGGCCAGCCCAGGGTTTATAGTTTGTATATCTTTAAAGCATCTGAGCTGACTTCTAATGCCTGATGCTAATTCACTGATTTGGCTAGAACAGGCAGATTTCTGGGCTCATGTCATAGATGGAATATCCAGTCCTTTTCCCTTGGTACGGACATCAAGTCAAGCATCTCCCACAGATGTAAGAAACTTAAAATGCTGTTAGTTTTCATAGTCATTATTTTATGAAGTAACTAAGGTATATTTAGAATATATGCCCGGCTCATTTGAAGACAACTCCAAAAAAACCTCCAAACCTTTCAAGGACTGCAGTACAAAGGATTCACTTATCACAGCCCTTTATGATTCATTCCAAGTGAGTAACTACTACAACAATTATCTGGTAGCTGTGGAAAAATACTTTCCATGCTAATTTATGCCATGTGTAGTGTTAAATTCTGCCAAGTCAGAAGTAACAGAGGCAAAAATGGTTTTGAATACAGCAGTGCTACAGGTGGGAGTTTGTGGGTAGGGTATGAATTCCTGATGTGTTAGAGCTGAATCAAGGCTCACTAAACATCCTACTTACTACTTCAGCCTTGCACTTTCTTCAGACTGTCAGAGGTGAAAGATTAGAGGTCACTGATAGGGTAGAAAAACTGATTAGCTCCTTCACCTATTTATGCAATTAAATGGTGGGGGTGGTGGGGAAATTTGCAAAAACACTCCTAATGATTCTCAGTATATATCCTAATGATATTTTACTAGCCTGAAGATCATGGTTTATTCAAAAACTGAAGAGGCTGATGGTTTGGGATTTGCTTCTTTTTAATAAATGGAAACTTTGGTTCTGTTATTTCTGGGAAGTGAAGGAAGAATAGAATGCTAGAAGCTATGAAACCGTTTACAGGAAAAAACCCACAACATGACTGGGAGTAGTCACAACTTGTTAAGCTTAATATCACGACAATATGATCTTGCACATCTCCAAGGTGTACAGTTAGGGGACATGTTTTGCAGTTAACTTTCATATTTAGGAACTGTTGACACTTTAAATAGGAAGCTGCTACAAATAAGTGCTGCCAAATCTGATACCTACTGAATTTTGGGAGGGAAGGAGAGAACTATCTGTAGTGCTGGGAAGAGGGGGAAGCATGTAGGAGAAAGAAATGATCCTTTCTGATCTTTTACCAGCTTCCGCTACACCCCCCCCGCCCCAACCCCACCACCCTCACCACCACCACCACTCTGTTGTGTTCATAAAAACAGCATGGTCTTTTTGCAGTGTTTTATTTTCCTTATTCCTCTTATCTCTTGGAGTGGTGACCCAGGCCTTTTTCTTACTATAGATTCTAGGCAACAAAGCTGCTGTATTACCATAGAATCATTTAGGTTGGAAAATACCTTTAAGATTATTGAATCCAGAACAGTTTCCTTGATATCCAGTTCTTCAAAGTGAGGGATCTTAATAGTGTTTCTTACTTTTTCTTCCTTCCCCACCAGTTCTTCTCCTTCTCCTCAGAATGAGATTTTCCTGCCTTCGCAGTTGTTCTCCAAGGCTTTGGCACATCTCCTTCAACCCTCTTTTGTTTGTTTGTTTGTTTGTTTGTTTGTTTGTTTTTCTTAATATCCATTTGTGGTTTTTTTCCCCAAGGGAATCCTGGCACCCTGACATCAAACCTCCCTGACCTCAAACTTTTGGCTCAAGCCTAAAACATTTGTGGGATTGTACATGCCCTCAGGCTATTTCATGCTGCAGCTGTGACAATGACTTTGAGTGCAGCAGGGGAACATCAACAATTTGGATACTGTTTAGGCAGGCTGTGAACACCACTGGATTCACTAGTGTCTGAGACAGCCTAAAGTTGGGGAATGTGTCACTTTATGATTGTGGGGGTTTTTTTTCTGCATGACAGAATAAATGTATGCACATCCTGTAAGATGAGGCATAGCCAGAACAGAAATCTCAGCTTTGTCAGCCTCCCAATGCAGGTGGGTCACTCTGGCAGTGCAGACTGTTCCGGACACTGATAGAGTACTGTATGATGAGGAAAGCTTGAACCTTTCCTTGGTGTGGAACTGCTCTCTTGGGTTTGTCCTTCATTTTTCTTCCCAGTTTCTGGAAACAGGAGGAAGGCAGGTAAGCCTGTGGAATACTCCAGTACCAAATTTTGCTGTGGTGCAGCACAGTAGCACAGACCGACACAGAAATTTGTATGGTTTTTTGGGAAGTAAAGCCCAAATTTTTAATTTTCAGAGTTTCTTTTGCAACTGTAGGTTTGTAGACAAGATAGCCAAGTGTTTGGAGTAGTTCGATACCTTGCAAGGACAGATAAGCTATCAATTCAATCCTATCCCATTAGAGCTGCCAGAGCAATAATGAAGAAATGGAGCAATCCCTTCCTTCTGCACCAGTGTGTCCTAGGCAGGGTCAGAACAGGTCTCTGCCAGCAACTCTGAAGCTTGTAGTCAAAAATAAACAGCCAAAGTAGAACGTAGTCTTCCTTCTTTAGGAGGAACTTGTGGATCAATAAAAGAAGAGCTGTCTTTGGACTTAAACCAGCCTAAAGGCAAGGTTGAAAAGGGATGAGATAGACAAAATCCTTCATCCAGACCCTCCACACTCCTGATTATCTGCCCAATTATTTGTTTCTTTTCTTACGCCTGCATGTACTGGACTTAAATGACAATTGCAAGATTGCTAGCATGTGACTTATAGGAAGAGGATGTTAGCACTTTCTGGTGTGAAAGAAAGCAGTATTTTTCACTTTCATATGTAGGCAATTGTTCCCTTCCTATCTTTACAGCTGTTTGTCTACTATGAAGTAATGCATGTTTAGATTCCATGGCATGTTTTGAGGGGAAACTTTCATGGTGTTTCTCCCAGGACATGTTTGCTGGTTCTGACAACCTGGAGGACTGCTTGTCTTCTAAGTTCAGGCAAGATCTATTTTTAATACACCTGTACTTAGGACTATCTCCAGAAAACCAGGAGACAAAGAACATGCCTAGAAATTTACTCAGATGTGCGAGTGTAGCTGTAAAGTCAGAGGCCATCTTAAACGGAAAATGTTCTTTAAGCCAGTGGAACCCTTTTTATGGCCAAAACAGATTCCAAACAACGCAGTGGAAGTGGGAAGTACTTGCCCACATCTAAGGAGTTGACCACACACACCGACTCAAGGAGTGATGACAGTGATTTTGTTCAGAATTCTCTATATCTTTAGATGTGTACCCTGCTGGGATTTTTATATCAGGGCTGAACTGCATGTCTAAGAAATTCCTGTGATAAGTCCACATTCCCTTTTTTGGCTTCTGACACGTGCTGTTAGAAAATCAAAGATAAATGTCAAGGTGTGATGGCAGAAAGGAGTGAAACTTTTGGAAGGAGAAGAAAGTCCTCTTTTTACTGCCAGTTCAGTCAGTATTAAGGGAAGGAATAGTGTAACCTCAGTGTGGAATCTGAGTCAGATGAGCTCTGGATTTTTGTTTGTGTAGAGCTTCTCTCAGACTTTTTGAAGAATGGTAAACCATGCTAAGATGTTGAGGAACCTTTTGTCATGTACCTTTACATTCACATGCCCCTTAATAGGAAACTAAATTACTGTGCATAGAAGTTGAAGGAAGAGTGAGTTTCAGCTAGACATCCCAATAGTTGAAATTATGTTTAGTGTTTGGGGGCCAGTTGGACTAAAAAGCTTCTCAGATGGAGAGCATGTCACTGCAAAGAAGCTGGATTGATGAGTGAAGCTGTGCTGGAGTCACCTTGGAATAGTGGACACTGTGGAGTACCATATGCGACATAGCCACAGCAACCTGGTGAGCCCTGAAGAACAAGGGTTTGAATAAAGTTTTAATGTCATTAGCGCAGCCTCGAGGTGGTACAGATTATGTGAAGTTCAGTGCTTGGACACAATATTATGTTGCTTTAGAGATAGTATTGCAAGTGAAAATTATGAAGTTAGTTGGGCACATATATGTATTTTTTAAAATCTTCTGTTAATATCTTTTCAGCTAGAAGTGTGTGTATGAGCTTTGCTTTCCTGCATAGCTCTCTCCACACATTCAAACACTGTTCTATATCCTTTGTTTTCTCTTTAATACTTAGTTATTTGAACTCCTTTTTATCTTGGATAGGTCGCTATACATATACTTCAGGGTCAGGAATATCCATGTAGCTGCTTAAAGGGAGAGTTTGGAGACAGCAGGAACCTCTTTCATTAAGGAGACTGAGTTACCTTTCTAGATCTACTGAGTAAATAGTTCAGCCACTTAAAATATCAGTACTGGAAGCCACTGATTCCCCCCACACCCCACCCATCAGCACAACTTAGTTACAACATTATACAGAGGTCTCATAAACTCTGATTCCTGTGCATACAGGGCTTCTGGTACCTGGTTTATAGCCCTTAAGCAGACCTTATGGCATAAGATGATCTCTAAAGCCTGTTTTACTGAGCTCTAGATTGTGCTTAGAGTTGAAAATTTGAATTGGGATATCCGTGTCTATAATACCGCGTTAAATAACATACACTTTGGTCTAGATATTATAGTGTAATATATTTATGGCAGAGTGTCAATAGCTCACTTGAGAGAAACAACAGGAAAAATAAAGCTATACAGATATACAGACAAATGGCAGCATGAGCCTGTAAAGCCATGGGAAGGAGTCCTGCAGCTCATGGTGTGCCTTCCTCGTTCACATGTTACTTACACACTTGATCTTTTTTTTAGTATTGCTGGCTCTGTCCCTTCAATTAATCTGACTTGTCCGGGGTATCAGTGAGCATATAAGTAATAATGTCTATTGGGAAGCATTCTGATAAAGCATAGTGAGCTCCTGCGTGTGTGATCCCTTCCTCATGTGCTTGAGATACACAGAGCTCTGTGAGAAGGCAGATGGAGAGGATGGAGGGAGTTTTTTTATTCCTTAAGTTCCCTACAGGAGCTCTTTCTAGCAAGCTGCTCTGCAGTACTGTTATCCCAAATCTGAGTTCCTCATCTGGTGTGCAAGAGCGATCCACACACAGAGCGAGACATTTCTTTATTACATGTCTGCCCAGAGATGGGTGCTAGGTGCTAAATCCACAAAGCTAGCACCCCTCAACACATGGTAAAACATTCTATACACTTTGAACAATTGTTTACAATTACCTTTAGTCACACTTAATTCTCACTGGTTCTTACAGGCCTCCTCTCCATTTTAAGGTACAGTATACTTTCTCTTCACTGGGCATGTTCTGTGGGGAGGGGGCTTTATTAGTAGGGGGCTGGCTTTGTTTGAGGGTGGATCTTTTAGTGTGCTAATTAGGGTAGTTCACTCATAGTTAAAGTAATTTTCTGTTTGGTCTCAATAACTATTTGGCTCTCCTTGAGCTTATCTCCATATTTCTTAGCTTGATGTATTTCTGGTGTCTATTCCTTCACCCAAGGCTATGTCTTGTTAACTATTTGTAGGGGTTAGTTAGCATTCTCTAGTTTTGAAATTCTTTCTTGTTTTCTTTAAAGTAAATAATTCTTGCACCAGTACTAAAAGTCTAAGGTTGCTAGTTTTTCGAAGATAGTACTTTTTAAGTTATAATTCAGTGGCAATGTTAGTTTAGGGTATTCTTGCTCAGCTTTGCTGGCAGAACCGGTTGTGTGGCTGTATTATTTGATGTTTCTTTATTTGATAAAGGCTGAGAGAATAAACGGTGACAGAGGATGCACTATTGTTGCCACTGAAGGTATACTATGAGCTGTGGCCAAAGTAAGGAGAAAAATGATGAGTTTTGAAAGTAGTCTTCAGAAACTGGAGTTCAGACAAGTATAGAGTTGTAATGAATATTCTTCACAGTAGCATTTACAGGTTTTTTTTGTTTTGTTTTTGTTTTTGTTTTAAATCATTCAATGCAGACAGCTCTATGAGGTTAACCTACCCAGTAGGGTTGCACACATGTTGAAAGTACAGGCAAAACAAAAGACAAGTCTGGTCTATAGGAAACTTGTTGTAACATCTCCTCATTAAGGCACTAGCAAAATATTCTGTGGTTTATCAGGCAGATTTGTTGCTGTTTCACCATAGGGATCCAAGCTTGACTCTTAGGTACACTCATGTTCAGTGTGGGCAAACAGCAATGCTGGACATCGGGGGACTCCTGTAATTGCTTATGTTGGCACAGCTGTCTGGTCCCCAGCTGGCAAACATTAGCATCCTGACCCAGTGCATCACACCGTGTCATCAAGATTCAAAGTGCTTAAATTTTTATTTGTAAAATGAGTAGTCATAGCAATAAGAAGCCTGTTGGTTTGTAACGGATAGCTTTTGCTGCACTCGTTATGCAGGTTTGGGAGCACTCACATCCTTGTACACTGACAAGCTGCCCTGGCACAGACTGGCTTTTTTAAAGAAGGCTTCCTAGTGCCAGCAGCTCTAAATCTTTATCTCACATAGGAACAGATGGAAATCATTCACACATCTGAGTGGCAAAAATCTCAAAATGTACTGGGCATAGTAGCTTACATTTGGCGGGCTATTTGTTGTTTTCTTTGCTAGTTGATTTCCAAGGCAAAGCACATATTGTCAGGCATCTGCACACAGTAGGCATAAAACTGTACCATGCCAAAAAAAAAAAAAAAAAAAAGAGAAAAAATCAATCAGAGCACCTGTTATAATGGTAGCTTCTTCCAGCAGGAACAATTGCATGCTGTCAGCACTACTGAACAATGCATAAACAAGATACTGATCTCTGGAAAACTTGTGAGTATTCACTGGTTCAAAAGTTCAGTATGTAGATACATCCTGGGGGTACACCTTATAGCTTGCTTTGTAGCCAGCTTTTAATTTTGCTTTTGAATTGAAAAAAATGAACTGGTGGAGCAGTGGAGTGTATTTCAGCATTGCTACTGTTGCCTGTGAAAGAAACCTTGCCAAACGTTACCCTGCTTTCCTTGCATGCAGACGGAGAAATAACTATTTTATTGGTTCAGTGACAATGGTTTTTAAGGGCTCACCTTTCAGAGTATTTAATAAGTATAATAATAAATTCTAGAATGAGATTGGGGTGAAAGCTGGAATGACCTGAACAGAGGCAAGCATAAAAGGGATGAAAACCTTGTGCTCATGTTTTATAAAAATAACTTTCTTAAGTGAACAAAAAACTATTTTCTTTCAGAGTACTTGGGAATACTTCCCAGAAGTAGCTTTTCTATCACCAGGAATTGCTTGTGTCAACTTCGTTGTAACACGCAGTGTTTTTTAGAACTTTGTGCTTTTCACACCTGTAGCACAGACTTCTTAGATAAGTCCGCGTCCATTACGGTTTGCTCAATTACAGCTAATACATCTCAGGAGAAGCTAAATACATCTGAATCTGAAATACAGAAGTGTTAGAAGTGGGGAAACAATTTGTTTCAGGTTTGGACCCTTTTGTGACTGTCTTTTGTTTTCCTTTTCCTGTCCACTTATTTTTGCTTGTGTTGAGCATAAGTTGTGGCCTCAGCTCATGATCTCTTATCTCTTCCAGGTATTTTTCTTTTCTTAACCAATAATTTAACTTACACAACAGTGAGCTCCTGAACAAAGAGGCTGGGTAGTTGACTCCCTTAGGAAAAAGATGGAACTCTATCAAGAATGTGGTCTGAGATATCTTAAAATATTCCATGTAAATTATTTTTAAGTTATGTAGTTAACTTGGGGAGTAAGGGAGTTGTGAATGCCATGGATGTGACTGTATAGCTGTATCATTACATGGTGTTCAAAACTGTATTTCCTAGCTCTTTTTTTATGGCCAAAATACATTTGGAACACAAATATCCACCCTCAGATAAAATAACACCTGATCCAAGAAAGATGTCTTGTGCAGGCAACAAAAAGTTAGGTAGCTATCTAGCTTTGAATTCTGCTATAGACTTGGTTTTTTATATATGACCTGATTCAAGGTCAACAGTATTCTCTAAATAGTTGATATAGATGCTAAAGCATTTTGTAACTTATCAAATTATTCAATTAATGTCAAGTTTCCATTAGGAATCCCTTTGGCAGATGTTCTTAAAGTAATCCCCATAAAGTTTCATTTATTCCAGAAACATCTGCCAAAGACAGCTATTGGACTTTATCAAAGACTAAGGAGCCTAAGACTGGTTAACATCCACTGAGGTGTGTCATTTTAAACCTTAGTGCTTTATGTAAGAGACTCCTACTGCTTGCAGTGGATTTGAATTAGGGCCCTTAAGAATTAAAACAGGGGGATAAAGGAAAGTATTTGGCTGATGATGAAAATATCAGTAAAGAAGAGAATGCTTCTAACCTTATTTAGAGGTGCCTGTGTCCAGGTCATTGGTTCAGGTAAAAACCCAGAATTTTACTAAAAACATTAGGCCTGAAGATAAACCTCTAATTTCCATCCTCTTGAAATTTGACTCTTGTAATATGTATTTCTATCTACATCAAGATGAAATCTGGCAACTTCACAATTTCAGTTTACTTACAACTGAAAAAAAAAATCCTTTAAATTTGTTTGTCTTAACCATGTTTCTCTTTAGTTGCATCATAGAGTATTGGGTGGCTGCAGTGTGGGACTCTGGTGTGCTCACTCTTTCTGGGAGCTGGGCTTCTGCAGAGGACCCCACCCTGTCCCCATCTTCCGAAGGAGCTCCACACAGCAGTGAGCAGCAGCCACCTCAGGCATAGTCCATGCTGCTACTGAAGCCAAGTGATTCTCACCTGCAGCAAGGTACTTTGAGTTAGCTGTATGTTTCCAGGTCTCTCAGTTGGCAAAAAGGTTAAGCAAAGCAGTGTAGCAGGGCTGGGTACTTTTCTGGCAGGAAAATGAATGGCAATTGTTTGAAAGATGTTGGAAGTTGCAGCTTTTCCTTTGATGAAAGATCCTCCCCTGTTTCTTTCTAGATATTAAAGACTCTGAAATCTAAATCCAAGTGTCAAAAGGAAAAAAAAAATGAAAAAAAATAATAGTGGTTATTAGTATACTTTCTCAGAAACTTAATTAGCATAGCCAGACCTTTACTTACCAGCTGTTTCTATTCTGTTAAAAGATGGTAAAATGTTCCTCTGAATGGTTTATGCAGACCATTTGGCATCTATAAATTAGTGAAACCCATCTATTATGTAACGATTGTAAATCATCAATGATAACCGTGTCATCTGGGGCAACAGAAAAAATACGTACTCAGTGGTTTATTCAGCAGGAGGCTATTATAATGGTACCTTAGTGAACAGTGAATGTAGTTCTCTCGCTCTACATAACATTTGTATTAATTGCATTAATTAGTATATTTTTATTTTTAATGCATAAAAGCCTTCTTATTCCAGGCCCTGAATACTTGTATATAATTTAAACTTAGCATAAAATGTCACGATAGTCTGTCTACTCATTTAACTTCAATTATATAGAAATATGCATAGGCAAATGTAATAAAATAGACACATTCCAGAGCAATCGTAATAAACCATCTATCATTGTGCTTTTCCCTAAATACCAGAAAGAAACAGCCTGGTGATGTGCTAGGAAACTAGTAACTACTAATAATATTAGGAGCAGGCTGAGGAAGAGTAATGTTGTGGGTCTGTTAGCAGATGCCTTTACACTGATGTGAATTTTCCTGGAATCAGGAATTTAGCCTTCAGTGGATGGTGTAATCAACACAAACTTTTATAAAGATGTTATCATTATTTATCTGTTAAGATCTTCAGTTTTCATGAGGTGCTGTTTCAAAGCTTCATTTTTGTGTAAGGTCTTCTCAAGTTCTCTAGATAATTATCTTCAAGTCTTTCACTTTTGTCATTAATCTTACAAAAGTAAAAGCTACATTTTCTGATGGGGTAAACGGTGAGAAAAAGGTGACTTCGGTGGGATTTCAGTAATTTATGATGAAAATAATGGTTGATCTTCAGAGGCAATGGTAAACAAATTGTAGCAGATCATAAAAATGCTTGTGTGTATATAGATGATATTTTATGCATAGCTTATATATATATATGATACATATTACTTATATATATATATGCTTTAAAAAGGGATCCAACCCCAGTTACTCACTTCAGTTATGAAATCTTAATGACTGCATCTTCTGGATTCAGCAAGACCTAAATATCTATAAATATCCTATACATTTTATACACAAAGAGGTTGATTTAAAAATTTGAAAGGCTGGAAATAACAGTAAATATAAGTGCACGTAAGTAAATATATATGATCATAACCATATTGAATTACCCAATATATTGTTTTTTTCTGGTTTTATACCTGCAACTAGTGAAATAGCTGCTTTTTTTTCCCCCTTCTCTTTCTTGTCAGAGTTCCCAAAGACTTTAACTTAGTTGTTTTCCACAAGCTAATGGTAGTAAAAGTGCAGGTCTGCTGCAGATATATACAGCATAGGAAGCCCTTCCTTTGCTGAGGACTGCAATGATTAATGAAAACATTAAATCTCCAGAGAGTAGCCCTCTAGCGAACTTCTCACTAAATATATCCATTAAAAGCTGGCATACAATATGCAGAAAAGACTTAAAGAATTATACTGGAAAGTCGTCTGGGATTTCAGTGTTTCCCAGTGGGCAATTTTTTGATGGCATTAACGATCTCCTGTAGAGAAATCTGTGTCTAATCATTCTCTGTCCCTGCATGACTCTATGCAATATGACATTCTGCAGTATATATTACCACATATGTACTCTAGGGTATTCAATAGCTGGCAAATTACTTGAACGGGTTATTTAGTTTTGCAGAAGTTATGACTACTTCAGCTCCTGATGAAAGAAATAACAGTTATTTTCCAAAGTTTTAACCTTGAGATTATCCTGATACTTGGTAGCCTAAAGTTTGCAGTCTTAAAATCACTGTAAATACTCTTTATTGTATCATAGTGAATGTTCGCTACCCTTCATACTTACCTAGAAAATCGTGATCAGAGAAATGAGTCTGAAGTAGTGGTAACTCAAGCTGATCTAAAGCTAGAAAAAGAAAGAGGAAAGAAAATCTTGGAGGACAATGCAGGTCATAGCCAGCCAGCAGCCTTGCTGGGTTCCCTGCTGCCTGGCAGGACAATGCATGTGGCAACCTGTCAGGCATAAAAATTCAGAATTATTCTCGCTTTCTTTCCTTCAAACCAAACAATAGAAAAAGTTCTTATCAGTAAAAAATAAAAATGCACCCTTGTACCCACTAACTCTGCCTTCCCTCTGTAGGCTGTGCTCATTTCAGGGGACCAGCATTGGAAAGTGATCCTGCAGCAGCCTTCATCAAGTTGGGGAATTGTTCCTTAAGCCAGCATTCATCATGTGCAGCTTTTTGTGCCACTAGGGAGGGGGTTTTGCCCATCCAGGTCTTGTAAATGTCCATACTGCTTCTTGCAGAAACTTTCAGATTTTTTTTAATATTTCACTGGCCCATTTCTATTTTGGAAAAGAGATGGGAATAAGAAGCAGATGGTTTCAGTGACAATTTAGTTTGTTTCTTGTTTGGTAAAGGATGAGTGTCTCTGCGTTCTCTCTTCAAGCTCCTTGAATTTGTAGAAAGCACACATTGCAGCAATTAATAGAATAAAACAAGACTGTGTTTGCTGGATTTTTCATACAGGTTTTTAGAGCAGAAATGGAATCAATATTGCGACCACCTGCTACTATAAACGTTCTCTGATAATTCTCAGTTTTTATTATTTTGTTAAAGTACCTCAGGCTATGGTTCATCAGTGTTGTCAGACTTACCAGTAAAGTATGAATATATTATAGAGATTGGCTTAGACTTTCTTCACACTTTATAACAAAAGTGAGTGACATTCAGAAAGTGTGTGTGTGAGGGAATAAGGAAGGTATTTTATTTATTTCTCCTACATTTTTTATCCAATTCCATTAAAAATATTTTAAAAGAATTTATTAATATGAACATACTGAATAAACATATTTCTCAACTAGCAGATTACATACAATTTCACTGCTGCATATCAAATGTACAGAAGAGATGAATTCATTTTTCAGCTGTGCTAGCCTTCATTTAAACAGTCTGGCCTTAGTGGCATGAGAGGAAATATTGCATCCCATTTCTGGCCAAATTAATTTTAAAATTTGAGCCATAAATATAAATGGGAAAACAACAGAATCTTTATTTTCCCAACTCAGAAATCAATTAGCTTGTTTCTAAGAAATAATCCTTCTCAGATCTTTTATCAAATCTTTGGTGCAATCAATCATAAAAGCAATCTACTCCATGATATTTTCAGCTATGTATCATGAAAGATTTTATTCTATTAATGCCAAGCTAATCTAATTATAACTGAGCTTCATTTTCTGGAAATCATTTAGTATACCTATTCACAGCATCTGTAACATTGACTTCAAATCCTTTTGTAAGGCATTTTTTGTGTTGTAGTAGTGGGATAGGTTATCAGAACCTGCTTTAGCAAGCATTGTGTTGTACTGTTTTCAATGGTGTAAGAACAATACCTAAAGGTGTAATTGCCCTTATGTTTTTATGGATTCTTTTAAGATCAAAGCTATCAATTATAAGAGACAAAGACATTTAGACAATAAGAACAAGTGTATACATCAAGCAAAGTCAGGCAAAGGTAAATCTGAAAATGCTTCAACTTGCAAGAGGAAACATTTAATGTTTGTACTAATATACTACTTTAAAATAATTTTAAAGTAAATAACCATAAAATTATGGAGAACAATCATGTTTCTCTGGGATGACTATACAAAGCTAGATTGTGTCTCTGAACCACTATATCAGTTGTATTACTGTTAGACTTGATTTCTGATTGTACAACTAGCCAAAAATTCACCTCCTGCCTCCATAAATGTAGAGTCCAGCTAGGCAAATATAATGCCATACTACACAGTTAAAATTTTATTAAAATTAAGCTTTATGTAAAATAAGAGAAATTAATTTATATGAAACTCAGTATTAAGTTATTTAATTGTAATGAGAAAATAATAAAGAAGATGAGTACAATCAAAAGTTTCTGTTTTCATAACATAATGACTTTTAAAAAGACACAAAAAAGAAGGAAAAAATCCCTCTGTCCTGTTTTTTGTTAAAAGGATGGCCAGTATTGTGCATATTCTTTCCTTTCTTCTTGTGTTATGAGTATGCAGTAGTAAACAGTTTACATAGTGAAACTTTACATAGTGAAAGATTTAAAAATATAAACAAAGTTTTCTGGTAGCATGAAGTGTTGAAATACAAATCAGTATAATTTTGTACAAAAAATAATAGTGTGGTTTTGGCTTATTCCTGTTTAATTTTTGCACTTAAATCGTTTGTATTTTCAATCAAGAAAATACAGTTTGGTTTAATACTGTGGTTTTGTTGTTGCCTTTTTTTTTTTTTTTTCCCCCAACCTGAATTCCTGGAAGAATTTACTTTAATAGTCACTGTCATCATTCTGAAAAGAATTTGAATTTTTAGCATTTACTGTAAGTTTCTTATGCAAGACCTGCATATGAATCTGCAACATAAATATACTCATGTCATCATAAAAGTGTTTGATTAAAACTAATCCAAGTTGCTCATGTTAAGTTGATGTAATTACTTTTTGTAGTAAATCCTTCTAGTAAATCTGGGAGAGAGGGATTATAAATTAAACTGTCTTTGGTGTCATAGCTACAAATCTCACCTGGAATAGCATATAGAGTCACATTAGGAGGTAACAGCTCCTGGAATACTGGCTACCGGTTCTCTGCACTGGGGAGCAGACCAGACTTACAGTTCATACAGCCACCATTTGTGGGCAAGGCAGAGAAACACATTTTTGGTTTTTACTGTCTATGGGCAAGCATGACAAGTAATCCTCTGGTTGTTCTAGCTAGTTCTCCACTGAGGCTGTTTTAGAAACAACTGGCTATATAGGTGCCTCCATCAATATTGTGATGTTTGAAGAACCACAAGGGTTCTCAGGGACTTGCAGTCTTGCAGTATGACCAGAGTGTAAGCCAAATGTCCCCTGTCATACAATGTATGCTTTACCCTGCTGTGCTCCACAAAAAGGAGGCAAGTAATTTAAACTCTGACTTCCCTGGAATTTTAAATGGAAATGAATGCCTAATGCCATTTGTAGAGTAAACATGACATGAACACTGCTCATGTGACAATTTTATCTCCCTGAATCAATTTTTGACCAACACAAGAAACATTACAAAATAAGTTATTTTTATTCTAGCAGAAAAGACTCCACTGAATGGACTTTAAAGACAAAACTTTAGAAAGAGATTTAAATTTACATTTCAGCTTCACTTACAGGTTCATTCAACTGTGAATGATGGGGGAAAACTGCAAATGTAAAGGAATGTCTATTAATGGTAAGGCACAGGTTCTAGGATTACTTGAATGGTAATAAATTTACATCGCAAAAGTGATAAATCTGCAGTTCTAATGCTACTGTAATGACTATCAGCTGCAAGCATGAGGACAGAAGAAAGCTGTTAAATGCATACTCAGTGCATGGAAAATGTACTCTCTCAGCAGTTTATGTACTGCTTGATATTCATTTATGAGTGCTTCTCTTCACACGGGAACTTTCATTTCTATAGAAATTTACTTTGAAATGTTTTATTTGTAAATGGCACTCTTTGGTTATTAAGGCTGAATACCTACTCATTAAGCTTCTTGGGGATACGAACATGTATGGGAGTTGTGCAGGGTACTTTTCATTCTCAAGTTACTTTTCAACAGCTCTTTTCTAGCAGTTTCCTGCATTGCAGCAAAGTCATTGCTGACAAAGCAGAAGTCAACAATGCTAGTGAAAATGGGAATCTGAGAGATGGCTGATATGAGTAGTAGCAAATTAAATAGTGTGTCTTCAGATAATTGTGGTTTGTTTTTTTTTTTACCTTTCCTGTGTGCTGTTTGGCTATCAAGACAGAAAGCTAATAAATGATGCACAGCATGCTTGAAAATCAGTCCTGTGCAGTCAGCAAAGCTAAGCTAATGCAGTTTCCAAATGTCTTGTATAACATGAGGTTTCCCTTACTACTGACTGAAATGTTGAGTCTTTCACTAAAGGCAGCTGTAATATGACTTTCTTGATATTTTCCATTAAATTACCTGCCCCAAATAAGCACAGAGGCAGCAATCTGTGCTCTATGGGAGCACATACGCTTAGCACGTATGTGAATGTTGGGGCAGTAATAAAGTGAGAAGCTGATTAAGCTTCCTACCCTACTTGCAACTATGGAAGCATCCTCCTTACCAGGGAGCCTGGATGGAGGTGCAGCAAAGCTGGAAGGGCTGGATATCAGTGGGGTTCTACTGTGTCCTCACAGACCTGGGAGATAAGCCCCTATTCCTATGCCTTCTAAGCTTCTGCTGGCCTCTCAAGGGCAGCAGCTCCCTTGCACACCCCATATGTTTGATTGTCTGGAGGTGTCTTGGACAATGGGGAAGCAGGAGGCCCTGGAGGAAGGTCTGCTCTGGGAAGTGGTGGTTGCTCACCCTGTCTGCCAGGTTGAAAGCTTTGAGCCTAGCCTAAAAGTATGGGTTTATGTGGCTTGGTCTACTGCTGCTACATAGGTGTTCATAATTAATATCTGTAAGCTTGCATCTCTTAATGTTTGCCCCAAAATATCACGTTCCTCTGTCTGAAGAGTATTGATCCTTCTAAGTTCTGAGCTTGCAGAAAGCCAGATTGTTCAGCCTCTCTGGCTCATAGACAGAACAGTTTACATGCAGCATGGCCTTTCCTCAAACTTAAATCAGCAGGCTAAGCACCAAAGCAAGAAGCTTGGTCACCCCACCTCTAAGTCCAGCAGTTTATGATTAGGTATTTGTTTTAAGGCTGACCTGCTGCTGCTGCAGCTGACAAACTACGTCACTGCAGTAACTGATAGCCATGCAGTCTGTGTGACAATGATGAACAGATTGCACCCCAACATGTAGGTAGCTTGTTGTATCTTATTTCCCCCCCCCCCCCCCCCCCCCCCAGTTCACAACAGTTGTAACTTTAGAGGTATCTAGGTATCTATCTGGCCTGCTTGCTATATGCTGTGATTTTCTGTTTACTTTTTAAGCCACAGTGCACAGAAACCAGGATTCAGGCAGTCTGTAAGGGACTCTGGGGACTGACTGGTTCAGTTGCCCCTGTTTGTATCAGGGTCGACTTCTGAGTTAGATCCATGTGTTACATCTGTTTGTCTGAGCCTTGTAATGCAGCTTTGTATTTCAAAGCTGCTGTCCTTAAACCTCCTTCCCACTTCCCCTCTGCAGGGTAGGCTTGCTTGTTTTCTTTATGAAAACGAGAGGTTATGACCTTTCCCCTTCATGGGAAATGGAAGAGATGTAAAGACGTGGTGCGGTATGCCAAAGGCTAGAGTTTATAGTGAAATAGTTAATGTTACGGCAAATTGTTTGCTTGGTAGACACATTTTATCACTCCAAAGTAAATGAAATCAGTGGTTTGGAAGGCTTATCAAGTAATGTTTTTCTCCAGGTAAGGAAAATGAAATAGAAAAATGCAACAACACACTTGTCAACTCTTAGAGATTAGAAAAAAATAATCTCGCTATTAATATTGAATGTAGCTAATACTTTGAGTATAAAAGTTATTCCTAGTTCTAAATTTCTTCCTTACTTCAGAAGGGTAATTCATTGTATTCACCCAGGACCCATTTCTACACATAAATACACATGGTTATTCTAATGTTGTTCAATGTTTATTAAATCTATTAAAACCCAATGTTATTATTTGATAGGCTTGTTTTAATAAAGCCCACTTGGTTTGGACAAATTAATTTGGTAAAAGTAGACATTAATAGCTTAGTTGACACTTTTGCAAGGATTTTACAGGCTAGGTTAATTATAAATATGAGCCTATAGCTACTGTGTTTCCCCACATCTTTGCCATGCTTTAAAATAACAGATTATGGTGCTCCAGAGTGATCTTGCCATTTTACCTCTCAGAGGCTTCCCATAATATCCTTCACAATATGGGCCTCCCATTTGCTTTATAAATATTATATAATAAGGTCTGGAGTCTTTGTGATACCAGTATTTCCCTGATAGTAAAAGCTGTGCTGTATCTGAGAACACTTCTTCATTTAGAGAAAACTGCTTTTTATCTGAGAAAAATAAAACGACACCGGGTACGTCAAAATATGTGATCATAAAGAACAGAATAATAAACTTGTAGAAGTTTACAATCTGGCTTTACCAAAGCTTTTTCAGCAGTAGAAAATATAAATTAAAGGTAAGGTTTTGTAATAATAAACGGAGTTTGGGGAAATACTAAGGGGGAGTGAGGGGAAGATTTTGGTCACTCTGAGAAGTTTCCAAGTGAAAGTAGTCCTTCCCTTGGACTGTCCACTTCCTCACGGACAGAGCAGGCATGAGATCACAACCTACTTCTATGTCCAAGTACAGAAATACTCCTGTGTTTTCTCACGTACTGACTTACATGTGAGTGAACCCTGATTTGTACATGGGCACCCAATTTTAAACCAAAGATCACTGTCTATATATGTTATTTACAGTGAACAAATTGATTTGAAGCCACGCTTTCAGTAGTTAAAAATCAGACTCGTGCTGCTGAGAAGGGGTGTGTTAAGCTCTTTGCCTTTGACATACCAAGGTTAATACAATAGCCCCTAGGTTAGTACATAGTGAACTCAGGAGATGCCGAGCACTAGGGCAGGGCAGTGGCAGATTAAAAAAAATATTTCTACTATAGCCATAAACCTATAGCAAATGCAATTTCACATAAAGGCCGATCATCTCTATTTTAATGTTTCTGCATGGATCAAACGAAATGAAGGAAACATAGTAAGCACAACTAACAGTTTCATTGCACCAGGTTGAAATATTAATATTCTGTACTCCAATAACTGTAGTTTTTCTTTAAACTTCAGAAACTCTCCCTCTCAGGGAAAAATACAATAGGATTAAAAACAATTCAACATCTTTCCCTCAGTACAGCCAGATATATTTCTTGACACCTCTGTTAAGGTTTATTAGAAAAAAGTAAAAAATATTTTAATCAGCCATGAAAGGTTTTGCTTGTTATTAAAAAATTGTCTAGATTCATGATCTACCAGGGTTTTTTTTAAATCCCATGTTTTCTTTGATGGGAAGTCCAGATCATATTTCATTCACTACCGCCATCAAAAATTTTGGCTTAGTGTGAATCCTTTTTTAAAATAGTATCAAATAAATCAAGGCAAACAATTATCATTTGCATTATAAATAGAATAGACATGAATATCTCACAAAATTAAGTATAGAAGCATTTTGAATAGGTTGCAGGGGAAGGAGATTTTTCTTATTTTCCAAGATTTATTTTACTTATTTTTAGGTGCAGTATGCCTCTTCAATGCAAGTTCCTAAGCAATGCCTTGAGCAAGGATTAGAGTTCAGAACTACTTAATCCCCCAAAGGTATACCAAATGCTGAGGCATAGATTCCATCTTTCTTACTCTTATGTATGACTCTTCAGTTCTTGCTAAGCAATGACAGTGCCTCAACAGGAGAGACAGGTACAGGTTAGCTGTCCTGTCAAGAATAGTCTACTCTGGTAGAGTTGGAGCAGTTTGTGAGAGTGATTTCTACTACCACCTTCAGTTTCTTCTGTTTGTGGCAGAGATATGAAGACCACTTTTGAAATTCTGTATGGAACAGTGACCTTATCCTAAAAAATAAAAATAAAAAGTACAATGCAAATGTTGAGATTTCATATCAGCAATCTTATTAATTACAGTTTGAATAACTATGTTACTTTCCTTTTGATACAGAAAGGCATGGACATAAGCTTTGTATCAACTTCTTGTTGAGTATGTTGGTGGATTTCCTTATATCCATGAGAAGCAGGGACATTTTTTCCCCTCTTTTTAATGAAAGTTCAGATTCCTAAAATCAAGACGCATTCAAATCAAATTCAAAACCAAAACACTCAAATCCTGACCAAGTATGACTCTAATTCTTAAATATGCAAACTTGATAAAGAAGAATTAGTGAATACTTTTATTTGCATATAAATACCCCTTGTTACATAACTTGCACAGTACTAGTTTAGGTAGGATGTCATTAGTTCTCCAGGAAGCAGCAAGGAGCAGGGAAAGGGGAGCTGAAGAAAGTGGGCTGTAATGAAAAGGTTTTTGGAGCATGCTTTAGCTCACCTCCGCTGCATTAACAATCTGCAGATGTAGTAGATTTGTCCTTATTTATTTACATTCAAGAACACAGAATTCTATAAGAAGTGATTGATTTACTTTTAACCTCAAAATTGCCTGGTGTGAGGACTACTCTTTCTCTTCTGTTTTGATTGTACAACTAGTTCAGTCAATGTCTGTGTTCCCTGGGTATATTGTAGTAGAAGCAAATATTCATTATAAAAATGAATAAATTATCTCCATTTCTTGTAAAAGCTTTTAGTGAAAGAATGGCTTTGTAGGTAGAAGGGGCTAAAAAATGTAAAATATAATAGACAACACAAGAGTAAATAGTGGAAGCAATTTTAGAATTACCACCCATATTGGGAGAACAAATATGAACTGTTCGCAAATCTTGTTTCAAAACTGATTTCATTTAAGGTAAAACAAATAAACATTTAGTTCTAGCTGTCATTAGGGACAACTTGAAAATATCTATGTAGCGTTTAGCAGTGTGTAGGAAAGTGTCATCACATCTAGAGAAGGAGAATACAGGGGAGATGTTAGAGAGTAAAAAATGTTTAAATCACTTGGATTAAGGAAATTGTGTGGAATGCTGACTTCAGTTCTGCTCACCCTATTTCTTTCCTGCTCCTCCTCACCTAAAAAAAAAAAAAAAACCAACCAAAAAACCAACAAAAAACCAACCTGAGACCCACAGGATTAACTATAATCCTTGTAGGAGATGGACTCATGTAAACTAAAATCTGGATGAGGTGAAATTATTTGAAATTTTGTTTAGGTCAAAGGAAGGTCAGGGAGATACCTCTATACACTCACTTTTAATAGGACACAAAAAGAAATTGAATTATAATACACATGAAACTGTTAAAAAAAAAATCCTTTTATACAGTGTATAATTAACCCAGGGAACCTGGTGCTATAATGTATTGTTAAAGAAAGAAGCTTAGTACAGACAGAATTAACAAAAGACTTTCACGGGGATAATAAGGACAACCAGGATTCAAAATATTGCTGAAAATAGTTCAGGGGACATAAATGTTTTTGCTTTGGGACACAAGAGGTACACTAGGTAATGTGTTTAAGATTTCTTCTTGTGCATAGCTTATCCCATGCTGCATTCTTATGTGGTTTACTATAAGCTGGAAAGCATGGAAAATGTGATACTGGTTGTTGTTGGAGATGCTTAATCTCGTACAGACTACAGTCCTTTTCTGATGATATCACCTCTCTTCTCCACCAAGGTAGAAAGTTCTTTTGGATCTAAGAATATCTGGCATTCTTAAGCTTCTTTTTAAGAATCAGAATTCAAGAACAGTAGAGAAAATGTAGTTGTGTCTTCAACACATTGTTTCACCATTTTAGCAGTGAAAGAATTAAGGGAGCAGGAAAAAGGAGTTGGTACTAAACGAAGTAGTAAATAGTAATTTACTAGTCTTTTGCTTATATGGAAGATAAAACAAAACAAAACCCACATCCAAACCTACAGGCTAAACAAAATCAGACCTTTCTCTTTAATATCTCTTATTCTGGGTCTAGTTAAATACAGGATACCAATATTATGTAGATGCTGTTCTGCAAGTGCAAATACCAATTTATAGTTCTGTTCAGGTATATTAAAAAAATAAATGATCAGGGCTCGAAGAGATCAGAAGGTCATCTTGGACATCTCTTTACTTCAAAGTAGTATCAAAACTACCTAAATCATATTAGTCAGGTGTTTGTAAACACTTCCAGGGAGAGTTTTTGCAATCTTCACTGGTAATCGGGTGTTTCAGTCTCCTCAGTGTTCAGGGAGTTTTCTTCCTAATGTCTGGTGCTAATTATATTGCAGTTCTATTAAATTTTAACTGGCTTCCAATTACATGTAATTTGTAGAACTTGCCTTAGATTGAATGCTGCAGTTCAGACTGACTCTTAAAAAAAAAAAAAAAAAAAAAAAAAAAAAGACACAAAAAGAAACAAAGCTTACTAACTGAAAAAATAATGATTTAAATATGAGCAGGGTGAAAATCTATTCAGTGTTGTCTTACTCTGAATGCTGTTCTGAGGAACGTCAATTTTATCCACCTCACTCCAAAAAGGATTAACTCTGTAACAAACACTAACGTTCTTAACATCAGTGGTGATGAACTGTTTCACAGTTTACAGACATGACAGAAACAAGCAACCAGTGTGCTACTCTACAGTTTCATCAGTGCTTTTCTGTGTGAGAAATCCTAACTGGCTCTATACATCAGCTAACATTTTTGAATGTTTTCTATTTACTTTTTGGGGTACATTTTCAGTATGATGTTCTCTAGAACAATGAAGATTGAGAATGCAAAAATATTGTAAATTGAAAATTTTATATCAAGCTACATATTAGAATGAATATTTTAAAAGGTAACACTATTTTTCATATTTGATTCAGTAGAAAATCTAGGGGGTTTACACAACAATACAGAATTCAGTAAGTTTGTCCCAGGTGCCATGTTTGAACTTATGATGATATCGTAGGTTTTGATTGTAGCTGGTGACGTGAAATGTAGAAAACCTATATGACACATGGAATGGGAAGTGAGATGAACAAATAAAGTTACCAAAAAAGTCGTGATTTTTTATTAAATAAAGGCAATCTTATTCATAGTTTAGTTAGGCAAAATTCAAATTCAGCATACGTAGCCATGTCACTGTTACCGTGCCATCTGTTAACAGAGGGGTGATTTCTGCTGAAGAGGGTGATTGGGGTCTGAGAGAACTTTGAAAGTAAGCAGTCTTCCTTAGAGCCACAAAGACCAGGAATCACTTATTTTTCCCTTTATGCTTCTCTGTGTAAGTATTTTTAATGTGGGTCTTGCTTTCCAGAGTCTTACTCGGTGAGAGGCACAAGAAAACCAAGATTTTTATATAAGGTCCTTACTGACATGATGAAAGATAGTGAATTCTGCTCCTGCTCGACATAGTTGTCCTTGCTGATGATTTAATCTTACTATCTTGAGTCTGTTACAATAAGGACACAAATTCTGATTCAGATCTGTTAATCACCTTACCTGCCTGAAAGATCAAACTATCAGGACAGAAGCTGTCTCTTCATAGATGTACATCATGAGTTCTTCTGAGTGGGTCCCAGTTTCAGCTAGATCCTAGATGCTAAAATAATAAAAGTGGTGGCACATATTAAAACACATTCTAAATGCTTTATGACTGTTGTGCTTTCCAGTAATAATTCTAGAAGGGTTTTAAAAGATAGAGGGGTCCAAGAGAGCTGGTCAGTATTCAAGCATTTATTCATCCAAAATCAAGATAGGTGCATCCTTATGGAGTAAGACATCAAGCAAAGGGGGCAGGAGACCTGCATGGATGAACAAAAAGCTTGTAGCAAAACTCAAACAGAAGAAAGTTTACAGAATGTGGAAAAAGAGACAGATGTTTGGGAGGAATATAGAAATGTTTTCAGAGTATGCAGGGATACAACTAGGAAGGCTAAAGTCTGTTTGGAATTATATCTGGCAAGGCACATCAAGGACAACAAGAAGGGCCTTTTAAAGTACACCAGCAGCAAAAGGAAGACTAGGGAAAGTGTAGGCTGCTACTGCATGGGGTGGGTGGCCTGGTGACAAAGGACACAGAGAAGGCAGAGTTACTGAATGCCTTCTCTGCTTCAGTCTTCACTGCCAAGGCTGACCATCAGGAATCCCAGACCCTGGAGGCAAAACAGAAAGTGTGGAGAAAGAACCTTCCCTTGATTGAGGAGGATCGTGTTAGAGGCCATTAGAAGGACCTGGGAGATCTGGAGGACAGCAAGTTGCCCATGAGCCAGCAGGGTGCCCCTGAGGCCGAGAAGGCCAATGGGATGCTGGAGGGGGCCTTATGAGGAGCATGGCCAGCAGGCCAAGGGAGGTGATCCTGCTCCTCTCTTCTGCCCTGTTGAGGCCGTATCTGGGGTGCTGTGTCCAGTTCTGGGCTCCCCAGTTCAAGAGAGGTGGAACTTCTGGAAAGAGTCCAGCAGAGGACCATGCAGGCAATTCAGCTGTGGAGCATCTCCCTGATGAGGAAAGGCTGAAAGAGCTGGGTCCATTTAGTGTGGAGAAGACTGAGAGGGGATCTTATCAATGTCTATAAATACCTTAAAGACAAGTGCCAAGAGGATGGGTCCAGGCTCTTTTCAGTAGTGTCCAGCGACAGGACAAGGGGCAAAGGGCACAAACTGCCACACAGGGAGTTCCATCTGAATGTGAGGAAAAACTTTACCTTGAGGGTAACACAGCACTGGAACAGGCTGCCCTGAGAGGCTGCAGTGTCTCCTTTTGAGCTAATCAAAATGCACCTGGACCTGATTCCATGTAACCCGCTCTAGGAGAAGCTGCTTTAGCAGGGGGATTTGACTAGGTGATCTCCAGAGTTCCCTTCCAACCCCAAACATTCTATGATTCTGTTTGATAAGTTTGAGGCACAAACTATTTGCTGTTTCTGGACACAGAAAAAAAAGAAGTTTGAATTCTAATAGTATTGTAAACTGTCAACCCCAGGTTCCTAAGCTGCAGAAAATGTTATCCCTGCTGTAGTTTTACTACAGTAAAGAGAAAAAGAAAAAAGAACAAAAAGCAACACACACACACAAAAAAAACCCAATAGGAAATCAATCCTTTTTACTTCCAAGTATTTGCAAGGAAGAATTTGAGTGTGAAATGATGACAAATTGATTGTTCTTGTATAACTACTGTAGTATTTCATTGCACAGTCTGTTGTTCTGCTCTGAGATCAGCCATTTAGAGTAAACTTGTTTGATACTGCTTGTCCACAGTGCTATCAGAATCTGTACTGAGAAACAGAAAATGCATTAGGGAGTGATGTGTTTTCCAGATGGGGTATGAATCATACTTTCAGGGATTGTGTTTCTAAAAAGAGTTCAAAACCAAGCTATGACAAAGAACATGAAAAACCATCATATGAGTCTGTAGCTCCTAGACCTTGTGAATTTCAGGTTCTAAGCAGATTCTTGCCTCAAAATGAAGATTACTAGCATTTAGGTGTAGTTGGTTCATTTATCATTTGCTTCAGTCTGTGCTTTCATATTCATGAATCAGAATGTGCAGTGTTCATTGCTGAACTTCTGTGCTTCTGTACTTCACAGCAATTAACATCCCTGACATGTTATCTCAAGAAAAGATGCTCATTTCTGGACTGGTAGGACCTGACATGCAATCTGTCATATTTAAGTCAGCTCTTTGATAATAACCCATTCTAATAAGGATGAAGTCCTTTTCTTTCCAATTCCTAACCTCATGTCTTTGCAATTTACATCATAATTGGCATGCTATCAACAATATCACCTGTGTATCTCTGGACTTCACAGGCTTTTGGAAAGCTAATTACCTACAGAGAGCTACTCCAAGCCAACTTGGAAAAATGGGATGCAGCTGCAGCATGTACACATTTTTAATATGCAGCATGTTCTTTTATAGTTAGACTTTATATGTGAGGCATTTAAGGACTGATGGAAGAGGAAGGTCTGCAAGTTCTCATGAGCACAGCTTTGCATGGCATTCATGCTCTGAGCCAAAAACCTGTGTTATCAGTTGCATGTGTTTGCTGTCCCATTATTCATGTGGTGGTTGCATCTGTCTTTGCTCATTCAAAACCAGAACAGATAAGATACCTGAGTGCCCCTCCATGCATGATATCATGAACGTCAAACACCATTCCTGCTATACCTTACCTACAAAAAGGGTCCTGGTGGTATCTGCTGGAAGACCTTTTCTGATGGATCCAATAACAGAATCATAGAATCATTTAGGTTGGAAAAGACTTTTGAGATCATTGAGTCCAACCATTAACCTAGGACTGCCAAGTCACTAAATCAGATCCCTAAGTACTGCATCTACGTGTTTTTTTTAAATATTTCCATAGATAGTGATTCCACCACCTCCCTGGGCAGCCTGTTACAATGCTTGACCACACAGTCAGTGAAGAAATTTTGACTAATATCTGATCTAAAACTCCCCTGGTGTAATTTGAGGCTGTTTTCTTTTGTCCTATTGCTTGTTATCTGAGAGAAGAGATCAGCCCTCACCACCTACAACCTTCTTTCAGGTAGTTGTAGAGAGTAATAAGGTCCACCTTGAGTCTCCTCCAGACTAAAGAACCCCAATTCCCTCAGCTGCTCCTCATAAGACTTGTGCTCCAAACCCTTCACCAGCTTCATTGCCCTTCTTTGGACGTGTGCCAGCACCTCTGTGTCCCTCTTGTAGTGAGAGGCCCAAAACGGAACACAGTATTCGAGGTGCGGCCTCACCAGTGCTGAGTGCAGGAGGACAAACACTTCCCTTGTCCAGCTGGCCACCCCATTTTGCATATAAGCCAGGATGCTATTGGCCTTCTTGGCCCCCTGGGCACACTGCTGGATCATTTTCCACCAGCCATCAACCAGCCTCCCCAGGACCTTTCCCTCCAGGCAGCTTTCCAGCCACTCTTCCTCAAGCCTGTATCTTCGCGTGGGGTGGTTGTGACCGAAGTGCAGGACCCAGCAGGACACAATTCTCCTTGTTGAATCTCTTACAGTTGGCCTTGGTCCATCAATCCAGCCTGTCCAGATCCCTCTGAAGAGCCTTTCTACCCTCAAGCAGATCAATGCTTCCCCCGCAACTTGGTGTTGTCTGCAAACTTACTGAGGGTGCACTCAATCCCCTCATCCAGATCACTGATAAAGATATTAAACTGAACTGGGGAACACTACTTGTGACTGGTCATTAGCTGGTTGTAACGCCATTCACCACCACTCTTTGGGCTCAGCTGTCCAGCCAGCTTTTAACCCAGCAGAGTACACCCATTCCAATCCATAAGCGACCAGTTTGTCCAGGAGATTCCTGTGGGATACAATGTCAAAGGTTTTACTAAGGTCCAGATAGACAAAATCCACAGCCTTTCCCTCATTTACTAGACAGGTCATCTTGTTGTAGAAGGAGATCAGGTTCGTCAAGCAGGACCTGCTTTTTGTAAATCCATGCTGGCTGGGCTTGATCCCCTGGTTGTTCTGCACATGCTTCATGACAGCACTCAGGATGATCTGCTCCATAACCTTCCCTGTCACCATGGTCATGCTGACAGGCTTCTATTTCCCTGGATACTTCTGTCCTGTATTTCTTGTAGATGGGTGTCACATTGGCTAACCTCCAGTCTTCTGGGGACTCCCCAGTTAGCCAAGACTGTTGATAGATGTTGGATAGAACTATCAATAGACAGGGTTTTTGCTAATAATATTAGTTGTATCTTTAATTCCAAAGCGCATCAACTGCAGAGCCAAAGAGTCTTCAGAAAAGGCTGGCTGCTCCCTATATTGTTGTGGTGAGGACTAATCACTTACAGAAGTGGGGACTTCTGAAAAGCACACTCTGGAGCAGGCATGGCTGAAAATGTTATCCTGACTATAGCCTTAGTGCTTCCCAGTTGAATTAAAAGGTGGTTTTCAATGAAAGATTTCCAGATGAGATTAAAACCCAAGAAGCTCAGATAGCCACCCAGTATTTTTCTACTGTTCCTCCAGCTTAAGTGTCCAAAGAGAGTGTTTCCATAGAGAAGTACTATTCTAGATGTTAAGGAATAGAGAGAAAGTTTATTTTCTTTTTTTGGTTTTATTTCTTTTAAATTGTTGAAAGAAGCCAGTGACACCAGAAGATCCTGGGCCTTCTCAAGTTCCACCTTTCACCAGCATGAAGGGTGTTAAAGGTAATGGAGATACAAATCGATGCACATTTTTGCAGTAGTGTCATACAAATATAAACAGACTTGTGGCAATATTTGTTTTCATTACACAACTTTCATCTATGTATCTATTTACTGCTTTACATTGAAGCACTATTCACTAGAAAATCAGTATCATAGAGCTGACGAAACAAGCAGTGCAAGTGTTTTGTGTATCCTAAACAAAAACAGTTCAGTGGCTCTGAGTTTAGTATTTCTGTCAATTCTTTCATGCTGTCTTCTCACCAGCAGAATCAAGGAGAGGCTCTGAAGGAACTTCACATTTTGACAGGCAATCTAAGCTATTACCTAGCCTGAAAAGTGATGTGAAGATGGGTGTGGGAAACTTGTTCTCCCTTTAAGTCACTGTGAATGTCAGGAATGCTCTTGATAGTTGACAAATGACATTCAGTCAAAGCAGTGGTTGGAGTTATTAAAAGTCATCATAAATGGGTGAGTAGAGCTGGCTTTAATTCACTAGTGAAAATAATGTAAAGCTGTTGTTGTCTTTAGGAGGTAAAGGCCACCTGGAAGTGTTCTGCTGCTGTCTGCTTTATAGACATATTTCCAAAGAAATTAAAATCCACCTAACTAAACAATATGCAATAAATTCTGAATTCTGGTAGTGTCAGTGCAGATGGAATGGCTGTAGTATGTCACAGGTAAAGAAAAAAATATGTTTAGAGATTCTCTGAAGTCTGAGTTTGGCCAGTATAGTTTAATATGGGGCACTCTTTTTTACAAAGCAGAGAATATAATTCCAATTCTGTACAATGTATGGGTTAATGAAAAACTTTGTGAAGACTTCTGTTCATTTGGGAATATTTTTTCTTCTGGTGAGTCTTGATTTCACTGAAAAACCTGAACTTAAAGTACTTATTAAAAAGTTAGAAAAATCTCTGAGGAAATTAAAAAAAAAAAAAAAAGACAAAAAAAAAAAAAGACAACAACAATGTTGTTTATTGGCTCAAATGCTTAGATTGACCTAAAAGTTACCTGTTAAGCTGCCAGGAACAGGAAATACATTTATTCCCCCACCCCCACCCCCGATTTTTTCTCATTGGTCAATCACCACCAGCAGCGATTGAACTTCTTGCTAATTCTGTAGCATGTTTCCATAGAGGTGGTTACCTTCTTTGTATAGATTATCCCTCTAAAAATCTGTTTGTGCGATAATGGGGAAACCAAAACATTATTTTGACTTCATTTTTCATGTGTATATTATGGCTAGATGAACTATTTTATTTTCTATGCAACATCCATGTTTTATATTTCTAAGTTCTGGTGGTTTGAGGATGATAATATTATGCTTTATATTTTTTAATATTAAAAAAACAAAGTCAGAAGTTACAAATAATATTCAAAGGCAAAATGTATCTACTAAGAGGTGTTTCTGTAGTGGAAAAACTATTGGTGCAGAATCTACTTCAGCTGAAAATATACCCCTTGCCCACACCCACCCTCCCTCAGAATACTATTTAGTAAAGACTACCTTTTTTTTTTTTTTTTTCCTTATGTAGAGCTGGTTTTTTCCACCCAGATTAATTTAAACCATGTAGGAATGTCAGCTGATCACAAACACAAAGTAAATATTCATAATATTTTGTTTCTTGAATTACCACGGATACTGTACTTCCTGCTTTGTTGTACTTCGATTTCCTTGTTAGTTGACTTCCTATTACTTTCTGAAGTTTTCCACTGGAAATTTTAACTGCACATAGAGGCTTGTTTCAAACTAATTGATGAACACAGGTGAAGATGATTTAGAAGATCCAATTCCAATTAAATAAGATGAAGTGATTTTCATACAATGTTTTCAACCAGAGACCTATAAGACAGCATCTATATATAGCTCTAGGGGTATGAAACCTTCTTCATGCATATTTATTAGATGCATCTGGCACTTCCTTATAATTTATATGCAGTAAATTTCTATAATAAATACTAAATATACATACCACACATTTACTATCCTGCTATTATGTCTTTTTGATAATTTAGTAGTAGATATGCTTTGCATTTCAAATATTTTCTTATCCTCACTTTGTATGAGTGGAACTGTGTCTTAGTATGACTATTAATTGCTTAGGAAAACATTCCTCTTGGTATTCATGAAATCAGAAAGAGCCTTTTGGTTTTGCTATGCATGTTAGAAGCTGCATAATGATGTGGTAAAAAAGACAAGGACAAACCCAAACAAATAATAAACAGTAAGGTATAAAGTTTTTTTTTTTTTTAAAAAATATTGGAATTGAAGGAAGAGTTAAGCTAGAGAAACCTATTACAGAGTGTTTGCCAGCCAGACTTTATTCATGTTGCTTATTTTACCACGGACTCCCTGCATGACCTTGTTTGAGATGCTCATTGCCGGAGCTTGCTGGCTTTATCCATTGCATACCCTATTTACTTATTGCGGAGCCTGCCTCTGCTCACTTCCCACCCAGCATGCTGCAGAGATGGATCCCCACATTCAGGCACGGGTTGCTCTGAGGGGTGGTGTCCCTGAATCTCCCTCCTGTGTTTCTTACAGAGAAATTATTGCACAAGAATGCATTTTAGAAGCTATGGTTTTCTTCACCGTTGAGAGATATGTCCCTGTAGAATAGTTTCTTTGGTTCAGCTGGAAGGACTGCTACATTTACCATTATTGCTGCCAGCCCAGCCTTCACACCATGAATGTGTCATCAGTGCCCTTCAGCAGAGACTGTAGTCAAGCAGAAACATCCTGTGTTTTTCCTATGAGGAAGACTCATTAGCAAAGAAGTGGAAATTCAGGGTGCATGCCGGTCCTTCCTGCTGTGGCCAAGCAGCAGGAACTGACGAGAAAAAAGAGCAAGTGGTTTGTGCATACTGGACATCTGCAGCTGCTCCTGGGTGCAGCCTCGGTGCGAGCCTGCTGCAGGAGGGGGAGAGCTTCTGCTTCTTCCTAAACGTGCTTTGGCCAGTATGAGAATTAGTCCCTGACAATGCATGCAAAGTAGTTAGCCCTGTACAGACCAAGTTAAACTGCTGCTGGAAAATGAGAGAGGGAAAGAAGAAATAGTATTGATTTGAGCAGTGCTAAAAACTAGCTAGCTCTCCCCTCTCTTTTTCAACAATTGAAAAATCAGTGCTAACGATGGCAGCAAACACTTTTTGAGTGCTTTTCCATTATATGATGTCTGAAAAATATCTGGTTAAGACTAGCAGGTGGGATCTGCTTGCTGTTGTATGAGTCCCATCAGTTATTAATTCATCATCCTTTTATTTTTGTTCTGCATGCATCAATAACTCTGGCAGTAATAAGAAATAATTACAGAAAAGCGTAGTGTTGGTAACGCTGTTATCACCCTGATCTCCAGTGAACCAGAATCCCAGTGTCACATTGGTCTGTCTTCTCCTCTGAAACAGCTACTCAAGAAGTTGATGCTGACGGAATGTTCAGGTTAAGCACAGTCATATATCAGGAGCTCACCCTTTGCTAGAATGAGCAGGAACTTAATTTGGAAACAAATGGATCAGGGGACATAGAGTAGCTGTTAAAAGATGACAGAATAACTGAAATGTGTCCATAACACATCTAGGGAAGTGGAACAGAGGAAAAAATTGAAATCATAAATACACTGGGTGCAGACACTGATTACTCAAAGGAAGGTCTTGAAAACAAAGCATCAGATTGAATTAGATTCATGCTGCTAGGGTATAGAGAGCTAGTGGGTAGGGGTGCCATAAGGTTGTTATTTACCACCCTTTTTGATACTGAAATGTATGTTACTTGATCTATTAAAATGAGAATTTACAAAGGCATTCCTGAGAGTCTTTGATTGCAGGACTGAGGCAGCTTTTCTATGGGCCAGACGCAATTGGTGGCTCGCTTCTCACAAATGGGATCTGGGATCACAAATAGCGCCCTGCAATAGCAAGGGGACAAAAATAGTGTAACATATGAATCTATTGTTTTGGGTCCTGTCAGTTAATGTTTCTGCCATTGATTCTGTTCCTACCATGCAGGAAGTTTGGATTCAATTCTCCAGCCTGTTAAATGGATGGAGCCTCGCAAAGGGAATCTGCTGCTGATCAAAAATTATAAACCTGCTTTGTGAGTCAGCATGTTCACAGCATAAGGAATTATTTGTTTTAATGTTAACTCACAGGAATGTACCAGTTGTTAATTGTTAGATATTTTAAAATTGTCCAAGACTTTCAGTTGGTGGGGTGTGTGGTTGGGTGTTTTGGGTTCAGTAAGCTTTTTTGTTTGTTTGTGGTTTGTTTTTATTTTTTGAAACAAATGGGTCCCCTGCTGCACCCCCTCCACATAAACCACCCAAACTTCAGCACACCGGTGCCTACCCACTAGAATTAAGACATCATGGATTTAGCTTGCTGTGTTGCTCTTAGTGGATACTGTTTATCAATTTAGTAAGAATGAAAGCAAACCAAAAATAATTCATGGGCTTTAAGATGAGTTCAGATTTTTGCAATATAACACTTAAATGCCTAATTTAGTAACTTTTGCTGAGAAAATTAATATTTCCTAACTTTTAATGCTAGGATTTTGCTGTAAAATTGCATCCAGATTTGAATGAAGTTGATTTTTTACCTTCAACTAGTAGTCTATACAGTTTTGTGCTTCTTGAGTGTTTTTATGAAGAAAGAAAACCAAAACATTAATATTTATTAAAATTTTTGTAAGGAATTTGTTTGCTTTTGTAAGGAATATTGCAGACTGATCTATCTGCAGAACTATCTGGAATATGCTCTATATCCCAATAAGGTGAGAAACATAAAAATAATGGTGGTTTTGCCAGTGTAAGAACGTTAAGGCTCTGAAAGTACATAGAAGCATTGACAAATGTTGCTTGCTGTGCGAGAGACAAATGTTTGCATTTTAAGACATGCTCCTTGTCTCAAATGCACATAAGATCTAGCATAATATAACGTGATTCATTCTGGTCCACAGAATCATTCATTACTGAGATTCATTCTGAAATCCTTGTGTTAGCTCACGAGGAAAACTGCTGTTGGAAAGTTAGTGTACACTTATGGCAAAGCATGTTCATTTTTCATATCATGGCCCTTGGAGTGCATCATGTTCAAACCTCTTATACTATCCTACCTCAGGTATCATTCAAGACATCTTGCCCTTTTCCTCTAAATTTCTCAACCTTTGAATATGTTTATTTCTCATGTCCAAGGAAGCACCATCATTGTTTTAAAACACTGACCACAGGGTGTGCCTAAAAATGCAGCAGAATACATTCATTCATCCATTTAGTTGTTTACATTCAATCTGGAGTGCAGTTGCCACTGTTGTGCTGTTTTATCTGTGTCTTTTACAATTGTCTGTGTCATCTTAATTGTTTTCTGAGAAGCCTCTGTTTTAAATCTTCAACTTATATTATTTCCACTTCAACTTTCTTCATTGAATTTTCTTGTCGCGGGTGAGTCTTACTAGTGCTTACAGGCATCCCAAATATTACAATTTTGATCAGTTATTTCTGATTCCAAATGGTTTTATTTTTGCTTTTTCTCATAGCATGTCTTGGCAATCAGATACTGGAAATGTCTTTAAAACAGTTTATGAAGATCTGGTTGGAAGATCTCATTAAGTCCCCAGTTTGCAGCTCTGCATAGTGAATTTTTCTTTATATTTTATTGAATATGCAGACTTCAGTATCCAGGGGTTTTCTTTTTGTCTAGCTGGATTTAGTATTACAAAGGTTTATCTTTCATTGCTATTCTGACCTTATTTTCATTGCCCATTACATCCATTTCATTCCTTTTGTTGCCAGCACACCTGAAGTGCTGAAATTCTTTATCTCTTCTCTCATTGCTCAGATTTCTTGTTCTGCTTCAGTGTTCAATGTTTAAGGGGTGGATTTTTCATGGGAAGAGGGAGGGTTGATTGTGGGGGGTTTATTCTGTTTGCTTGGTGTTCTTTTTCCAGTCCAACGTACCTGGTATAATGCATCTCTGCTGGTATTTGTAGATGACTTAAATATATATAAATATTACTTATTTCCTAACCTTTCATATAATCACAGCTATGTTAACATTTTTTTGTCAAATTCCCTAGTAGCCCAGGTTTTTCTTTAAATTTGTTCCATAAATTCTACTAAAGCCTTTGTGAGAAGTGTATACAAAAATTAGTGCCATTTGTTCATTTTTGTGGTGACAATAAGGTAGGTATTTAACTTTGTATTTTCTATGTGAATCTTGTCTTTTATTGTGAATTTGCATCTGATACTTTCTTTAACTACAGATGTAGTCTAAAATAATACAT
Source organism: Falco biarmicus (assembly GCF_023638135.1). NCBI lineage: Eukaryota > Metazoa > Chordata > Aves > Falconiformes > Falconidae > Falco > Falco biarmicus. The sequence goes on from NC_079290.1 coordinate 78,435,630, forward strand.
TGAAATACTATAGTTGACTTGCTATCAATGGAATTTCTATCTAGATATTGCATGGTTAAGCTTTCTTATCTCAGGCAGCTTTATTATCTGAGAATTTTCCTTCTCATATCATACTTTTCCTCTCAGGAAAATTTAACAAAATGTCTACTATATCCTTCAGAAATTATCAAGAGGTTACTATTGGAAGTATATCCTTGGGTTGTTTGATTTCCACTCTTTAGCCATGCTATGGTCTTCTCTACTTCCTCTCTGCTACTAAATCTGTTTAACCTCTAGATACCTCTACTGAGTTTAGCCACACTGTTCTGTCCTGTACCTCCTGATTAACTTTTAACTCCCTAAGAATGCAGTTTGGGTATTTTTCCTGGTTTGCCTTTATGGTTCTGTACTTAGCTCCTGAGGTTTTTTTCCATCCATGACTACTGTTTTGAACTGAGGAAGTCTATGTAATCAGCCATTTACCTATCATATCTCTTAATTTGTTTCTAGTATTTCTTGAATTTGTATTTTTTGTCATTCTCCTCTTGGAATCAGTCCTTCCTTATTTTTGTTGATTAAACATTAGTTTAGTTTACAGCTCTCTCCCACTTTCTGCCGTGCTCTGACAACCATTTTCTTTTCTTTTTCAGCATTTCTCTATACTTTTCTGTATTTAGGTCTGTTTGCCTCTTACTGTACTCTACTGTATGGTCTTAATCCACATGTTTTAGCCTGATACAGGGCTGCAAATAAATGCTGTGTATAAAGTTGGCTGTTTATACTGTTTTAATGCATATATTTTTTTTGTTTCTGATTTCTCTAAAACCCTAGTTGGCTTCAAAATTCTGGAACATTTGCTGTTCATTTTTATGCTCTGCCAAAGCTGTCTGAGCTATCTAAGGTTATATCTATCTAGGTATACATTCATATATACTTGTCTAAAGCCATATGCAAATAAAATTTACATATATAAAAGCTTTGCATAAAGCCTAGTCATTAACAGATAAAAACCACTGACTACTGTGAACATATGGCAACTCCTGGCTTCTGCAATAATCTGCATTTAATTCCGAAGTATGAACTGTCAGTGGACCTCATACATATGGCAGATGAAGTTTTGCTGCCTTCATTGAGTCCATAATGCTACTGATTTTGGTGGAATGTTGAAAGCAATGGTAAGAGGATGAAGATTTGATTCAGATTCTAATTGTCTTGCAAAGGGTATTTTACCTCGTGCAGGACAATCAGACATAGCTTAACTAGTGCATGCTTAACTAGTGCATTGTGGAAATAGAAGGAATAAACCTGTATCAGCTGCTGCTGTGCAGCCCAAAGTAGTCGGGGCCTAATTTGATCATCACCCTGCCTATCCTTATTGCTATAAATTGATCCTCTGGGTATTTTTAGTATGTAAAGGATAACCAATAACTTCAGTGAAGGTATGACAATTCAGATATGTTTATATTATCCCAGTAGAGACATCAGTTGGTTGACAAACATGTTAGAATGATGTGACAGAAATTTCTTCTCCCAAAAGTGAATATATATCTAGCTAGCAATCCATGGTCTGCAAGAGACAAACTTTGTTCTGTCAAATTAAAATGTTATCATTGAAAGGAATCTTTCCAGTATGTTTTCCTGTACTTCATCACTGAAATTGCTGCTTTGCTGCAAAGTTGGATGCTTTCAAAAGGAGAATTGATTTAGTCTCTCAAGTAAATTACTTTAATCTGAGTTGCTTATGGGGGAAGAATTCTTACCCTGACCCCAAAGCATTCTCATCCAAGAATGTGAGGGTATGCAAGATGTTAAAATATTTTGTAGGACAAATAAATCCTGTATTATTTCAAATGTATTCTTCAGCTATGTTTTTAAGAAACTCTTAAAGCTAAGTGTCTGCATTATCATTTATATTTCATTAGCACCTAAAGGCCCCAAGTCAAGTCATGCTTGGAAGCATTTGGGAAATAGAAAAAAAATATAAAATACTATCCTACTTTCAATCATCTGTCACTGTTAAGATGAAAGAAGTAGAAAGAGGAACAGTGGCACGCTGCCTTGTGAAGGGTGGTGCAGCAGATCCCTGTCACCAGAGTACAGGTTTCCTGAATCCCTGTGCCATGCCTTGCTTGCTAGGATATGTGAATGCTAACACATCCCAGACATGGAAGAAACAGAGTTTGGGTAAAGTGGAACACGAGTGCCCTAAAAATTCTACCCACCCCACCCCAGCAATTTTCATAATTCTGTGCTTCTGAGAAAGTAATCTCATAATATTGCATAGCGATTACTAGGGCCAAACACATAAACAGTATCATAGTTATTGTAATTTTAGCTAAGTGGATAAACTAAACAGTTATAACCCATAACTAGTTCCTTCTTCTGTCATTCAGGGTACAGCACTGTGGCCATTTTTAACACCTTTCTGGAGAAAAAGCTGAACGCTTTTTTGCATATGTGCTATATTATATGTAACCAGTAAGTACTTCATCTGAAATTGTTGAAATTGGAAATGATGACTAAATACATGTGGAAAAGTATGGTGTGGAGCATTTATAAAGTCCTGGTTCTGGGGGAACTTTGATTCCTTTCTGTACTGCTTTAAGAATTAGGAGAATATATTGATTTTTGCCCGATTCTGCTTCTTTTGTAGCCTTTGGAAAAAAAGGAACAAAACCTTTCCTTGTGCTCCAGCATCTCACACTTGCTTTCTGGGTGTTTTGTTTAATGCAGTCATGCAACATATTTCTGATAAAGTGTTCTCTTGAGCAAGTTAGAGTAACCACCTTCATCCTCTGTATGAGGAGACCATAAAAGGAAGGGGGTGAAACTGGATGCTTTGAAAGTAAAATTCTCCTTGGAGAATGCCAGGAGTGTAACAGTTCATACTCATGCCAGTTGGACCAGGGGGGAGACCTGTAAGGAAAATGCTATTGAGATTAGCTACCTGTTTTTTAAGAATATTTTTGGACTTGTTGAAGTTGTAACAGAATTTGGGGAAAATTATTCCTAAAACATGAAAAGATTAGAAAATATATAGCTAAATAACAATGTTAAAAATGTTAAAAAATATTTTTTTGGGCCTTTGTACTCCCCAGAATATGAATCCCAGTGTACAGTCAGTGCTATTCTGTCAGTCCTTTCTAACCTTCCTTTGAAAAAATGTCAGCATTTTCCTATTCAGAACAGGAAAAAACATTTCTTAGACAACTTCAAAGCTATTTGTTGAATGACATTTTGGGGAAAAATTTAAAAAGAAAAAATTAAAATGTTCCTGGCCTGCACAGCTCATTGGAATTCCTGTTTATCAAATCTACTTCTGCATGCTCTGAAACAACAGGGAGCTCAAACCACAGAACTGTTTTAAATCATGCTGGAGATGTTGTAGCTATTTTACTTGCATATCAATTCCAAATAAATTTTCTGTTATCACTTAGAAAATTGAAAGAAGTGAATGAGGAAAAGATTACCTTTGTTTCCCATCTAAATATGTAGAAATCAAATAGTAATACCCATTAAAACCACACTACAAATATTTGATGGTATTGGTTGTCAGGTGTTGTGCAACATTATACTAGCTGTTAAAGTGGTTTTCCTTTAAAAAGTGTAACTGGGGACTTGGTTTTATTTCTGCATAATATTTTATATCCCTGTTCACAGGCAAACTTACACTGGCTAGCTGATACTGAGAAACTCAAGAATTCTTTTTAAATGTCAAAGGAAATGCTTCCTTATACATCCTCACCTACCTAAAATTAAACATGCTTGGGAGGGGCAGATGATAAATTTAGGCTTTCTTGTTTCTTTCTTTTGTAACTTTAGATAAATTTTTGAGGTCTGTGATGAGTACTTTACTGAGCCCATACATAGTCTGCATGTTGGATAGTATTTTATCATGTAATGATAATATTAGTTACTGTATTTCATAATAAAAGTAGCTCGGTTGGTAAATCATGGTTTTAAAGACTCACAGTACTCTGGAGACCATTGTGGGTGGATACATGAGTAGGTTGTGCAATTTTACCTCTAGACCTCCAAGTACACTGGAGGGTATGTAAAACAACTATTAGGCAGACCACACCCAATTAATTAGTTACATGATGAGGATTATATACATTCTTTTATATATATATATATATATTCATATATATATGTTTTTATATACATTAATATATATTTTTTATATTCTATATAAATTCTCTGAATCATATAGAGAAACAGAAATAGGTGTCTTCTTGTCCTTAGAAATTGTAATGCATGTAGCAGCAGCCATGTCTCTGACCTGGATAGAGGTCAGGAAGGGAAAGTGTCTCACCTGCTGCGTGGTGAGGTGTGTGCGCCTGCACAGGGAGTGATGTGCATGATGGGAGGAAGGGAAGGAGCTGCTGCCTGTGCAGTCTGTCTGAGTATATCTGTGGTCTCTGTGTGCTCTGAAGTTCTTGATAAAATGCCACCATTTGAAGGAGGGCAATTAGATGCTGTGGCATTTGATATAACTACTGTAATAGTCTTGGGGAAAAAAGCACTTTAACATTAACCTCATCCCACTGTAAATGCCTCCTCATGATAAGAGTCAAGTGCAAATATTGAAGTCAGCATGAGAAATGTTCTGGTTTTCCATCAAGGTGAAAAGGTCTAAGAGGACAGTGGTCAAAAGAAATTACTCAGACTCTTTTTTGATAGGGCATGAAGTTTTAAACTAACCAAACTTTTTTTTATTTATTATGGTGACATTGGAATTATACATCACAGGAAAGAAGTCTGAGCATGGCATCTGAACCACAGAATAAAGTCAAGATGAGAGTCATAAGAGCTACATATTTCCCACACAAGCATTTTTTACTTAGAGTGAAAAGTTTGAAGTTGTTATACTTTTGCTCTTGTTTTCTCAAAAATCATTCTGATTTCCAAAACGGCCCGTTTGCTATAAAATCCTTTGCAGGAATGGGCAGCCTGTCAATCATGATGTCCTCGTATCTCACAAACAGTCTGAAGGTGCTACATCACGCAAGAGGCAATAGGGTTGCCCTGTCTCTGTGGCTGTGAGTGACCTGTCTGCGAGAGGTAGGGAGGCAATAAGAACCATTGCAGATCTCATCACTGGATTTTGCAGTGACCCAGCTGTGCAGGAAACCTACCTACATCCCACCCTGAGGTTGAATTCAACATCATCGGTAGCTGTGAACCCATCCAGATCTCCTTGCCAGTAAGCTTTCTGGAGTATGCAACAAGTCTTGCAGCTCTTGGGCTATAGAAAGCAAGGCCAGGAATCATGGCTGTAGCTGCTATAGGTCAAAAATATCCTGTGATAAACAATGTTTATTCCAATTAAGTTATGTAGATTTTGTTCTGAGTTGGTCACGTTGTGCCTGAATGCACATGCATAAGTTAAGGGGAACAAAAATATATGTGATTATCCCAGTTGAGATTAAGCTACCTGTGACACCATTAGAAGGTGCTAATGAAAATGTTTTTCTATGACTTTTGAACTACAGGATCCCAAAATCTTTCAGCAAGTTTTACAATTAAGATGCGTACATCTGTGTATTCTTCTTATATTACTGTTTTCATTTTTTTTTCAGATTTTTTTTTTTTTTAGAGCTTTTAAATAAATCCTTTGAGCACAAAACATGCTATTTTTACTGCACAATATAGCTTCATAGGCTGTTTAACACAGCGGGCCATATTTCACAGCTGGCTGGATCTCGGGAAGTTAACCAAATTCTGCTTCCATTTAGACCAACAATAAAATTTAGAATGATTAAAATGGGACTCAGAGTTTGTGGTTGGTAAATTTGGTTGTCTCAGCACTTACTGATAACTATACATTCTGTCTATATCTGCTCTCTGCCTGTCACTAAGGGAGCTAGTCACTGGCAATCCAATAACTAAATCTGGTACTTAGCTTCAGCTTGTGCTTGTTTACACAAAGTTATATTTTCAAGTAATGCTGCAGAAAATAAACTTCAAAGGATGAGCTTATTTATAAAAAACAGACATGTTGAGATACTCCAGTAAAAATACCAGTAGAGGTGAAATACTAAACCAGTTCTGTAGTTCTTTGTCTCTATTGTATTGGACAAGGGGGTCCAAATTCTCCAGGATGAGCTGAGGGGTCTTCCAATTTTTGATTTATGCAACGTTGTGTAAACTTCCAGAAAACAGCAAAATTTTTGGTTCAGAAAATGCTACAGTCCTCCTTTTTGTCTGCTCTCCTGTATTCTGAATCCTGATAATTTTTAGATGGTAAACCATGAATGCATTATTGCAATGTGGTAATACCTGAACTATGTAACCTAACGTATTAAACTGCCATTATGCCTCTTTAATAACACTCTTTAGAGCTATGCATGAAGAACTGCTGGATACCCAAAGGTATGAAGGCTTATTTAATGGTTTGGGAACCCTTCTATATAATGCATAATAGAGTCAATATTAAGTATTTGAATAGCTATGTAAATATTTTAGGAGGAATGGAAGGAGAGAAAATTTGTTTAATTTCATTGAGGTTGCTTTACAAAAACCAAAAGTGACTCCAGCACCTGCTGAAAAACAAATCTAGGGTTCTGTTTTTCTACTGTATCTTCAAGTAGTCAGTGCTTTTAAGATTATTGATTGTACAGTGAACAGGTTTATACGTGTTGTTTTGCTAATTTGTAAACTGGCTCAGGAACTGAGCCTTGTTGTGATTTATTTTTTTTACACATTAAATGAATGTTTTTATAAGACTATTTAGTTCTTGGAAAAATAGAGGCTTACACACATTAGAAAATAAATTCTATTTATATAATTTTCTACCTGTGTGATGTCTTCCCTGAGGTTACTAAATGTATTTGTTTATGTTTTGAGTTTGTGAGAAGACTAACAAAACTAGAGAAAAACAGCCTTCTCTTTGAATGGCATACCTTTACAGTCGGGTCTTCTTACAGTTTCATAGATAAATTGCCTATTCCATGGTTATCATTGATTTGTGCTTCTTGAGTAAAAACTGGTATTGATTCTTAAGTCTGGAAAAAATGGTGAATATCCTGAGGCAGCTTTTCATTAATCCCTGCTTCATTTTACTGAGTGGGAAAATGCAACATAATTATGGAACAAGCTACTTTAAGGAAAAATCTGTACCGAGTGATTTGAAGTTAGGTAAATTGAAAAGAAGGAAGAAAAAAATCCAGGGACATTTGGATTAAGTAGGAAAGGAAATTCAGGTGTTTGCCTGAAGTGATAGGAATGCCTGTTAAGTTACCTCAGGAGACATGCTGTGGGGTGATTTGAAGGAAAGTATGCATGGTAGTATAGGAAAGCTACATATATATATAGGAAGCTATATAGTTAGGAAATAAATTTATAATTATCTTTACATTTAATTTCTTCCAAAATGTCATGCTAGTTGATAGAACTGGGAAAGGTGAACTAAATAAAGATCTCAGCTTTCAGAATAATGATATTTTAAAGTACCACTCAGGTGACATGTAATTTGAGAAAAACATAGAATTTTTTTTAGCCATTTTTTTTTCTGTATGCATACATTTCATAGTCAGAAAATAAAGTGCACATGGATGTATCAAAAAATGAATCCAGAAAATATGGGAGTACTGCAGAATGCACAGATATGTACTGTATTGGCCTGCTTTTATCGAAATACAGTCAAATGCCACTGTCAAAGTATCCCTCGTCATTTTCCTACAGAATCCATAAATCAAACTTAGTACACACAGATAAATAACTGCATTTTTACTGGAGATGAACCAGAATATTCTGTATATGCAAATGCTGTAGAAATGTCTATTAGAATTGCAGGAAGCCCCTTTGTTGTTAAGACTGCAGAGTGTCTTTGCATATCTCTGAGGAAATCTAGCTACTTGCATCTTTTTTACATGCCAGCTATGTTTGTTCATTATTTGATTTTTGTAGTTACAACCCAGAGAACACGAAGGAAGATGAGAGAACAGTATTACTGACAAAAAGAAAAAGATGAGTTTATGTACAGAGAAAAGCTAAGGCATACATTTCAATGAGATTTAAAATGTGACAATTAATTGAAGTTCCTTAAGCTAATTTTGTCACTGTGTTTGAGGAGCAGCTTACTCTTCAGACTGAAGGAATTAGTCTGCATGGATTTACAGCAGAAATTAACTTTTTGAGACTGAGTTAACACATCTGTCATTAATTTCTTGAAGGAATAACTTACTATAATTTGCTTAAGAATTCACACCTGGTTTTGGTACTTCATACCTCATTTAGTGTTCCTATAGCTCCTATTGGTCTGTTTGGCCCTGAAGACTGAGTACTGTTTAGCATGGTAGGGTCTTGAACTGGTTCAGTCTCAGCTGAACAGAGTTCTCTCAGTTACATAGACAAGGTTATTTGTAGAGATATTCATTTATAATGGGTTAAAACCAGACAAACCCTCAGTGATAAATGGGAGATGAAAACAGAGGAGAGCATTACTTCCCTGTGAAATTGGTAAGTACACAAGCTCACAAACTGATCCTTCATTATGCACAGCAGTGGTGTATCCAACACCCTCATATCTTTTTTGATCTACGGTTTGTTGTTGGTGGTCTTGATTCCTTTTTAACCTTTGGAGATACAATTATTCTAAATGCAGGCATGAGAAATAAGTTTTTAGCAAAGAAACTGACTGAAAATGTTATAATAATACTGTACTTTTAATGCTATTTAAGAAAGCAAAACTTTTTTTTTTTTTTTTTTTTTTTTTTTTCCAGTTATGTCTCCAAATGGCAGATATTTTGTAATGGAATAAGTCCAATGTAGTGGTAATAAATTGTTTTCAACAGGATAAGAAATGAAATTGCAGCCTTAACTTTACAGAAAAATTGTTCATGGAGGATCAGTGGCCCAAAGTCTGTTGTGTCTGAAAGTATAAATCACTGCAGCGCTTCATTTCATGATATTTCTTAATAAATATAGAAAGTGTGACACAGGTCTTCCTTTCTTCCGCCAAGATGTTGTGGTAGAAATCTACCCTAAGCAGAAATAACATCAAATTATTAAATGAATTATTAATAAAATCAAATGTATTATTAGAAGTTTAGCTTTAATTAAAATTGAAACAAATTAATTATTAATGTTTCATTCAAGATATAAGTATTTTTGTATATCCTGGTAAGCCCATCATTGAGCACAAATAAATCCTTTTTCCAAAAGAGTAACTTCAAAAGGAAGCACCCCCACAAGATAGGTGAGCTGACTGGAAGCTCACCATGAAGAATGAGCTCAGCAAAAACTAGAGGAAAGGTAATTCTGGCAGGGGGAGATGGCAACCAATGACTCATTAACCAGACTCAAAAAATCCCGCAGACCCAAAAGAAGTTGAGACTGAGCAAGCAAGTTAATTAACATGAGGAGACAAAGAAATACTTGACAAATAGGAAGCTGAATACTAAGTAACAAAGGAATTAGGTAACTTGTAACCAACGAAGGCTGATGTCTTTGCATGCTGAACTGTATAAAGAGTGTAAAGTTTAGGCATTTGTGGGCTACCACCTAGCTTCCTACTTTGTGCAAACTAGAATAAAGGAATAGAAACACCTCGACTTGGTGTGTGAACTGGCACTGCACAGTGGGTAACGAGCCTGCCTATGGGATAACAGAAAGAGGATGTGAAAAATTTCTGACTCTTGTCAGCAGCTGCTTTTCTTCCCCAGACAGGTGTTTCTTGATTTAAATGGTAGTTTTGTTGATAAAAAATTGCTCTATTAACTACTTTTCTTTTTTCATAGAAGTAGTTTGAACAAAACCCCCCAATTTTCTTGTAGAGCTTGTGGTACTTTTTATTCTCAGTTCAGGTAGGTGGAAAGAAAACCTGCATGGAAAACTAAAAACAAACAGTAAGTTGTTACTGTGTATTAGTTAAGTGTTGGTTGTGGGTATAGTGTGATGCATTTTTGTAAAGGCAGTTGATGCTTTTGTAATTTATTATTTGCAATATGCATACTGATCAATTCTTTATTAAGCTGGCTACTTACAGAGGATAGTATCTTTTATGGGAGTTTCTCTGACTAAAATTTTGATCTGGTTCTTCATAAAAGTTGTGCCAGAAGATTAGACCTGCTTATAGGAAAATATAGGAATCTTGACAAAATTATTATCCTTCATCATATAAGAAAGATAGTGAAACATAAATCCTTAAAAGTTGAAGATAAGTGCACATTAGAGACTAATGCACGGAGAAGTGTTTTATTGTGATTTTTGAGGTACAGTTCTGCCCACTATCTTTACACATGGTGTTATCAAGGTGGGTGCTAGTTCTCCGTAACAATGATCCAGGAGTTGCTTATAATGAGGTGTACAAATCTAATTGATCTGTCTGTGTAACTGACTTGTATCTCAAGGTCCATGGGTTAGAGCTAGGAGACCTAGATTCAGGCTAAAAGGCTTTGCTTCCTTTGTTTGGGAGGGTGATGGTGAGGGCTCCTTCCAGAGTGTGCTGGAGATGCTTCTGGAACTGGTGCTAGAAGACAGTTCCCCCCTCTCTCCAGTTGCACCACCCCAGAGTGGCATTGTACACACGCTGAGGATGGAGATTTGTGTATTAGCTACATCTGACTAGCTGGGACCTGGAGCAAGCCTGGATAATCTGGAGACATGCTGCTTGCTACCAGGTACAGGGCAGGTCACAGGACTAAACCCTAAGGCTTTTCCCAGCCTTTTGGTCATGTATGTGTGTGTTGCTCATAGTGTAAAGATACCTGATGGTAGGCTCAGCCTTGGTTTCCCTGCTCAGTGCTCTCCAAAGCACTCGACATACATATTCATTTAGCTGTACAACTGTGAGTGCAACTCCAGCAGTCCACAGACATGGACTTGCTGATTGGACTTCAGTGAAGGAAAAAAAATCGTAAGGGTTAGGCTGAGAAAGAGAGGGCATAGCTGATCTTGACTGCAAAAAGGATAATGGTACAACATGTGCTATGGAAAGTATATACAGAAAGAAGAATGAAGTGGGAGAACAGAGATGGTAGTTACAAAGCTGGATTTGTAAGGGAGAAGGTACATGTTAAGAGGGAGTGGATGGTGAGTGTGGGGAAAAGAAGACAGTGAAGGATTTTGAGAGAGAAAGAACCAAAGACACATTTATGAGCAAGAGGAGATAGAAGAAGAGGATGATGATACTGGTGGAGGTGCATTTGGAGTGGGTAAAGAGAAAGGGGCAGCCAGGAGGAGATGGGAGAGAAAGAAGAACTAAAATGAAGGATAGGTTTTTGGGTGGGATTAGTGGGGAAAGGAAAGCAAAGGATGCAAGAGCGGAAACAGAAACAAGCTTTAAAAAATGCCTCTGACTCATCTAAGGCTGCAGTAAGCACTGTGTTTTTAAGCTGCCCAGGATCCACGTTCATGCTTAATGTGTAAGGTTGAGAATTAGAAACACATGAAAACAAACAGAAGTATAACAATTCTGACATCTTGTCCAGGTCACATATAATTCTTTCCCTTTCTCCTTATTTTTATGCAACAGAACTGTGGGTATATAACTCACTTTCCCCAACAGTGCTTTTGCACATTTCATGGCACTGCCTTGAAGTACTGAAGCTGAAGTAGTTTTAGGTCTCTGAGCTTTTTTATTCAATGTGATCTTGGAAGTGCCCACAGGGCTGCTCTGCTCAAGTGCTTTAAACTCCCTTGGAGAAGACTAGGAGATTGAGAGTTGTTCCCCTACTTCAACACCAAGTGAAAGCTAGTGGGCAAATGATCAAAAGTAACAGAGTGTTTACAATGTTTGCAAAACAAATTCAGCACAGAAGGGTTTAGCACTTAATCTATTGCATTAATCTGCTTTTTGTAAATCCAAGTCTGATTGTATGAGTGGTCTAGGTCTTTAGGTGAGAACCATAACTGTTGGCTATACAGCTAGAAAGCTGCCATAGTGACCTGCATTTTCCCATCCACTTGGAAAACTTGTCCCTACACAGGGCCCTTTCTTAAAGATAGTGTGTGTGAGAAGAACCTGTGTTCTTGATGCTGTCACTTGGACAATGTTGCATGTTAGTCTGATCCTTTGTAAACAAGAGTTCTTATTTTGTCTCCCTTGCTCTATACATTTTGTCATGTAAACAAATAAAGTTGAAGACTCTTTTCAGTAGAGCTAACACAAAGGTTTCCTGTGAGCTTTTCCATTTGAATGAGATAATCACGGTTTGAACATGAAGCAAAAGCTGAGTGCCACACTTGACATTAATAGTGAGCTGCAAACAAAGTGATGATATCTGATTATATTATTTGCTTCACACTCTAGTCTTTATAGAGATTAGGGTTCTATTCTGCTAGATAGATGTTGTAAAAATGTTGTTGCCTAAGGGGCTTACAGAGGAAAGAAGGGGAGACAGAAAAACACATAAATCAGTTGCATGAGATTGCATAGTAAGAAATGGTACATCTGGGGAAATCTGTCTGCTGACCCTCTTCCCAAGGCCTCCCTGTAGGGCAGCACTGCCCAACCTGTAAGGCACTTGTACCCACCAGGTTTTACAAGCCATAAAAGAGGTGGGAAAATACCAGGAAGAATTCCGAATTGCTGGAATTGAGTTATGGTCTAAGAACATTGTGAAGCATTGTCTAGACCACAGAGGTCATATTTATATTCCAAGTTTGTCTTGACCAGCTTCTGTGAGACAGAAACAATAAATCAGCTGTGCTTCCTAAAAAGCTGAACAGTAAAGAGTGAAATGAAAATGGTACCACACAGCAGTATTCAGTAGATTTCATATTATCTCTCCACAGCAGAATAATTTTTCCCCACAATCGCATATCTGTCATTTATTATTTTTTTTTACACTCATGTCATTAGGCCATAAGGTATCAAATCACAAAAATTAGAAACATTCTAATGAGAAAAAATAGGTGGAAAAATTGAGTATTGACATATTTAATGTTCCTTTTCTTGTTTATGTCTTTGACTTAACCACATTTGAATAATAATGGCACCTTCATGGAACAGTATTTTTAGCTTTTTAATCACTAGACTGACGGGCATTCAGGAAAATAAAAAAGATTGAAATGCACTTTGCAGTCAAAAACACCCTCCAAGTCCAAAGGGAATAAATATACTTAAACATTTTTTGGAACTAAATGCAAATTTAACAGCATTCCAGACTACAGACCTTTGGCTATAAAAGATACTGTCTAGCTTTTGTTATTATTATTACGGATGAATTAAACCTAGAGAACTGTAAGATCAGTTTAAATTTTAATATCAAGGGTTTGCATTGTTTTCTTGCTGTATTAATTAGCATTAATTAGTTAACATGAGTGTACAGACTTTTAAAAATCTAAAGTTCTCTATATAATAGCCTTGTGTTATCTTTACACATATCACATTTGATGACATTCTGGTAGTAATTATGCAAAAGAAGCAATCTGAGTATCTGAAGAGACATATTTATAAATATGTGTGTATATATAGATATCTCACTTAACTACAAATGTATTGCAGAGTAAGATGTTAATTGATTGTCTTAATTAAAGAAAAATACCCCCCAAAACCTAGAAAAATAAATAAAAAAAAAACCCAAAACCAACAAAAAAACCTACAAACCCCAACACCACAGGAGCCAGTAACAGGCTTTTGCAGAATGGGGATGGTTGATGCTCTGGTTATAGTAAAATAAACAAACGCACCCCTAAACCCCAGAGAAGACTAGAGAAGTACATAATAAAAAGGTACAGAAAGACATAATTAATGTTTATTTTGTACTTGGGAACCATATGTGGCTTTGAAATAAAAATGCCAAACTGACAAGTTGCCAGCAGGGATTGTAGTTGCTAACTGTCTTGGTTACAAAATAAAACTGCTATCTTTGGGAATTTACTAGTGTTGTCCGTGTGACATTAAGGCTTATCTATTTTTATGGCTAGCCTCATTTATCTTTGCAGGAAGGTATGTCTATGGACAGGTGATATAGAATATGAGAAGCAGAGCTGGTCAGTTTATTTGCCTCAGATAAATATTGATTTTAAATTAAGCAATATTTTCTGCAAATGTACTTTTGCATTGTGGGAAGATAATAGCTGCTGATTATGCCTGGTGTCAGCAATTACCAAGAACCATGCTGTAGAGGATTCTTCTGAACAGGACAACAGGCCGTTGATCCCATACATCACCTGCCCCAAAGAACTTTAGAAATATTAGAACAAACACACTTAAAACATGTCAAACAGAAAATTAAAAAAATTCAAAACCCACAGTGTAATGAAGACAGATCAATAGCTTTGCTCTTCTCCCAGCTTCCTGTGGTAAAGAATTTCTTTAGTTAACCTACCCCAGCTCCCCACCCCCTCCCTCTCCCAAAACAAAACCAAAACCAACCCAAAAATAACAAAAAACCACAACACACCAAACCAAAACCAACCAACCCAAAAGGCACCAAAACCAAACCCAAACAAAAAACACCAAAAGAAGAAACAGGAAAACCCCCAACCAAATAACAGAAAAACCCCAGCCCCAAAAAACAACCAACCAAAGAAGAAAACCAACAAAATCCCAAATCCCAAGTATTTATTGCAGGTACAATCCAGTTCTATTATTTCCAGACTATAGAAGTAAAGGCAGTATTACCTTGAAATTCAGTTGGTGTTTAAACATAGTATTTATTTGTAAAAGTGGTTACTGGTCACAGGCATTACGTGATACTGATTTAGCCTTTTCTGTGGTTGGATTGGACATTTTTAAGATGAAGAATTATCAGTGATAAATAGTGGATATTCAGTAGAGGATAATCCAGTTGCAATGCAAACTTTCAGATGAATTATTATTCATGCTACAATCCATTGAATTCTTGGGATTCACAAATATCTCCAGAAATGCCTAGTAGTCACCTGAATGCTAACGAGTAGTGAATAATGTGAGCTTTAAAGAGAAAAGTAAATGAGCCACTTCTCAAATTATATATATTTTTTCATTCTTTGAAGAGCAGATTCTGAAGAGAGCAGAAGAAAAAACAGATGAATACCTATTTTCAACTTACTGAATTAGAGTTAAGAACTCATTCACAAGGGAAAATGACCTGCAGAGCTTTATGTTATTGTAGCTGATAATTATACAAAATTCCTTAGTTAAATATTACTATTCTAAAAATGGTTGCACATCCAGTTGAAACAGAAAAGTCCCGTTCACTTGTGCCAACAACGGGGGCCTAAGTAGATGTCATGTTATCTCCAAAGGGATTTTGTTCAAAAAATATTATTTTTAAAGCTAGAAGCAAGACAGAAAAAAATGGAAGGCAATATTTGGACCATAAAGGCTGAAGTCCATGGAAGTGTAATGAAAGCGAAGAAAAAGAAGGTGAGAACACAATTACTTGGTTTAGAAAATCTTAGGAGATACGTGTGGGTGAAATCTGCTTAAGTTTTTGTGGATGTTAATGTTTATTTTGCTGTAGCATTAGAAAAATTAAAAATAAATAGAGCAGCAGTAGAAACAGTATACCAGATTATTCATAACCATTTCCAGATATACAAAATGTAGTATGTACTGGATAATATGGGCAAATATGGCTCAGGAAAACGTGGGAACTGCTAAAGTAGAACTCATCATTGCTCCATCTTGTCTGCTATCTTGCTCTTGACTGTATCTGTTTTTGTGAGATACCACCGTAAGAGCCATACATCCATACAAATCTGTCTCTCCAGGAAATAATACAGACTACATGAAAAAAGTAAATTCTTACTGCCTGAATTATAACATACATTAGAAGTCTAACATACATTAACAGACTGAATGAAAACTTGTAGTTTTGAAACAATTCAAGGTGTAAAGAGAATCTGAGTACAGGCACTATGGAGTAAGAGGAAAAATATATCAAGTTTTCTCTTTTTAATAGACTCATATTGGAAAGATATTTAGTATTTGGTTGAGGGGAAGGCAGAGATGGTTCACCTCTGAATATAACAGAGTACTTCAGTTCCTTTGTGTAGATTCACTATCACCTTTCTGAGAAAGATGTTCTGCAATGACCGAGGTATCCAGTTCTTCTGGGATTTGTCTTTTTTTAAGACATTAAAAATAATAGTTCTCTTGCAGCTAATTTATCCCAGTAGCTTGGGTATATTGTTGATTTCTACAGGTAGCCAAACATGTATAGTATCTCAATAACTATAGATTTCTCTTGTTTAATAAATTATCTCTGTTTAAAAATAATGAGATTTGTAAATAACAGACAAAGGAGAATTTTGTAAAGGTGAAAGACATTGCTGAAACTTCTCTATTTCCCTGTCACTCATCTCTGCTGTGAGAATACAGCAATTTTAAATCCTGTCTGAAGTAGGCGTAGTTCTGCCAATGAAATCAGAGTCAGCAAGCTTGAATTGAGCCAGTTTTGTGAGGACTTTTTATGCCTAAACCAAAGGACAATGTTACACTTGCATTGGAGAATATGCAAAATGACAGAAACAGGAGATATTCATGGCACAGTCTTGTTTCTGCACTTTCAGTTCAAGAGGTGCCTGCTCAGTAGCTGTCAGTAAAAACAGTCTAGATCAACCTCTGCAGCCACTGGATCCTGATAGTTTGAAAATCTCTCTGCTGCATTTTACCTACAGAGTCTGCTTTTGAGAAAGGTGGTGATCCAAATATTTTGGCCAGGAGAGTTGTTCAACACCCTTGTAAAACATGGTTTCCAGAAGCTTATATTAACATACTGGATATTAATGCCCTCCTTAGCAAGCAACTAAGGAATACAAGGGAGATTGAATAGCTGATACCAATGTCTTGATATTGTATGATACTGCAGACAATAGCAGTGTATATTTCCATTCATTAACAAGTAATTTCATTATGAAACAAGGGTGTGGGTGTGGGTTTATTTAATTTTATTTTTATTTGTTATTTGCTCCTACTGTTGGGAAGATCTTCCTAAACTTCAATGATATTTAGAAATCTTCATCTAATTTGGAGCTTTATTTCATTCATGGGTAGTTTATACCCATTTGCTTTGTGTCCTTTAGCTTAAAGAGTGGTGGTTTGTTTTTTTCTCCGACTCCCTGATCTATTCATAGATAATAAACTGATGGCTTCCTAGTATAATTTTACTAATTGATGGAGGGATGAGTAGTCCTTCTAGCTACTTCTACTATAAAATAGTGTTCTGTTGCAATGTCTACATGATGCTAAGGCTAAGCACCAAAACGGGATTTACAGCAGCTTGTTTGCCCACAGAAAGTTCTCTGGTTCATTTAATATTCAAGTCTGTGTATCCCAAAACTTTGGCTGACATTCTAGCCTACACGTGCTCATAGTGCTGTGTGCAATTGAGAAAGACCATCTGTTCATCACACCTTACTCACATGATGTCAAAGAGAAGATTAATGTTCTTTTTACCTGAAATAGGCTACCTTGTTGGTAGGCAGTGCATTTCCTACCCTTCCATAACAGCTGAGAAGCACATGGACAAGGTGCATGAACTGCTCAGACAGCAGTTCCCCTGTCGTCACTCTCCCTTTCTGGTCTACTGGTATCCAGGATTCTCTTCTGTTTCTTAAAAAGTGGCTGTACATACCACAGGTTTTGCTGGCAGTTGACAATGGCTTGCGACATTGCTGCAGAGTGGTGTGGGTTGTTGCTTTTGTTTGTTGGGTGGGCTATTTCAAAATACTTTCCACTGAACTTCATTTGCAAGAACATAAGGACCATATAATTTTACTGGTAAGATAGAATATAAACTGGTTGTTAAAATAAAAATAACTGTCATCTGGCTGGTTTTTAACCCATACTAGAGTCTAAAGCTTAGAGGTGAATTCATGAGCCTTGGGTTTTTTAGATATTGTTTGACTTTGGACTTGCTCACAACTTAAGAGTGGATGCAGTGGCTCAGATTAGAGGTTTGTGTAGCCCAGGAAATGTTCTCCCACAGCATCACAAGTAGAGCTCAAGGCATTTGTGCAAGAATAGGGTTAGCAGACATGTCACTTCACCTGAGCACACTGTAAACTTTTGAGGAATAGCTAGTGTGGGCCTGTTTTCCATGTGTTAGGATGTAATGGACTTCTTTATGAGGATTTAAATTCACACCCATGTAAGTGACAGTCTGTATTTAAAATATTTGTAATAGCCTTGCCCCTTGCTTTATTTCTGGTTTACTTGGCACAATCACTAGTAGTGTAGGGGAAAGGTGAGGGATGAAAATGGATAAGATTAGTGAGAAATTATATGTGGCCTGTGGAGCCTTGACTGGTGACCTGCAGAGACCTGGCTAGCTGAATGCATGAAGTCATGTATGGGAACAGCTGCTTGCAGAGCAGTTACTGGAGATGGAAGCATATGGAACTGCAGGCTCACTAGGCTTCGCTGGACATGATAGCCACAAGTTCTTGCTCTTTAAGTTGGACCTGTTATGGAAACTATTATGGCTGCTTGATTTTAACAGTCATTCTGTGTTGGTTCCTTTCCAATCATGGATGAGAACAGTTTGAGACATATTTTAAGCCATACCATCTGATCTGTGCAGTTCTAATTGATGGTAGCTTCTCTGCTCCATCTTCCTCCTATTTTTGTCTTTGTTTTATTTTATTAGGGCAGTAAGAAACTATGAACTGCAATGTGGCTTGATAAACTAGGTTGTTTGATTACTTGCTAAAGATTCTAACTGCATTTTTTTAACCTGAATTCTGACTTGTATAACTGTGCAATTTACCTGGCCTGTCAATATTATAATCTCAAAGTAGCACCACCTGTTCTTTTTGGATTCCCCTACAGGTTGATGGAGGACTGAGAATAGTGATATTTGAAACATTCAAACATTCTATTATTCCTCATTTTTGGGTTGTTACTTGTTTATAAAAAAAACAAACCAACCCAAAGTAGATTTTAGTAGGGACACAGAATAGAACAAAACAATTAAAGAGAGTAGGTAGAGATCCACATCTAAAAGCAGAACTGTGTGACATCAAGCAATTTTTTTCATGCATCAAATGGGCTAGGGAGGAGTAGTCCTGTTTTAGAAGGAAGACTGTTGGCATGCATTAGAGACGTTGGGTGGTGGAACTGGCCTTTCTGTTGTGGGAGATTTCTTGTCAAGGAGAAACAACATCAAACTGTACATAAAATGGAATCTTTGACAAACTACTTAAAAAGACAGATTTCTCAAAAAACATTGCTGTAAATAGTGAGGTTCCACAAAATCCTTTGTAGAAAAACTTCTTTACTGTGGTGTAGGTGTATAAAGTAAAAGGCAGTCAAGTATGCATACAAGTGAGAATTTCATGCCTTTCAAATGGAGTTTGACTTTTATTGTGGAACTTTCCATAAGATACTATAAAAATAAGGTTTGGGTGGAGATGCATAAAATTTTAACAACCAAGCTACAAAATGATTTGATATGGAAACTGTCATACATTCCTTTTCCATTTGACATTGTTGTAAACTGGATGATGGTGAAAAGTATAGGCAACACAAAGTAAAGCAACAAGGACAAATGCCTGTCTCTTGACTACACAGCAGAGCAAACCTTCCAAAATAACCAGAGAATGAGAATTGGTAAAAAGCATTTGGGAAAAGCAATACACCCAATTGGACTCAAAGTGATGCCAGAACAAACGTCCTTAAAACACCTGGTTAAGAATGAACAATGCTCCAGGAAACATTTTTCAGATGGACAGAAAATGGCTGACTTGTTTTGGTTTGGTTTTTTACGTTATTGGAGACCTCAGGAAAGAAATAATATCAACAATACAAATGCTTTCATGGCCTTTAAGCAAGTCAACAGCATATTGACATCAGAGACAGATAATAGACTAAACTGAGTTTCTAGTTGAACACTGACTTCTATATAGATGGCCTGGTTAAATATTAATGAAGAAACTATGTACCTTTTAAAGCAAGTATACAGCAAATTCTTAGCACAAAAATCTAAGAAAGGCAGATGATCCATTTAGAGCATATGCACATAGTATTTGAGCCTTTCTGTAGAACACAATAGTTTGAGGAAAAGTCTCAACCAAGACACACTTTAAAATGAACCAAGACAGGTGAACAACAGACATTCAGAATTTAGTTGATTTGTATTTTTTTTTTTTAAATTATAGCATGAATGCAATCCAGTGTTACAATAAAACATTACTAAAATAGAAAAGTCTCCAAGATTCTTGCCTTGGGGCTGGGCCTCTGTTTCAGCCTCTGGCTTTCTCACCTGCTTCCCTAAATACTCTTTTGGCATGCTTCAGAGTAGTTGCACTAAACTCAAATAATAATAATAATAATAAAAAATACTAAATAGGAAGGTAAAGTTTAATGAACTGTTAATTTCCAAATGCTATTCTGAAAAATACTTTTCTCTGAAGCATATGGACTGATCATGTTCTGCCACCTGGACTTTCAGAGTTGTGGTGTCAGCACAAGGATGAAAAGCAGATTCTTCTTTCCACAGGGCTTTGGGAAGAATACACAAAACATACTCTTTTCCTCTCAAAGTCTGCTAATTTGGTTCTTAATGTGCAACAACTTCTCTACACACTCTAAGGCACTTTACAATATTAGGTAGCGTCATTAGAGAGGTAATTAGGAAAGTGTGTAATAATGGGATGAGAGAGAACTGATGCTTTAAAGCCTGTACAGTATAGCCAAAGCATTTTCATTGCATGAATAAATAAATCAGATTAATTTCCACTCATAGAGATATCTCATGCTCCAAATGATGTTGGATGCTATGACTTAAAAGTCAAAATGGAGGTATGAATCATTGTCATTGTGTATGACTTGAAACTCATTCATTCTTACAAAACCACCCAGAAAACAATGCAGAATGGTGTCTTGTGGTAGGTCAGCACTAGACCTTGTAAACATGAACAGTCATTTTTGGTAATGCCAGCAGCAGAGAGCTTGTGTACAAACCATTGCCCATATGGGAAAATGGATAAACCAAAAAAGCCATCAGAATGGATGCAAATCTTAAATTTTGTCATGCAGTGAGCAAGCATGAGGTTCATAGGTTGAGAAAGGGCTTTGTTAACATGAAACCTGCAGGGTTCTGTCCAGGAATCTACATATAAAGACTGCGAACGCAGCCTGCTTCTGTAGTACCCATCAAATTACTTTGTACTCTCTTTTTTCTTGGCTTTTGTACAATGTATATAGTGGGATGCATTGGGTGCTGCTAGGACCTTTCCTAGATGTACCTACTTTGATTACATCAGTTTAAGGATGCCTCTACACTTTCTGAAGGCGATGTGTTTCCCCAGGCTACTCACAGACTATTCCCTTTGCCAATTACTAGTCCCTTTTCCACATACCTTGATCCTCTGTTTGGGTTTAGGCTTGTTTCTGTGTTCAGATTTAATAATAAACCCAAAACAAACAAAAAAAACCACCAAACAAACAAAAAAAAAACCATTTTACTGATCATCGGGGAATATAATGAGGTGGTGGTTGCTTTTAATAGTGATCATTCTAATGCAGTAAAAAAAAAGTACATTTTCAAAACAAAATAAAATCTACTTTTGAGAAGTTTTTATGATGCCACACAATCACTGAATAGATCATGTCCACAATCTGAATGTTAGTGAGCAGCTGTTCTGCACTCTGCATGTAATGCACAAAACATATATATGACTTACTTGTACATATAATATATGTATGTACATCATACATCATCATCACACATCAATACAACCCATCAACAGAAATCATGATTTTAGTTGTCTGCTATAGAGGATGCCATTTAGCATATACTGGGTACACCCAAACAGCCCAGTTCTTAGTAACTATGTAAAATCATGCTATTGGCTGACACAAGAAAATCTGTCTAAGGACCTCCTGAAAACTGCACATCCTTCTACAGCTTGCACTAATAGGCATAGCCTGTTTACACGGAAAAGTCTTGAATCCATAACATATGGAGGTAGGAAATGATTACGCTTACATAGGTGAAAATACAACTGCCTTCTGTGAATTTCTGAAAATTTGCTGCTTGTTTGGCAAGACATTCTTGTTGCTATCAGGAATATAATATATTTAAAAATGTATGAAGTCTGATCTGAGGTCTGATTCTGTGAGTTGTTGGGCACCCAAGGTGTTTTCAGGCACCCTGAGCTGAAATTTGTTTATCAGAATAGAAAACTCTCATACCTTACAGGTCAGAATCCTTGACATCTTGTTTCCAGGATCATTATGGTCTGGGACACACCATCATGCACAGACGGAGGATATATAGTGGCAGGTACTATATTGCCATAAACAATTAATGCAGTCTCTTTGCTGTTATGGATAATGAGTTGCATACATTTTTTTTATTCTGCAGAACACTCTGTCTTATGTTTAATTGTGCCACCATCTTTTAAGAACATTAAAATGAAAAACAGATCTAAACTACATTTAGAAGCAATTACATTAAACTGCATGTTTGAGTTCCCACATAACATTTCCATTCAAAAGTTTTCAAATTATGAACTTCAAAACACCTTCTGTACTCTGTTTCAGTTGTGTATGGTATTAATTTATTGACTTGAATAAATGAAAATGTGGTTTGTCTATAGGAAAACAACACACTGTTCTTGGAACATGCATTTAAATAGTACCTATACAAAACCTTTTTTTTTTTCTGGCATAGGAATACTGTACACATCTGCATTTCCCTAAATCATATTGATATTGAGAGTATACTTTTGATACTCACTTTTCAGCAAAAAAATGAAGCATCTACAGATGGGAGCACAGCATGCAGAGTTGAATCTCACTTGTTTTACCCACATGATTAGAGCCAATAATATCAATGTGAGAAAATATATGAGTTGAAAATGGTGTTAATCTAAAAATAAGCTAATAGCTTGATAAATCATTAATATACTTACTGTAGCAGCAAAACTTGCTGTCTGCCCTAGTTAACTTTCTGTATGTGTGCAATTCTGGACTGCAGTGAAGGTCAGAAATATGAAGAGACAGTACTGTGAGAAAAAACACAGTTATTAACTATCTGGATATTCTGTGTATACTCATATAGAAAAATATATCTTTTTTTCTGAATATATGTCCATATGTATTGTGCATGGTTTTCCAAACATCCTAGAGGCTGAATGAATATTTGACACCCTCTCAAAAAAGGTTAAGTATTTATGCAGGAAGGGAAGAAACTAATACATTCATAACAATTTTTTTTTTTTATTCCACCATATGTTGCAAATAATGATAGTTCCTTTATGCTTTGAGTTTCTGTCTATCATAAGTTGTAGTACCTAAAGGGTATTGTTTAGCTGTAGTAGAGTATTGCAGTTCATGTAGAGCTGGAAAAACATGGTGCAGAATAATGAATGATTGGTGTTTCCAACTCTTGGCTTGGTTGTTTATGTAACTCCTAAATTACACTTTCTTACTGCAGTGTTATTTATTTATATTGTTTTAACATCTGAGCTAAAAGTGGGACATGGCTCTCCAGAGACCTTTTCTAGTTTTCTCTATCCGCTGTTTGATCGTTTCCAACTGCAAGTCCCAGGTCTTACTGGTAGAGACCTAAGCACACTGCAGATGAGTATTTGGGGCCAGGCTGATAAGCTGTAGGTGCCTTTTCTGTTACAGGGGCCATGAGGAAATGACGGTACTTCTGGAAACTAGACATCCTCAACAAGAGCCACTGGACCCCTGTGTCATGTGAAAAATAACTAGATATTGTACAACAACAACAACAAAAAGTAGTGGAACCCTTTCACGTGATGTTGCCCCTTATTTTCTGGCTACTTACCTACAGAAAGTGAAACTTCTTACCAAAACAAATCTTCCTTGGAGTTTTTTTTAAGTTAATCTGGCTTTAGAGTTCACTTCAACAGAATGATTTTTATGGCTCACAAAGCAATTAGCTAAGGCCTTAATTTTTACTGGCTTTGGGGCTTTGTGTGATTTAGGCAGTCCCCTGCCATTTTTTGGGCCATTTTTGTTTCCCTTCCAGACATGTCACCTAGAAAAAGGAGATTAGGGGAAAATGTGTACACTTGAAACTATACTTCAGTAGGTTTTACAGTGCTAAGGCTCTGTCCTGGGCTTCCAGTGGGTTTTATGGTATGAATGCTGTGCTGTACCAGATGCATAAGCTTCACTCAGGGTTGATTATATGAGGGACCTGAACCAAATCTGGGAAAAAGAAGTAATTTACAAGTTTTTACATTTTTTTAAATAGCTAACATAATTGTAAAATGGGTATGGGTGGGCAGATCGATAGTTCTTATTTCATATCTTAAAAAAGGAGTCACCCAGTTATACTCCTGTTTTAGTTTGCTATTTATGGAGCCATTTTTTTTTGTTTTACCCTCTCCAAGTTTTTTTTCTCTCCTATTTATCTCTTAAAGCACCATATCTTCATAATTAAAAAAAAACCCCAACAAAATCAACAAAAAACCCAAAAAAAAACCCCCCACAAAACCCCACCATGTTCATTGATTCTAAACTCTGTTAGTTTGGACTACTCTTTAAACAGCAGGCATCTCAAGAATGAATTGCTTTTGTGACTTTAGACCAATTGTGTGAGATCTCTAAAGATGTATAAAGTAAGAAAAATAAAAATGATTGGCTACAAGAGAATGATCTTCTATGTTCTTACTGCTGCAATCAGTGTTGTAGATTTCAAGTCAATACTTATCCTGGCCTATATCAAATGAACATCTGATATTTTCACATTTCATGACATACTATTTAACATGATCACTTACCATGATAATACCAAATTTATTACAAGATATAAGTCAATTCTGCATGCTAAATAGAGTGGTCATGTTCTAAAGCAAATTAGAATCTTGTTTTACTCAGTTCAGAAACTTGGAAACATATTTGCTATTATTGGTATAAGCAAGAGAAAATTACTGTAAAACCAAATGTTATACACATTTGCAAGTCATACTAAGAATTTGTTATCTAGAACATTTATTTTTATGCTTTGAGCTAAAGCTGCAGTCGTATTTTGGCTTAGTCCATTTACAGCATTCCATACTGCACATTTCATAAGTCTACAGTCCCACAAATACAGAATAAGGGTGTGCTCTTAAAATGTCAGACTGCTTCCATAAGCCACTCACTCATGAAAAATCAGATCATGCCTTGTTGCAAAGTATAGGGTTAATGCCTGAAAAGAGGGTTACACATAGGATTTTTTTCACGTTGCTAGCTCAGATTCTTTACGCACAAGATAGCAGGTTCGGTTTTGCACTGTTAAGCTTGTCAGAAAATGTGGAGTGAAAGTTTTGTTTCATGAAGTTCATTCTTACAAGTCTCTTATTGATACTACTTTTTTTTCCCTACATCCTTTTAAAGACTGAATAGGTTAACTGCTTCTACATAGTCAGTAAATCTCTGCTCTCCAGTTTTTCTCTGTCTACAAATGATTAACATGGTAAACTGAGTTGTTTTTTTAATCATTTCCTCCAATTATTTGTCATCTACAATGCAATCCATTTGGAATCTTCCTGTAACTCATTATATTCAGAGAGATTAATTGTTCTGCCAGAGTGGCAAGTGGGCATGATCTATGTCATTGTAGACACTTGTGTGTGTGCAGTGGGAGATTGGAAGGTCTCCTAAGCTTGGTGTTATGTTTCTTCTAGTTTGGACCCATTGGATTTTTTTAGTTTGCTGGAGGGGAGGGCTGATTCTATTTTTAATTTTTCCCAATTTCATGTGTTTGGAGGTTTACACACATGAAGAAACATAAATCTTATGCTAAAAAACTATAGGAATTAAACTAAATACAGATTTTACAGTAACAAAGCAGTTCTGTTTATTATATAGTTATTGTCTTTTTAAATACAGAAACGAGTTATCTAGGACATTGGTGTCTTTAGAAATCCCACTGACTGGCAATTCTGCAGTCTTTCTGAAACAAAGAAAAAGATCTTCACATTAAGTGACAAACTTGACAGGCAGTACTATTGATTTTCTTAGATCAATATCCAAGTTACAATAAACCTCTTTACAGTTTAGGAATACACCAGATTTTTGGGTTTGTGTGAGCAGACTTTCAGTGGCAGTTGAATTTATCAGTTCAGAAGCACTGAGAACCAAAGGTACCTTTTATATTTTATTAGCCAAACAAACATGAAGTATTGCTGTGGCACCCTTTTGAACCAGATACAATCCACTGAGAACCCAAAGCTTGGTTTTATTACCACTGGGTTCAATGCAGCAATCAGTATTTACAGCAAACATAAGATTCAGTTTCCTCTGAATTCCCTAGAAGAACTTCACTCTCAAAAAGGATCAGAATGTCTCCACAGGAATAGAAATTTTCAGTCCTTTCATTGTGCTTACTTCAAATTGTTTTTCAAGTAGCTGGAAAATTGTGTACTTATACCGCACAAGGAGCATTCTTAAAAATAAGTAATGCAATTATCTAGTTAATCAGATGAGGGTTTTTTTTTTCCCTTATTTTCAAGCTAGCTGCTTTTCTTCCTTCCAAGTAAAGTTTTTGCTTTCATCTGTGCATAGAAGGTCTTGCTCTGCTCCCTAAGAAGGCACAGCAGCCACAGGCACACAAGTCTGCAAGGCAGATTTAAGGCCCCATTTGCTGGGAGGAAATTTGCAGGGTTCAGTACATAATTCTTAGAAGCCATTTGAGAGGTATGTTTACCTTTTACATATGTGTGTTTTGAATACTGTATGAACAGCTGTGCATTCCCACAGCTGGGTGGGTGTGTGCAACACCAAGGACACCACCAGTGTTTTCAGGTTCAGGGAGGCAGAACATATCCATCCTTGGTACCCTATGCAGCTGGCCAGCTCCCAAGGCCAGATTGAGATCTTTCTGCATGACACTGCTTTGGACAGTAGAGATTTATTTAAAAATGCTGCCAATGGGAAGTATGTCAAAAGCACTTCTCTACTTCCTCAGAATGACAGCTGCAAATTGATATCTGGATCTTTCACCAGCTGTTTGGAGCCTCTGGCCTGTTCCACGAGAGAGGATCGTGCTGGACACACATTTTCCTTTCTGACCCTAAAAATTATGGACTCTACAGATGAAAACTGAAGGTTCAGTCTAAGATAAGCAGTGTATCGTAGAAGTCAATTAATGCATGTTGCAACTGGAATTTAGAGAAAACCACTTAGCTCGAATGAATTTGAAAATAGAATATCCTAGCTACTTTTTTTTTTTTTTTTTTAACCAGGTATGCCTTTCATCATTGTGCAAGTAGTATACTTGACAGAGGGAGATGGGATGATAAAAGAAGGTAAAAAGTGGTGATCTTGGCACAATTACCTAATTGTCTCATTTAGTATTTATCTTCAGTATTAGTCTTCCCTTCATCTGAGTGGGGGTTTTGTTCATTTTGTAGATGTGGAACAGTGACCAGCTGGCCACATAGAGCAAAATAGCTCACAAAAACCTGGAAGACAGTTTTCTTAGTAATGCATTTTTAATGTCTGGTAGTCAGATACCAATCAAAGACATTTTGGACTCAGGAGAACCTTAAAGGGAATAACATAAAATTGGGGTAGGAAAGGTTGGGATGGTTTTGCCTCAGATGAAGATCTTTTGCTATTTGAAATTATATTTAGCGAAGCTTGGCTCTTTAATGTTAGGACTTTAAAAAAAGTCTTCTGTAGTGCTGTTTGAAACAAACTAATAATAACATATATTTTGTTTGTCTAAACTGTCAGAATGAAATGTTTCTGTATCTTCAAAACCTTAGTCTCCATATTTTAAAGCTGAATTCACAAATAGGCTCAGTCCTCCTGAAGCTGAACTTCTTGATTAATTTGCTATTGCTTAAAAAGTTTTGGCTCCTTGGAGCCAAAGGATACCGCTGTTCCAGTATAATTTATTAGACCAAGTTATCAGAAAGGCCACAGAGCCTGGTACGGAAGTCTGGCATGTTTCCAGTGTTTGTAAGGAACTCAGTTTAGGAATTTTGTTTGTGTTAGGCCATGTTGCAATTGCACTTTTGTGCAGAGTTGAATTCTTTGGAATTTTCAGAGCTTTTATTTAAGAAAAAGAAGCGGGAAAAACAGGGTTTGTGTATGTGTGTCGGGTGGGAAATGAATGTATCTAATTAGCTCCTAGTGCTCATTAAAAAGAAAGAAAAAGACATTTTATATGAAGTGTTGTCTCGTGCTCTTTTGCAGTGAGCAAACAGAAAGCAAAGTAATCTTGTGATTGGGGCTCTAGATTGCATTTCAGGGAGCAAAGTGTTTTGTGTAGGTGAGATAAGTCACTCCATGTTATTGTGTGCACTTACTGCTCTTTAGCCTGATTCTCAACTAGATCAACAGACTTGCTCAATCCTAACATTGCTTTGGCCACTTACTTGGTTTGCAATGCAGGTATAGTCATTTTATGCTATAATTGTTGAAGGTGGTACTTTTTAATAGGGGTTGTCTATTTTGCTGTGGGATTGCACAGCAGGGTCTTCAGCCTGCCTAGAGCTCTTAGATACTCAGAGAATATAATGGCTACTACGCATTGTGAAGACATCTTTTTAGGGACAGTTCATATCCAAACATTTTTCCCTGTTCTGGTGTTCTATCCAGCCTCTACTAAAATATATCAAATGCTCATTCTCTGAATTGAGCCATATCAAAGCAAAATGTTAAGTTTTGTTTATCTTTTAGATAGTAAAGTGAAAGAATGATAGGTGGATGTCATTCTCTGGAGGCATTCAAAACCCACCTGGATGCAGCTCTGTGCAACCTGACCTAGGTGAACCTGATGGCCTCCAGAGGTCCCTTCCAACCCTCACCATTCCATGATTCTGTGGTGGGTATCCTTGCTACCTATCATACAGCTATGGTAACAGAAACAGCAAATGAAACAACTTCAGCATGGGTTTGGGGCCCAAAGGGGCATGTGAGGTCCTCAGCGGGTTTGCAGTGAGGTATTACATGTAACATTGCCACTTTTTTTTTTTTTTTTCTGTTATCATTATCCCAAATGATTAGATTAGTGCTAGAATGGATTTATTATATGTCTGTGTATATATATATATTTATTTATATCACAGAAACATTGTTTGCTGTGCACCTACAGCATAAAATTCATCTGCTAATTGTATTCAGAGAGTATTTGAAAGCATCTCTCTTCCTCACGTACAGTTATAGGCAAAAATGTTTCTGAATTGTTAGGAACAGGTTTTAAGCTCAGTTTTGGGTTTTGGTTGTGTTTTTTGTTTGTTTGTTTGTTTTTTAATGTTTGTTAAATAATAAGTTCTTTAAAATAAAGGGTTTTTTTAATTTGTAGATTTGGCATTCAGGTTTAACCAGCAGTTGCTACTGATTATTTGTACCTTTGAATACTCCTTTCCACGTCTACATACTAGTTTATGTGTAATCCCATAAAAATCACCAGATTCCTTAGTGAAGATTCTTATGGGAGAGTGAGATGGAAATCTTCACTGGAAGTTTATTTTCTTTAGTTTAACTGATGGAAATACCTAGACAAGGCCACTCTTTCGTTACTGTAGTCTTCAAAACCTGTTCACCTTAATCTTCTTTTACCTTTTTACTTGGGCTTCATTAGATCAGCTGTGATCTGGTCAGGGACCAGTTCCTGTTGAAAATTCTGAGACCAGATCTCACTGCCTATGTAATCCTCATTTTTCTGCTGGGTCAAACTGATACAACAGTTTGAATAGCCCTTCCCCTCTGTCTTTTCATCCTTATGCTATTTAGAAAGGTAGATATGTGTAGAATTAAAAATTTGCACCAGATCTTATTGTGATATTAAAATAAGAAAATAATAAAATGATAAAATATTGCATTTATTGAGTTATATATTATGTTACTTATGTTACTGTTAATTTCATTCTGTTTGCATTATTAAATTAATTATCTTAATATAAAATAATAGCACTAGTATATTAAACCTACTACCATGCTAACATGAAAATGAAACATTTTTTCATGCCTGGGATGAAATATTTTGATTTTTCCACTGAAAATGTAATCTAAAAACTTACTTTTCTGCAAGATGTTACTTCAGTGAAACTGTGCTTTTTGGTAGAAAACTGTCCACCACAAAATAAGATGGCCAGATCTGCCCTGAAGTTTTTTGGAGAATGTCTTCTCCATGGTAGATAGTGTAATTCAACATGTCCATGTCCTGTTTGTTAGCCCCTCTCCAGATTTGGATTCCAGGCAATTATTTCAAACCTGTTGATGTACAGGAACAGACTCCTATTAATTTCATGAAGGCAAAGAGGAGAGATTGAATCCTGCACTTAATTTAGAAGCCCACTTCTTTTGATTTAATTAAACTCACTTCTACTAATTCATGTGAGCTCCGAAATGATTCTTGAAGCATTTTTTTTCAGAAATGTAAAGTGTTTTATGTGGCTTCCTGCTGTGCTCATGCATCTTGAAAAACAGCATAAAAAAGTCAAAACCCATTAAGAGTCAGAGATTACTAAGTTTCAGTGCTTTAAAGGAAGAGAAGAAAGTAGGTAACTTTTTTGAGGCAAGGAAATAAAAAGAAAATGAGAAGCAAGTATTGTAGATCTGCTTACAAGGCTCTCAACAGTGACCTGAACACACTATTTCAGCTTTAACTCTACCAACTTAGTCTTTGGTTTCTGTATTGTTGACAAAGTCCTTTCCATTCAGTCAAATAATTTGAATATGTTTAAATTCTATCAGAGGCATTGTGAAGGTTAGAAATGGGTCATGTACCAAACTGACTAGAGCTGAAGTCTACATGAACTGGTCCTGTTCAGTATCTGTCTTGAAGATCATCTTTTTTCCTCTTGTCAATGACAAGAAAAAATGAAAGATTAATTTAAGGATTGTTTAGTGAGTTCTCAGTTATTTGTGTTTATATTTTGTAGTATCTGCCTATTTGCTAAGAGATGTAGGGAACCTTACTAGCAAAAAGTCTGGTTAAAATATATATCATTTATGTAGGACAGCTCCTCTAAAGGGTCTTTACTTTTATCTGTTGAAATTACCACTTCTAGATCATTGGATCAACTTTTTAGTGGAATATTAGTGTCATGTATGATCCCAA
Organism: Falco biarmicus; assembly: GCF_023638135.1. NCBI lineage: Eukaryota > Metazoa > Chordata > Aves > Falconiformes > Falconidae > Falco > Falco biarmicus. The sequence continues at coordinate 78,466,529 of NC_079290.1, forward strand.
TCAAGGAGGAAGATAATTTTAGAGGCAGCTATTATTTATTTTCTTCAGTTTCTAAGATGGTGGATTCTGAAGGAACAATTCAGATTCCTAAACTAAACATCTAGTGCCAATTTAGCTGTTCCAGTAACTCTTCAGATTTCATCTGCTTCACCAGAAGAATGTGTATCTCCTGTAGTTGCTTGCTTATAGCTGTTGTGTTTTGGACACCCTTGGGTCCTGAAAAAACACTGTATATCTGTGATTAGTCACCTGTGTCACACTTACTTCCTGAGGGGAGATGCTGATGGATTATTCCAAGAGACATTCACCTCATTAAATGTCATATGCAACACCTCAAAAATAAAGCCAGGAGAGTGCACTTTTCCATGTGTTCCCTGTATTGGACTCTTTAAGTGAACTACTAATTAAATAAGTTATTTTTATAGTTTTGCATGCACATTCTTACCAATTTGTGCCTGCTTAGTACTCAATAAGTAAGGTATATTCAGTAAAACTGCCATCCACAATCTGTGTAAGGCCTGGTCAGGTATTAGAAATGTTCAGCTACTTCAGGATTTTAAAACTTTTTGCTCAGATTATAACTATAGCTACCCTCTTTCCAATCTCTTTCAGGAATAAATTCACACCAAAAATCAAGACTGAATGGCTTTACTTAACTTTCTTAGGGTCCAAGCAATACTTTACATAGATAGTGTTTTGTTTCTTCTCTACTCTTTCCCCACAACCCCACCCCCCCCGAATTTTCCCTAAGTAAGAATTATTGATTCAATATTAAGTTGGCCTACATCAAAAGCAGGTTCAGTTGATCAATGTAGAGAATCACAGACTAAAGATTTGACAGGATGATCTAGAATACAGGATGTGTACATGCATAGTTGGAATGAATCTTGTTATAATAAACATCAGGAATAAATGAACATATATTAATTATTCATTTATCAATGTAACATATATTTTAACCAACATCTAGACCAAATAGTTGCTTATGTGCTTTCACAACAAGTAGCGGAATGATTAGTTAGTGGAAATAGTATGATGGCAATGACACAATCAAGGTATATGTAGTATTTGATCAAAACTATCTGGGAAGCCAGGTCCCTGAGAAATCGTTTGACAATTGCTACTTTGCTCTATTCAGCTCCTTTTCTTAATTAATGATTAATATTTTGAATCAGAGGTTCCCTGAGCTATGGCTCATAAAGACATTGTTGGTGAATGGAAGTTGCATGTACCTTCAGGAATTCTGCCATAATGAAAATTAATTAGAATAAAGCATCATTTTGCTGTTCCCCTTTGTATGCAATTACTAAACCCCATAAAATACAGTTGCAGACATTTTGCCATTACTCCCAGCAAACTACGGAGTTAAGAAGACAGATGGTCTGTGAGTTATATGACAAGCTATAGCCCTGAAGATTGAGAAAGATGGCTTATTAGATATTCCTTCATCTTTTTTATTTCAACTTTCCAGTATGTGCGCTCTTGCATAATTGTGTTCAGTATTCACTAGTTTACAAACATTTCCTTCTGCCCTTCAACACCCTCTTTTCTGTAGGGAGCTTGCTTGGTGTCATAAATTAAAATTTTAAAAAAGGTGTTTTGACCCTGGATCTAATTAACACCTTTCATTTATTTGTTTTAAAGGACATCCATTTACTTTACCTTGTCTAAGCAAACATTCAAGCAGGAGCAAAAGTGTAGCTTACTAATTATTTTTTATTCCAGGTGGTGCCTCTACCTCTGGGTAGTGTGAGCAGTTATCTTATGATTAATCCACACTTCCCTTAATCCCCTTTTATTTACACATCAAATGACTTCATGATGCCAGGACTTCTGGCAATTAGAGACCCACCAAAAATGTGTTCTTGGTTACTTTCAGTTAGAATTGATGAGTTGTCTTTAAGCCACATACCTGAATCAATTTCCTGTAAATACAGACTTGTATCTCTCTGGGGAATACAGTTATATACATGCAGGTATTTCTAAAGCTTTTATAAAGGCACCCCGCCTTTTGCATTTTCTTTATTTACTTTGCTTTTGATTAATTTATCAGTGATTCTCCTATTTGTTCTGTTGTTTTGAACATTGTCTAGAATACTTGGCTGATACATCAAAACCAAAGAAGTTAAAGAAGTATTTTGAAAAGTCCATGTCTTTGAATGGTTTATTCCTAAGAGGTGGTTAAATGTATTCACATTCAGTATCTCTTCATTGTACTGAATTTGTGAAAATCCACTGTTAGCATTCCATCTTTTTGAAAGCTTAGAGTTATCTGAATATTTGGTTTTACTCATAATTTGCTTTAATATACTTGAAGTATTTTCTTATTTTGGTTTCTCTGATGTAAATAGACTTCACTTTCCCTTATGGATTATGCAGTATTGCTTTCTTAGCTTTTTCTTTTTGATCTGTGCCTACTGTTTGTACTCCATTCACATCATTATTGGCTGCAATTGCTGTTTCCTTCCAGCAAATAAATTTAGGTATTTATTTCTGTATCTTTATTTCCACCAGATAAGTAACAAAAAAAAAGTTCCTAGTATGTAGAGGACTAGCTACTAGAGAGATAAACCTAAAAATCTTCTCTTTCTGAAGATCCTTTATTTTATATGTATTCCTTCTTTCTCAGATAGTCATAATCTATCTTGTCTAGTGTTCATCCCTTACACATTCTTCCACCTACATTCTTCTATGTAGTTGTCTTTCTTTCCTAATTTCTTTTCGTCATGTTCCTCTTGTGTTCCCTCAGTGCTACCTCTAGCACAGTCTGGCAAAGGTCCATAGGGAAAGGAGACTGAGCTTCAAATAGCCATCTTATTTTTCATCCAGCTAAACACATTAGATAATCATATGGGCTACTCTGATTAAGGCAAATTGATGGAAAAAGAATTTACAGCACTTGACAGTAATGTTGCAGAATATGCAGAAGACATTACTGGTGAACACTACTGTACCTTAGATATGTAGTTTTACCTACTACTAATTTTAACCCACCCCCAAACAGCCTGCCAACCAGTCTTTTTTATTTAATAGCTTTATGATATCAGAACACTTCACTAAATATCTTGGCAGAACTGATGAAGAAAAACAGGAGGGAGATTAATTTAGTCAGGAGACAATGCAATATTGAATTGCACCAACTCACAGTAAATCTGAGCAGTTGGAAACAAACTTGTCTTATCCCGGAAAGAAAGCCTCTGACTTAGAGCTTGGAACTGAATGGTACTGGGCTTGTTAATCAGAGTGACTAGGATAATAAATCTCTTTCGGCAGAGTTAATAACAGCTGGAACATTGAAGGTGCAGCTAGGTATGAACATGGGATGCCCAAGATGTTAGGTTTATATGGCCTTAAGATTTTATTCATTAAATGAACCATCAGTCACATCTACCAGCTGAATTTGATGGAGTGTTTGCAAGTGCCATATCAGCTAGTTTTAGCTGCACAATCTCTCTCTAACTTTGAACTATTATAGACTCTCTTTCATGGATCCAGACATACTGGACTGATTCGATTCCATGGATTTTAAATGACTGCATGTGTGATGTCTCAGTAATGCAGGCTTAAAACAGGAAGACTGTTACAGTTCTAGGAGCTCTGGATGTTGTTATGTCCTCAGTGAATGATATTCCAATATGACCAATATTGAAGTTATTGATTTTTTTTTCCATTTGCATACAGATCTCATTGTGATAAATCATACCTCGGCTACTATACCTTGCTCCACATGGAATATGGTAAATATATGTTCGTTCCACATGGTGAAGGCTTTGTGAGAAGCCTTTGTTTTGTTTTCTTCCTGTGTCCTATAGCTTTGCTCTTACAAGAGAGCATGGAGCTAATAATAAAGGGCTGTTGATTTAAGTGTTCTCTTACTGAAATAGACATCGCTGTTTTTTGCTAGGAGACATCATTCATCAAATAGAAGTTTCCCAGAAAACCAGCCCATCAAACTGGAAAAGACCATGTGAAAACCAGGTCTAATGCTAAGCTAATAAAAACTGCTAAATGGTGAGCTATTAAAATTATTTAACACCTTCACTTACTTATCAAGATCCATTTTTATCTCCATTGCTCCTATACTATCTCTATTCTGAGAAACTCCATTTCCTGGTGGTTAGGTACTCTTTTCTAAGTTCTGGGTTAAATTGATTTGTAGTCAGGGAATATAAATTTTTTCATATAGTAATACTGTCTCTGGATGTAAGTAACTCTGCTTTCTCCATTTTCTCATACTTATCTACTTGATATATTTCTAGTCAGTAATCATATCCCCTCTGAATCTTCTTTTCAGGCTGAAATAAATCAGCCAACTTCTAGACATCTGTTCCTAGACATCATCTTTCTTCCTCGATTAACCCTTTTGCTCCTTCCACTTCAGTCTGAAATAATCTTAGATATGTGACTTGACTTGCACCTAATATTTTAGGTGAAGCCTGTCTAACCAATGTTTTATTCAATGGTATTATGAGCTTCTCATCTTTCTTAATTTTTTAATTATATGTATCGTGTTTTATGGTTCCGTCACACTGATGGCTTACAACCCACACCTGAATGGATGAATTAATCCAAGTCCTTCTAACATGTCTTATTCCTCTTCTTCTGTGGTGTGGTGATAAAAGAAATTCTCATTAAAAATCCGCCTTTTTGCACCACTCTTTTAATTTCATGTCATTTTTGTATTGCGATCTTCAAGGCACTCAGTTTTCTAAATTATATCACTAGTCACCTCTATGTTAATGATGTCTTCCATGTATATGTTGTCAGTGTGTATAATTTTTACATGCTAATGTTTGGGTCAAAGTTACTATTCAAAGTTTTATTCTGACTAAGGAACTTCAGCAGTAATTTCTTAGAAGTCCAGAGTCACCTGGCAGGAATCATCTGTCGACCAGAGATCAAGATACCTCATGACAGGGAAAATTATGCTGTTGAAGTACAGAAGCTGCATTTCACTGAGTCTGAAGCAAATTATCATTATCTCAAATTCAGAAGAGGGAAAAGTGTGATAAAGTTCCATATTGTGTAACAAAGGAAGGACACCATGCATACATTAAATATATATATATTCCATTGGATTTTTTTCCTAAATGAGGAGTAGGAGAACCTTCTTGTCAGTCTCTTTATGTTAGTTACAACATGTACTATACCTTGCCTGTTCCTGTGTGGATGTACTATAAACTAGAAAATCTGCATATTAACTGGAATTATGAAGAGCAGGCAAGAGTCAGAGACCTATGTAGAAAGGAAAGTCTTCATTTCAAGAAAGTAGTATTGTACTGTGAGAGCCGAAGTGCCAACAAATGTACAAGACATAGTGTTTGCTCATGACAGCTTACTTCCGTTGCTGTAATTTCTTGAAGTCCAATCCATCTTTTTGCTTCCTGTGATCCATTGCTTCTTTCCCTATAGACTGCTTCCTCCATCAGGCAGTGACTTTAACCTCTCTTTGCCTAAAAGTCTGCTTGATACAGGAGTTATCTTGAGGGCTAGGCACTATAGATGTGGAAGAATATAAAAAAAATCACTAATAAGAAATTGGTAACAAATCTGGTGGGGGGGGGTGTCAGTTTTATAAATTATGTCTCAATAAATATATATATTTTTTCAGTTTCTAAAAACACAATTTAGTTTTAGGAAAATAATGTATGTTTTTTTTCCCTTCATAATTACCTTATTCCTGAAGAAAAGGCAAAATTCTGCCCCATAGAAGCATCCCAGAGGGGATGATTTATATTTTGATGTGCTCTTGCTCTATTCTGTGGCTTCCAAATTACTCAGGAGTCTTTTGCAAACTCTTAGCAGCATGGAAGCGTGTTACTTACAGCTTGCTTCTTTTTCAAAACCTGGAAATTAAAAAAAAAAAACCCAACAAATCCAGGGAAATGACTCCCCCCCCCCCCCCCCCCCCCCCAAGCATATCTGCTTCTGTAAGAATTTTCTCCTACCAGGAAAAATGCAAACTAAGAGCTATTCTTCATGGCACTTTGTAAAACTTGTCCCTTTGTGATTGCCTTCTTGTCACCGGATGCTAGAGTGCTCCTGATGTTGTATCCTGAACACTACATGTGTTTGTCACTTGGTTTTGCCATTTTTGCAAAGGAAGGATTTCCACACAAAAGAAAGAGAATGAAAGTCTCACTTTCCTTCCTCTCTCCAGTAAAAAACAGTTGTAATTCTAAATTATGTAAGGGGCACACCAGATGGACTGTGGAGACTGCCTTAGGAGTCCATGCAATAATAATAACATAATTAATAATTAATAGTTACTCTGGACTGGGCCTTCCAGCATTGCTTTGTTTGAAACTTACCAAATATTTCTGAATAACATAGGTTCACTTTAATATTCAGCATGTCAGCTGTAAGCCTATTACGGAATTGGCTCAAGTTGAAATGGGCCTGATAATAAATGTGATGTCAGTCACCTCATCAGTGCTATAGGGAAAAAGTCAATCCATTTTCTCTGAGCATCTGGAACAGTTACTGAAATTAGAAAAAAAGTGGTGTGTGATATATGATACCATACATACCCCTAAGAGTCTTCTCGGTTGTTACTGAATTAAGGAAAATCTTAGTGAGAGTCTGAAAAAGTTAATTAGCCATCTGGGAATCTGTGAAGCTTTTGACCATCTGAAAGGCAGGCATAGGAAATAGAAACATCCCTGGGTTTTAAGTTCTCTGCACCTGCAAAGGGGGAAAAAGGTATATCTTCATAAGTCTTGCAAATACCAGCAAATCATATTCTAACTAGACATTAATCTGATGCATACTATGTTCCAGTTACGATTGCCTGGATAAAAGGACTTGTTTAATCTCTACCTTTGAGTTGACTGGTTTCTTTTTCTTGTGGTTAGTAAAGCCCTTCTTTTACTTTAGCTGAGTGGCTTAAATTTTACTATTAGTGAATTTTAAATCTGTCATTATAAACTCAATTTCCAAAGCTATTGCAGAATCCTGCAGGCTTCCCTGGTACGTGGGTTGGAAGTTGTGGGAAGATACTGGGGGTTTCAATACTGTTGCTTTCTTAGGCTGTGTTTTAGCATAATTGTTAGACAATTCTGTATGCACTAAGGAAGATCTCTCTTCTGCAAATCTGGCTCTTGAACAGCACTGGTTCCTAAGATATAAATGCCATTTGTTATTTTCCCTACATTTGTGACATTATAGTGGTTTTGTCCTTCCAGAATCTCTGATACCTCAAACGCTTCTGCTTGTACCAGATTTGCTATCAGAGTGGAAGGGTGACTCTTTTTTTAACCTCTGGAATTTGAATGGTATAGTTTATTTTTGGTCTCTTTTGCTCAGTCATTTTGGGCTTGTTAAATAGTTATAAAACTACTAAGAAACACACATGAAGTATAATCAAACAAAATGTCCTCACAGGAATTCTGGTTAAAAATCAGATAAAATCAGTTAGTATTGATTAGCTTAATGGAATGTGTTTCAGGCTATTTTTGTGTCCTGTCCTATTTCCCCCCACTTCTCAGTCTCAGGGCTCTGCGACTTTGGCAATCTTCATGATTTGTCTTCTACCTAATGACTGTAGAACCTGATCACTAATTTGACCTGGGGTGGAAATTACCAAGATATTTTATTCCCATTAATGTGATTACAATAGATGCCCAAGTAAACTAATTTTGCCACTGAGCAAAAAGATATACTTTTTATTATATATCAGAGAATCCACATTGGAAAGAATATGCAGAAACGTGCTTGTTTACCCCTGCAGCTCACAGAAGAATTTTCCCACCAGAAGGAAAGAATAAGAAAATATTTTTTTTAACTTTAATTCTTTAACATTTGCAGTAAATCTAAGAGTCAGATACATAAAAATGGTGGTGATGTGCTCTGTTAGCAAGAACGTATTTTGAATAAAGTCCTCCCAACTTTAGATCTAAGCACTGCAATTCAGAGTCAGCTTCAGTGTTTCAGGCTCAATGCATATTCATCGTGATCCTTGTAAAATAATGACAACAAGAAAGAGCAATCTATGCTTTCTTGTTTTGTTTTGTTACCTTTTTCAAATGTTTCACTATAGTAGACTTCACAGTTCTGGCTGGAAGCCTCACAGTGCTTTGAAGGTTTTGTTCAGAAAGATTCTTTTGCGTCTGTATATGGATCTATTTATATGTGGTTGGTTAACATGAAAATTAACTAATTAGGTTCTAGGAACAGATAATTTTTCTGGTGTCTAAATTCAGTGCAGTTCTGTGCTGACAAAGACTTCTTCAGTGCTGCTTTCAGCATGTTGGATGCCTGTTGGCACATGCTGCTAAGCAGCTGCTGAATTACTGCAATCTCAGGTGATTGCTGTGTACAGCAGCAGCAGCCAAGCCAGGATGTGGCTTTGCCAATCACTTGAGTCATGCCATTGATGGGAAGGAAATTTAAGTTAATTCTTTCTTACTCTGGGCAGCCTCTGCCTTGTTGGTTCATCAGGGCACAAATCTGGATTGTGGGCCCTACGATGAACCTTACCCCTTCTGTGTGCAATTTCTTTTATGTACTTCAGGAACCAAAAGGAAAACTTTCCGTATTGCTCCTATCATTTGGTTTATTTTGACATTTCAGAAATTGCTTTATATAGAATTTATTCAAGTTTTTTATTACTGAGGAGCTGTGGTAAAATGACATTTTCTCATGTATTAAGAGGTTGTTCGGAAATACAATGGAAAGATATCCCCTGCACAAGCCAAATTGTATTCTGCTGAAAAATATGGGTTATTTTTTTCATATTTGCTCCACACTCAGAAAGTAAGTTCCTTCTCTCAAAGAGCCTTTCATTTGGCATTTTTAAGTGACTGGTCCATCATCTGTGACATGGTACTTGCAGAAAAGTAGGGGTTTCACATTGTTTTGAGAGAGATTTTAAATTTTTCCTCCATGTTATCATTTGAAAAATCTGTCAAAGGTTCCAGTCTGCTTTTAATTTTTTTTGTAATTTATGCCACTTATGAATGTAGAATGAACAGGAACAAGCACACTAGGTATGCTCAATTTGTATTATTTTTCTAATAAATTTCAAAAATACCAAAGAGAATTAGGCATTCAATTGTCATCAAGAATAAAGGAAATTAAGATCCCCTTTAAAGGAATTAAGGGAGCTTTTGAAAATGTAGTGTACCATTTTTGCAGACTGTGATAGTCTAATGCTTTAGATTGATTTTAATAAGGGAGAAAGAGCTCAGAAGACTGAATATAAAGAATTCTGATGAACTATCTGCAAGAATTGTTGTATGCTACTGTGACTATACTATAGGTTTTTGTTACTTCAGAGTAGTTCAGTATCTGGAGAAGAATCATGTTCTTTCTCTAAGGTCCTTTTTATTTTGAAAGTTAAACAGACACCTCTCTGAAAAGCAGAATTTATGAAGGCTGGTTTCCTACAGCTCCCCTTGTGCCGATTCTTTGGGACCTAATAGCACAGCAGAGCTAATTCTGCAACGTTTGCCTTCTCTGAAGGCATTAATGTCTTCTACTAAATGCCTTTTTCACATAAATCTCAGCAACTTAATGATTTTGAAACCTCAGTTCTTCTCATCAGTTTTGATTGAAAGTGGGGATTTGAGAGACAGACAGATGCAGGTCCAAAATCTCATTTCCTCGGCTCACAAGATTAAGAAAAGTAGCTAGTGTTAGTAGAGAGTTTGGAAAGGAGGAGAGTAAGGGATGAAATAACTTAGGGTTACGGCAGTAAGTGTGAGACTTCCAGAGGACCCGTGACCTTTAGCATATTCAGTAGATGAACCAGTTTTTTGGGTAATATTCTTCCTCTATGGTTAGACACCTGTGACTTTCCATTTTTCCATGGTATCTTTATTTTCCTGTTACACAAATCTAGGATTGAAAATACCATGGACTTCTTCAGCATTAGCTCGTTATTTTACATGGGGAGTTTGCTTGAGTAATAGTGACATGGGCTTGTGATTTTCCCATATGTTATCTAAATGAAGACTTGTCATATAAACAAAGATAAATAGAATGAATCTTAAATATATGATTTATGTATGATACTCTGGAATAAGTTAGCTAATTTGTCATCTTGTTTCTCTGTGAATTGATATTATTCTGCTACACTTCCATCAAGCAATGAAGTAGAAGAATGAAGTTATCTTTTGTTTCCAATAATTATTTAATATGTTTTATAGTTTTTTTCTATTTCTTTTTAATTTTAATTTTAATTTTGGCAAGGGATTTGTGAGTGGTGAGGGGTTTTTTTGGGTTGGATATCCCCCCCATCGAGGAAATTTCAGGGGAAGATTTATTGTCCTTAGGTTCCTTTAATCAATGTCACTGACATTACTGTTTTCATAATAGTGACAAGGTAGCATAGGATGAACTGCTGTTGTTCTTGGCTATAAAAATTATCTCAGGATAAGCTACAGTCCTGTGGCAGTGCTGGAAAACAGTTCAGAGGGCCCAGAGAAGAAAGGAGTGCAAAAAGGAGTTCAAAGCATAACAGAGAAGGCATTGATTTGACAAATAAACTGTGTGGAACAAATCTGGGTGGAAAAAGATCCAAGAACAATTAAGGACAATTCTGCTGGTCACAAAAATGTCCAGAAGAGCTCCTGGTCTCAGAACAATTTTTCAGTCTCATAAGTCAAACCTAGCCCTAAATGGGTGTACATCTGGCCAGTAGTTTCTTCTTCAAAGTGAATAATGGAGGTGAAGACAGGCCAGATCAAGTTTTTTCCTATTTTTTCTGTGTGAGGAAGGGATGTGCACATATGAGTTTATGATTTGACCTGGGCTTCGTATGTGGGAAGAGTAGAGATGATCTCAGTGCTGCAGTGCTGCTTACAGATTTGCTTTTGATATTGCTAAACGTGGGGTTAATTGACTTCCAGAACCACTTTGTACCCCCGCTCAAAGTCATCTACTCATGCTAAAACTAAAAACATAAGTAATAGAATTATTTAAGTAATGCAGTCCATGGTAATGAATGTAAAACATACCATGTTTAGCAACTTGTTAGCAAACCAGTTTCCTGATGTTGATATCCTCTCCATTGTAATCGTTACTCTGTCAATAGCAAATTACCTTTCTGGAAGAAGTATGAAAACTAGCTAGGGGTTGTGTGTATGCAGTGTGCACATCAACTGTGAAGTGTTGTACATATTCAGTCCTTAGAGTAAGAACATGCTGTGATGCCTGGGTATAAAACTTCGCATGTTTTCATAGAGGTGAAGAATTCCTTATGGACTTCTGTGCTCTTAATCTCTCACTGGTAGGAATGTGTCGAAGTTCTGGAAGATAATAGGAAGAATCTTTTTTCAGTAGTACTTCTATACGGTCAAGCTGTATATAAATATAGTCACACAGTTCCTTAGCTATCTCTAATTTAAACATAACAGTATAACACTGCAGCTTGGAAGAAGTAATAGAAGCAATTTGAGGGAGTGAGCTTTTCTACTGATGAATACAGCAGTGATGATACCGCTTGTGTAGCTGGTATCTTAGGTATGCTTAAACAGCTTTGAAGTTTTTGAATTACTTTCTGAGCTAGTTTCTGAGTTTAATGTTAGGGATGTTGAATCTTGACAGGAAGGACTACGTATTGACAGTTCTTGCTGAGGTATAACTAATGATATGAAAACTCTCATTATGTATCTCTGCTCTGACTGTGAATTCACTTCTAAAAATATCACCTTTAAAAGATTTGCATGTCTGTAGAAGATATTTCTATTTTTTATAATACACTGTGGGAACACACATTTCCTCATCTAGGGTTTCTACATAGATTCTGTTGGATGATTGCATTTGTCTTGTTTCTGACTGAAGGCAGAAATTCACATTGGATTGCTCTGCTGTAGTCATAAGTAGGACATCTAGGATAAATGTTGCATGTACAAAAATTAAAATTTTAATTTTTTGTTTAAAAATAAAAAGAAAAGACACCATTGTCCGGTTTCTTTCATGGATGAATCCTGAACTCTTTTCTTCTGGGATAAGTTTAAAATCTTTGATCTTTATCAGGCTGTTGAGCACTTCTCTATGTATTGTCCCTGGGTCCCAGTATATTTCTTTATTATGGATGTCATCACATTTCGATTGTCAGCAAGTTCATCTGGCAATAAATTAAAACATTTTGATGGTGTTCTATATGTAAATAAGGACCAATGAAATACTCATTTTAGATAGGAGATACTGAAGGCTTAAATAATTATCATATAAACTGCCTCATTTTCAACATATTAAAATGAAACCTATATTTGCTTAGATAAAGTACTTCATATAAATAAACATAAAGAATTTCAGAACAGGAGTCAGGGAAAATAATAAAGCACTTCTCAATCCCCTTTCAGCCTGTGGATGGAATCTATGGATAGGCAGAATACCAAGGCTTTTCCACACAAAAAAAGATTGTAACTGAAACTGTAACTTGCAAAAAACTTAAAAATGTTAATGGATTTGTTTACATGAAAAAACTTTCCAACAAGCCATAAATGTTAATGTTTTAAAAACAATAGACAGAGGTAATCATGGTGTTATAAAAGTAACAGATACAGAAAGCAGTGGATTTATATATATTTTTAAGCAATAAAGCTGCCATTGATTTTAGTAGAAATCAAGTTAAGTCCTGAAGAGAGATTTTCTTTTAACAGAGAGTTCTCTGTCAGTCAGTGTCCACCACAAAAGCTGACTTGGCCTTCCCAGCAGGAAACATGGAAGCCTAGAACGGGTCTGGAATGATACCCGTCTTTTACATTTAGATACCTGTGTATATGCAGGATCCAAATGGAATACCATGGGTAGGAGCTGAAAACCTTCATTTAAAAGAATTCAGCACAATCACCTTTTATATATCATAATGAAGCTGTATGGGAAACAGTGATAGACATATAATTAGTGCATTGATAACACACCAATGTTTTAGCTATAGATGAACAGTGTTTACACAGCATCAAAGAGTTTTCCCACTGCAATTAGGCTGGGGGTCAGCAACAGATTGGAAGGGGACACAACCTGGACAGCTAACCTAAACTGACCAAAGCATATTCCATACCATATGATACCATGTTTACTAATGAAAGTTGGAGGAAAGGAGAAGGAAGAAAGGGATGTTTGTGATTATGGTGCTGGTCTTCCCAAGCAACTGTTACACATACTGAGGACCTGATTTTCCAGGAGGTGGCTGGACATCTGCCTGCCAGTGGGAAGTACTGAATGAAATCCTCTTTGTTTTGCTTTTGCATAAAGTTTTTGCTTTCCTTATTAAACTGTCTTTATTGTGATGTCAGGGTTTCTTGCCTCCCTTCTATTTTGTCCTCATCCCATAGGAAAGGAGAGTGAGGAAGAGGCTTGGCAGGTGTTTGGCTGTTGGCAGATGTCAACCCCACCACATCTGGTTTCGAATCCATTCTGCCAGGATTGTTTGTTCATTCTGTTCAGACAGCTTTAATGTAAAATGTACAAATTATTCTGAGTAAGGGCTACAACCAGGATACCCTTAGACTGCCCTTTCTGGTGAGCCTCATGGACATTAGAATCTGGAGTTGTTCTCTGTCTTGTGATAAGAACTCCTGTGTCTGTCTATATCCTAATTCTTCTTTAGGAGGGAGAGTAAAGAGTTTTTCTGCTTGCTACAAAATCATGAAAAGAATCTGGCTTAAATTGACACTGGGATGTTATTCTGGCAATGAGCCTCTGTGTGTGCTACCCAGGGGTTTGTGTATCATCCAGCAAAGCTCAGGCTTAATGAGAGATGCAGCAAGCACATTTCCTTTGCATTTCCTCTTGAGGCGAAGCAGCACTCCATGCCAATGCCAGAGGAAATAGTCTATCCCTTCTGAGTTTCAACTGGGGAGCTTCTTTTCCTGATTAAGGACAAGAAAGGAAATAAAACTTCCATAACAGATAAATCACTCACAAGGTTCAGGCATTTAGGGAGCCAAATAGTTGCACTGCAATAAATATAAATGTTTTTGCAAATTATTTTTGTCTTCAATTGCTAAAAGTATCATTCAAGATTAATCATGTCTGCATTAGCAGCCCTATTATAGATGAGAAGTTCAAAGTAGATAAATATCAGATTTACTTGCTTTAATTTAGCCTTAAGAATAATTCTTGTCTCACTTGAATCTACAGTAAATAAGATTTTCTTATAACTTTTCCATTTCTATTATATTTTGACTCTTCTGTTTCCAAACAATACTGGTGATTTTAGATGTTATACAATTTTTTTCATTTTAGTGACATTCTTATGAAAAGGAAATGCTAATACAAAGAGGCAGCTATTATTCTTAGTTATTTCCCTCAGCCAGGAGTATTTACCAAACATTAATAATAGATTTTTGCATTCTGAATAAAGAGTCATTAGGCAAAAATAAATGTATCCAAGAGACACATATGCAATGCTAATTGACAACTGTGTACACAAAGAGCTGCCATTTATTTTATTACAGTCAAACATAACCTTTTTAAATGTCAGCTCTGTGTTCTGTTGACCAGCATTTTAATTTAGACATATTGTTCTTCCTTTTTAAGTGATTATCGGTTTATTCCCTTCCAACACATGGTTCACTTACATTAGTTGCAGCTGCATATTTCATGCTTCTCCTGAAAGTAACAATCAAATTATGAGTATGTTATGGAGCAAATTATGAAAAAAATGAAAATGGAAAAATTACCTTTTTAAATTACTTCAGTAGAGAGTTAATGGCAGCTAAGGTCACAGAGGATGCAACATTTGCAGTATTTAACCAATAAAGAGATAATTATGATAATAACAAATTACCCAAACAACAATAACATAGTGAACAGAGATTAACAGAGTGGGCATTTCAAACTTTTTTTGAAAAAGTGTTTTCAAAGTCTGACTCAGGAAAGGTAACAGAAGTGAAAAGTTCCACATTGTGCAGAACTGTAATGAGTCATTCCTTAGTACAGAAGAAAACCTCATGACAAGCGTCTCACCTGGTAAGTTGAGACACAGGTGGAGGATATGGGTAGCAGCTGTTAATTGTGGTTTCTTCATCCCAGATCACTTGTCCTGGGAAATTCAACAGGGAAAATAAAAATCAACATAACTTACACAACTCCAAGATCATTTACAGCTCTGTACTGGAAAGCTCCCTTCTTGCTCCTACCACAATGCATCATTATTGTTACTTTCCCTGCCCCCCCCACCCCCCACCCTGGGAATGGGCAGCTAGCTGAAAGTTGTGCTTGTATGCCATTTCCCCTTTTCACGGGAAAACTGTATTAAAAGCTTTTGTGTAATACAGTGCAAGATTATATGGAAGCAGAACCCCTCCTGTATTTTGTAAGTTATTCAGGCAAAATACCATTTATGGTCATGCTAAATTGCTATTGCATTTGATGAGAACTTCTATGATATTAACAAAATGTCTTGCCTCACATTTATGGAGACGTGTGTCTTGTCTTCCTTGAGTTCTGGATGGCAGAGTGCAGCAAAGAATTTACCTGTTTAATGTTTTAAAAAAAACACCCAACTTTGGATTCCATTGTCTTATGGCTTGAAAGACAATTCATATGAAAACTAATTTCTTCAAGATTTTGATTCTAATTCACTGGTTTCTGGTAAGATGATAAATTGAATATCATCAAAGACATCTTTAGACCCAAGCAAAATTTGAAGACAAGGTTCTGAGTCAACCCTGAAGAGAACAGGCTCCAATTTCAAATAAAAATACTGTTGTAATAATAATACCCTATCTTTTTTTGTCATTTTTCTACACTGAATATGATTTGTGGGTTTTTTAAGGCATGTAGGAAAAACAACTACTGATTTAATTCTGAACAGTTTCTGAAATCTGGTTGACATTTTAACTAGAAAGGTTGTAAGTATTGAGCAGCCACAGTACACTCAAATTCAACATCATTGGAAGAGCCAGAAAACCTTTTGAAATACATTAGTATTTAACCTTATAAGACAGCAAATTGCCAAGCTTGCATGCTGTTCACTGTTCAGTAGGATATAGTGAACAGAAGAAGGTACAGAGAGTAACTCTTAAAATCAATTAACTCCTGCAGAATATAGTGATGGGCCTAAAACTATAATCATGTCTAAAAAAACCTCTTAAGCAGACTCATAGCAGAAAGGTATATTAAAAGCTATTGATGGGATGTTGTGCAGATGACCTCTAACTTATTAAGTCCCTAAACTGCTAGATGCCAAAAGCTGAGGACGAGTAATGGGGTACTGTTTTCCCTCGCATCTTAGGCATGACCTGTTAGTCATGCTTAGGGAGAGGACACATGATTAGAAGAACCATTGGAAAAGCTGTATGGGTGCTCAAAATTGCAGATGTTCTACTGGAAAATTGAAGTAAGTTGTCATAACTTTGTTACAGAGACAGCTAACAATTTAAAAAAAAATTAAATGGTAAGAAAGATATTAGAACAATAATGGTTAATGATTTTTTTCTTCCTATGACTGAATTTTTTAAAAGTAGAAATTGCAGTAATAAATGCTAGGCCTTCCAGTAAGGCAGCAATGCTTGTGTTATGCATTACATTATTTACAGCAGAATATACTAAATATTTCAATACATTGTTTCTAAAAGTTGGTAAGTAACATTGTGTGCGGCTTGCTACTCGATGATGTAAAATGCTAAATCATTTATAGGACAGGATTTTGAAAAATATTCTTTTATAAAGGCTGTTCTTAAGCAATCTTCTGTTGATTAATATCAGGGGTCATACAGGTGTTGAAAATACTGGTTTCAGAAGTTTTAATAAGAGAAAGTGATCACAGATTCCACCATTATAAAAAAACCTAAAACTACATTTCTTCGCTCCTCTGTAATTATACCTCACACATGCAACACATCCACCCACACAACACCACTTCCCCACCAACCCCCATTCAATCAAGGTATTTCTCCTCAAGGATTAGCAATAAGAGAGGTGATAATACAGATTTTCTATTTTAAAATGTTGGAATGTTGTTCAATTCCTGTGGAACTCAACTTAGTTGAAGCATTTAAATAGGCAAAAGACAGGTTTTATATAAATATCTGGTGTGACAAATCACACTGAAACTTCTCTTTTGCTTAATTTTGCAAATAACTATTTTGCATATTCAGTACCATTTTTTAAATGTGGCTGGTAAATGGAGACATTTAAATCTGAACTCAGCATTGAAATTATTATGAATTACTCTAGATGATAAATGTTGCATAAAGTGGGACCATAGAAAATGCATTTGAATTGTGTTCTAAAAAAGCCACTGTTGTAGCTAAGAATATAAGAGGGTAAAGTGTATGCAGAGAGATAATATGATTCAGTAATTTAAAATCTAATACCTTTTGTCAGACCATAAGATATCACTGAAGGTGGTGGTAGGGAATGAAATAAAGCCAGCATGCTGTGGGCTTTGACTGTCTTCTGACAAGTCCAAAAAGAGGTCACAAAATCCAAACTAAATATCACTAAACCACAATGTTTTCTTTAATTCTGTCAATTTACCTCACTTTAATTTCTATGAATTATTTCACCAAATCCAGTACAAAGCTTCCATGAGTGATGTACAACTGCTTCTTGTAATTTCTTGAGTAAGTACTATAAATTCCTTTAATTTAAAAGTATATAATCAAGGTTATGTAGTTTCTTTGTGATTGTAGGTTGTGACAAGTAATTGACCATATTTTCTATTAAAATTTCTGAAAACAGGAGGTAAGAAAGACTTTTCTTGATAAGAATGGTAACTGTACAGGTCAAGACACCAATTTCATAAAGACAGGTGTGCTTCACCTTACACAGGTCAGTAACCTCACACTAAGTGCAGGAGTGAGGTCTCAGAGGATGCTGGAGGCAGAAGCTTTTGGGAGAAAACCTTGTGCCTGCAGCTCAGTCTTTAACGGCCAGCCTTTCTATTTTGATCATAGCTTTTTCTAACTGTAGATTGGAACTGTGAAGAGATCACAAAACTAATTTTCTGTTTGACCTTGCATGAGTGAAGGTTCCCAGAGGTGAAAGGCAACTGTGATTATCAGCTGTAAAACTTAACCTCCCATATTCCTTCCATTACCTGTGAAAACTTCACCATTATATCATATACTACTGTAATGAGGTTTGTTTCCATACTCTCTCTCACCTCTCTTTCCCAAACACAATTCAAAATACCACCACCCCCAAACACAATCACTATAAGAAATTTTCTTCTAAGGTAGGCAGTTATATCTTATATGGGACTGGAGTAGTAATAACTACTGCTTTCAATGAATTGTGCTCAATGCTACTAAGAAAGATAGTTTATTATATTTTAATTCTGTTTCCATACTTCTAGTCAATTTTCAGATGAACAGTTCTTGAATTTTAACTAGCTTGTGTTGTATTGTGAGTGATAACTATTATTTGGTTGCTTTATTGGTTAGTTATCAGAAGCATGCAATAACACAGCAGTTTGTTTCTGGACTGGTTATTTGTAGAAATCACCTAATAAGGTGAGAAACATAAAGGTTGCACAGTAAAATCAAAACTCATGATATTTTACTGAGATGGTATTCTACTTTTTAAAGAGTATATGTTTTGAGTAAATCGTCAGGTACACAGGTAGAAAGAAGAAAGTGATCTACTTATTAGGCTTCATCCACTGTTACCTTAGAATGGGTTTGTGATACCCTGAAAATTGTGAAATTAGTTTGAAAAAAAGTCTTCACCTTCTAGTTTAAATTAATTGAATTATGAAAGTCATGGCTTTTAAAATCAAATTTAGAGTAAAGATCGTTCCTTTCTAATCAAAAGTCATGTGCTATCAGTTCTGTTTCTCAAAAGTATGAAACCTCAGCTATCACTGTGACTAAAGGAAAAAAAAATTAAAAAAAAAATCAACTTTTCTGAAGGAAGGTGCTGTTTGGTTTCCTGTCTATTCTTTCATTGAAGGTGGATGGTTTTTCTTTTCCTGCAAGTCAGTGCCATGCTGCACTTCATTCTTTACAAGACACAAATCACACTACATTTCTACATCCACTGAATGTTTTTCAATGCGTGTTCATATTTTCCTAAGTTAGGTTTTTTCTTATGCTTCCCTGCCCAGATATTCCAAGCAGTGGTGGCTTCAGGAACTCCATTGCAACATTTCTTTAAAAATATGGAGATATACATCGATAGAGACACACGTGGTCACACTTTTTAAAAAAATCTTTAGATCAAGAGCTTTTATAGCATCCTAAAAACTTCCATTATGGTTTGTGTTAAAACATTTCTATTCTCACTTGCAATGGAATAGAAGATTCCACATGACCAGAAATGGAGGATGTCCCATAAAGTAGTAACCCATTAAGCTGTAGTGACTTGTTTGAATGTGAAAGTTCAAACAACGTTCATTCATTAGCTTAGTTAGGGATGTCTAACAAACAAGAATGCATTTGAGGAATGCATTTTAGGAATAGATCCAGTACAAGTGAGAAAATAGGATTGGAGATGTGAATGAAACAAAAATGTCACAGGGTATTTTGGTAATTTAAAATTAATTGTAATTTTTATTTGGAAACAAATGCTAATTACTTAGTTTTTCTCAACAGAAATTTGAAGTTAAATGATTACTTATTTTTATCAGAATAATCTGATATACAAAAGTGACATTTTTCTTTCATAAAATGTCTTAACTGTATGTTGAAAACACATCAATGCAGAAAATGTGACTTTCTTTTAAAATACTTGTCTTAAATGACATTAAAATTTGCTTCTCCTTGTTGGAAATCAAAGTTAATTGAAGTAAAAAAAGTGAAAAATCTGATCTTAGTGCAACAACCTGATGAAATGCAGAGATCTGAACTTTTTCCTTGATTGACTAATTTGCAAAGGCAGCATGCATTTTCAGTCACCTGAAGATAACATGTATTGTTCTGTATTACAAATGCAGCAGAGACAGGAAGCAAGAAAGGTTGCACTATTTGCTAATGTTTAAAGTATTTGGTCTCTACCAACATATTTATTTCACTCTATTCTTATTTTTATTCTCTATTCTGCTTTATATTTTTTTTAAAACATTGTCGTACATTTCCTGTATTTTAGTTTATTGCAACTTGAATATTTTGTTAAATAAAACAAACAAACAAAAAATATTATCCATGAAAAAAGAAGCCATGTTGAGAAAAAGCTAAGAGTACATTTCTGAAGTAGCTTAGATATGCAGTGACTGACCTAATGATGCTACATGACAAGTATGAGGTAAGGGCTTATAACCTATCCTATAAGTTTAATAGACTTTAGTCATTAGTTGCTTGAAGTGGTTGTGTTCAGGTAAGTCAATGTGTTGTGAGAACATCGGAGAGTACAATTATTACCCATCTGCAGACAAAAGCAGATATTTTCATATCAAGGATAAGGTGTTTTTTCTATCGAAGGTCACACTTGGTTGTAAGTGGAAGTCTATACTTTCAGAAAAGTAGGCAAAAAATGTTAATGATCTGAATTTTATTGAAAGGGTTGATCTTTGTAATGAAAAGTGCTGTATCATTTAGAAGGATTTCTTGTTTTTCAAATTTTGACTGATATTTTTCTTCCTTCCTTAGACTGAAAACCAACTCTGATAATACCAAGGGTGACACTTGAATACCCTCATCATCTATAAAATATTTCAAGAAATTATGTCCTAACACTATAGATGAAAAAAGGGACACAGGTTAAGTGTTTATGTAATTTATAGGCTTATATTTTTATCTATCCTGCAACATGCTAGAATAGAAATATCTGATTTAAATTACTCTGGCTAAAACAGAAATTTCTAAACCAAAGATAGAATCTGAAGAAATGCTTACTTTGGCTACAATTCCATAGTCTACAAAATTTACCATGGATGTTTTAAAAGAGAGAAGGGCAAAACTAACCAGATGACCTTATAAATAATTTCTATGGGCAAAAATGTTACGTAAAGAGGCTTTTCTTTTTCTTTTTCTTTTTCTTTTTTTTTTTTTTTTTTTCTTGAGCGAAGTTTCCTGTTTAATTTTCTTTATGTGTAAATTATTGTGGGGGAGCTGCCAGTTAGCTATTATGAATATATATATTTTTTTATATATATATGGTTTAGTGATATTTAGATTGGATTTTGTGACCTATTTTGGACATGACAGAAGACAGTCAATGCCCAGAGCATGTTTATATATATGTGTGTATATATATATGTGAGTCATAGTGGGAGCTAACAGAAGTGAATAGCATAATGATATGTCCAGCTTCCATGCAATTTAAGTGGGCTGTTGCATTGGTAAATAACTGTTCCTGAAATACACTATAGTATTTCTCTACTAGCTTAACTCAACCAGAGATAATTGTTAGGCACAATCAGGATAAAGCCCTGGGGAACTTCGAATTATTTACTCAAGCTGGTAGGCACTTGGAAAGTTTTGACCTCTGTATCCTTACGGTTAGTAATTTTTCTTTGGCTATGTTATCAGTTGTCACCTTTACGTTTTCATTTAAGAAGGTACATATACATTTTTAAAAGTGATGCAAGTCTACCTGTTCAGTAATGAGTACTTTTCTTGCCTGCTTTATACACAGAAAGATGCTAGCTGGTTTGGGTCAGTCATGTAGTTATAATTTCTATAAATAATTCCCAGGTCTTACTGCTCAGACATATTTGTTCACAGTCTGCTACTACAGCTGCCTGCATCTGCTCAGGGCTGAGCCAGACTTTAGGTTGCTCCCACACAAAGGGTGAGAGATGAGGTGTGTTGGGCAAGGGGAAGCTTTGAATTACTCTTGTTTTGTTCAGTTAAAATAGAAGTGGCCTGCCACGCAAAGCCATAAAAAGCTGGCTTTAGGGAGAAGTGCTGCAGTTCATTCACCTCTAGAAGTGGAAGGCAGAATTATCTATGTCAAAAGGGGTAATTGCTAACAAATGAAAAAACTTATCTTTCCAAAGCTTATTGAGTCCTATATGTTTATAGTTTTATTGAGATAAAGGAAACAAACTCTGGAAACAGAAGGAAAGTGCAGCAGTTTGCTTGAGAAATAATTCCTGTATAGACTTTATTTTGAAAGGTACAATAAAATAGTTGTGGTGTGTTTGGGTTTTGCTACTTTTTTAAAAAATTCATCATTCATTTCATATTTTTACTGCTGTAAAATCTATTATTCTCATCATCATTCTTTAGGAAAAACAATCCGTTGGATTATATATTCATCAATACATACATATGTAGATTAAATCTGTCTAGCATAAAATCATCAAATAATTTAGGTTAGAAAAGACCCATAAGATCACTGAGTCTGACCATAAACATAACACTGCCAAGTCCACCACTAAACCATGGTCCTGCGCAGCCCACCTAAACAACTGCTAAACCCCTCCAAGGATGGTGACTCAACCACTTCCCTGGGCAGCCTGTTCCAGTGCTTGACAATCCTTTACGTGCACAAATTTTTCCTAATATCCAGCCTAAACCTCCCCTGGTGCAACTCGAGGACATTTCCTCTTGGCCTATTATTTGTTACTTGGGAGAAGAGACTGACTCCCACCTCACTACAACCTTCTTTCAGGTAGTTGTAGAGAGTGATAAGGTACCACTGAGCCTCCTTCGCCCCAGGCTAAACAACCCCAGCTCCCTCAGTAACTCCTCACAAGACTTGTGCTTCGGACCCTTCACCAGCCTCGTTGCCCTTCTCTGGATGCACTCCGGCACGTGTCAGCATCTTTCCTGTAGTGAGAGACCCCAAACTGACCACAGTATTGCAAGTGCAGCCTCACCAGTGCCATGTACAAAGGGACAATCACTTCCATGGTCCTGCTGGCCATACTCTTTCTGATACAAGCCAGAGTGCTATTGGCCTTGCTGGCCACCTGGGCACACTGCTGGTTCATGTTCAACTGGCTGTCGATCAACACCCCCAGGTCCTTTACCACCAGGCAGCCTTCCAGCCACTGTTCCCCAAGCCTGTAGTGTTGCATGGGCTTGCTGCAACCCAGGTGCAGGACAATTAGGGCATCAGGCCAAATCAACATGGCTTTATGAAAGGCAGGTCCTGCCTGACCATCCCGATCTCCTTCTATGACAAGGTGATCTGCTTAATGGATGAGAGAAATGTTATGGACGTTGCCCGCCTAGACATTAGTAAAGCCTTCGACCTGGTATATTCAGACTGACAGTCCTGTAGTTCCCCACATCCTCCTTCTGACCTGTCTTGTAGATGGGCATTCCATTTACTAACCTTCAGTCAACTAGGACTTCCCTGGTTAGCCAGGACTACAGATAAATGATGGAAAATGTCTCAGTAGAGCACTTTCACCAGCTCCGTTAGTACTCTTGTGTGGATCCCATTCATCTCTATAGACTTGTGTGGTGTCTAAGCAGTGTAGCAGTTCACTATTTCCCCTTGGATTATGGGGGCTTCGTTCTGCTCCCTGTTCCTGTTTCCCAGCTCAGGGGGCTGAATATTCTGAGAACAACTGGTTTTACTATTAAAGACTGAGGCAAAGAAGGCATTAAGCACCTCAGCCTTTTCCTTATCCTTTATCACTATGTTTCCCGCCATATCTAGTAAAGGATGGAGATTCTCCTTAGTCCTCCTTCTGTTGCTAATATATTAACAGAAACATCTTTTACTGTCTTTTATGGCAGTAGCCAGATTAAGTTCTAGTGGGGCTTTGGCCCTTCTAATTTTCTTACTTCATAGCCTCATGACATCCTTGTAGTCCTGAGTGGCCTGCCCCTTCTTCCAAAGGTCATAAACCCTTTCTTTTCCTGAGTTCCAGCCAAAGCTCCCTGCTCAGCCAGGCCAGCTTTCTTCCCTGCTGGCTTGTCTTTTGGCACACAGGAACATCCTGCTTCTGTACTGTTGCTAGCTACTTTTCTTCTAATGCTCTAGTCCTTTATGCTTAATTACAAGAATCCATATGCTCATGGGTTTGTTCCACCGAAATATATCTTAAAGTAATAAAAAGAGAACCTCAGAGAGGTCCTTATTCAAATGGGGTCACCTGAATCCCTGGGAATTATCTTATTCTCCTCAATAGAAGTCAAATCAAGTCTATAATTGCTCTGTGTAAATTTTGTTTGAGTTCTGAATGCTTAGGCAGCCACTGGGGCACAGATACACTTAAGATTGGCATAGTCTTAATACTGAACAATGTCTGATTGCACACATTCAGTCTTGCATTAAGAAGGCAACCTTTTTTCAAACAATAATATGTAAATGCTGGAAACACTTTCCTTTTTACTGCTGTATCCAAAAGTCTTAAACTATGTAACATATTAGAATGGGAAGCAAAGATAAAGGGAAATATCAGTTTCAGATATAAATACTGAGGCAGAGAAGGATGATTTCCCTCTGTGGTAGCCTCATACTTCCTTTTATCTATTGACATTTATCAATGGAGTTAGTGGAGTCAGGAGATGAGTCATCTGAAGCGCCAGCAACAATTATTTGATATGTGAAAGTTCACTGTAGAAGATGCCTTGTTAAATAATGTGGTAGCCAGATTAACAGTCCTTTGCCTTTGACACATCCCATTACCCCCCAGCCGCCCCTTTTCATTGCATTTCCCAATGCAGGCAAAACTACTAAGAAATTAGTACACCTGACCCTACTTAGCTAGTCTTAAGTATGTCCATCGGAGACAAGTTGAGAGGACTGGTCCAGACTAAAATCATATATTTACAGACTGTCTCTGTTGGCCTCACACATTTACATACATAGCATTTCTGCAGAAGAAGAGTAAAAGTAAAGTACGCATTTACAAAAGAGAAGATAAAACTGTTTGAGTTCATTGTAAGACACTGACAGACTTCTCAGTAAAAAGAAATACAGTAGGCAAAACAATTACCTTTACAGAAATAAAAATTCTGATAGACGCTGTGGAGTAAGCTGGGAAAAGGAAGTGTGTAACATAAAAAAAAAAATCCATCATAAACTGGAGTACACAAAAATATCTACAAATCACAAAACATGAATTGACCTTAGGACATTCTATTAACTTGGACAACAAAGTAATAGCTACTGCCTTCAACTACACAGGAAAGAGAATAAAATGTGCTTTTGCTGCAAGGTTGGCAAACTGCTCATAATAAAGTAAGCAATAAAGTTTTTTCCAGCGTCACAAGAACTAAAGCATAGAATTGTAGGAGAACAAAAAGTTAAATCTGGAGTCTTACTAGATGTTACCTTTGACACTTCCTCAGTGGTCCATTTATAACTGGAAAATGCAAGGAACCAGGGTGCAAATCAAGAGCAGTTTATAACCTAGTTAAGTACGGTCCTGTATATACAATCATAGCTCCCTGCATAGTTAGATCTTCAATTTTGAAATATCAGTAATTTTTTTAAAGAGTTTACAAATATGTATTTGCTTAGCACTTACTGATGAATAGTTTCCTAGAAATCAGCAGTTCTTTAGTCTAATGTTCTTTATCCTACTAAACATTCTAAAAAAAATCTTTAGCATGTGTACAAAGATTAAGATTTGTTTAGTAAAGCATTTCATTATGTTACCTGAGAATAAAGGAAGAATTATATAGCTTTTTCAGCCTTCTGTTTTCCCAGTCAATTCTGACAGTCTGGAGTATTTGTTAATAGGTGCCAGTTTTCAGATGGAAATCCAAGATTATCCGTTCGTTACTTCATATTTCACATCTCCTTTTTGTACATAGCTGTGGAAAGTGGGATTTAATAAGGCAATTTTTTTTCGCAAAGTGTTTTGTAATTCTGTGGAGTTTTTTCCTTGCAGAAGCATGTGGAATTATCCTCAAAAATGGTATTTGAAGAAGAAGTTCTGCTAGTAGCCTTAGTAATTTTTGTAGAATTAGATGTTCAATAAACCAAATAAAATTTAGTTCTATGAGTGTAGACTACAATGGGGGAAAATTACAGTCCTTCTTGGAACTTCAAGTATCAAGTCTTTCACAATCATTGACAAACCTAGGTTTCCCTGAGTTGAGCCCCTACTACTGTTGGTACTGTGCATGATTTTATTGTTATTTTGCTCACATTTGCACAGTATTCCATTATTGATTTTCATTGTTATCTAAGGCTTTACGTCATAGTGTAGTTTATTGATTTACTTTATAGATAAACCTTCTAAATTGCTAGGCATTTTCATGACTTGCTCCTCTACCCTATCTACTACTTTGTTAACTAGTATTGATTTGTAACAATGGGAAAACAAAAAAAACTTCATAAGGTTTTCTAGAGCATTAAAGATTCTTCATCTTCTATATGACCAGTGTTTTAATGTCAACGGCAGAAAGGGGATGCCCTTGAATTTTTCTCTAATTATTTTTATCACACATTTTTTATTTTTGTTTTTAATATAATTGTTAAAATATTTTGGTGGATGTCAGATAAATTAGTAATAAAATCTACAAATATTCATGCCTAGGGATACAAGATCTAAAAGAGAGAACCAAGAGTAGTACTGACATGCATTACACTTCCCTACATTTTTCTACAACCTGCTACTATATTAATAAGATTGCATTTTAATTTTTTCTGCTTGAGTGGAAGCACTTTTTTTTTTCTGGCACATAAGACTGAAAAGATCTAGCTTTTCCAGTCCAATCCATGTATGTTAAGGATGCTGCAAATATTTAACTGTTATTACAGTGAGCAACCATGATGCACTCAAACCTACCTTCCTCTGAATTGCTTTCTTTAACTGGTCATCATTTTGCAATATTGAACTGTCCTATTAATAATTTCTATATAAACTCATTGAGATCCCATTCTTTAGGTATCACATGAAAAGACCTCATGGCCTTGAAAATGTGCTGCCTTTTCATAAAAGTTGTCTTAGAAGTTGCTCTTATAAAATCCATAGATTTTTCTCAAATAAAATGAAAACTAATTTTATCTTCAAGATCAGGAAACAAAACTCATCACCAACGCTATTAGAATTGCAAATGGGATGATTTGCTTCCAAGCTAAAGAACCTTATTTGTGTTGTATTATGCTAAAGTTGGAGTACTGTGTAAGAGGAAGCATTTAAAAATCAGAATTTATAACCATTTCAATGTTAGGTACTGACATTGCAAACTTCCTAGCCTTTAACTAGTGAAAGCAAGATCAAAACTCCTTCCCCTATCCTTATAAAAGGTATGGCCTTGTTTTCCTTCCTGGTACACTACCAGAATCTGCTTTAGAAACTATTGTGCACTGTGTCTGTTTCACAGAGATCTTTACTGTATGTTAGACTGCTGGAACTGAAGTATGAAAGAGAAACATAGCAGAAGTAATCATTTTGCCTGTGTAATGAAGAATGCTCTGTTAATATTAAGGAGACTATTCCAAGAGCATTTTAATTACTATAATTTGGAATACAAAGTAAAACTCCTTAGGCATTCAAATTATTCAATATGAAAATCCTACAGTACTTAACATCTAACGTATGAAATGTTTCTACATCTATCTGAAAATGCAGTCAACCTATTTTCATGGTGTTAATCACTTTTATTGCATATTCTGCTTCACAATATCCAATTTGTCACATAGAAGCTTGTATTTTACAGTGTATGGTAGATTCAAAATAGAAAAGACCCTTTCTTGGAAGGAGAAATGTATTAATTTCTACCAATTTAACTACCATGTAATTATTCTCTATAATAATGTCTGAAAGGTAAAAAATGATAAATGGCTGCAATGAAGAGACATCACACATGCAGACTGAAGGTTCAGAAGGACTCATTCAACCTTCATTTTACCAGCAGTTTGTTTCAGCCACTCAGCATTACTGACAGATTCTTAGAATAATCTAGATAAATAGTTAAAATAATAACTTACAGTTCAAAGGGACTGAAAAGAGACTTTAAATAAAAGGGACACTTGCCTTAAAACTGCGGTGAGATTTCTGGCTGTGAAACACATGGCAAAATACAAAGAGTTATTAATAATTAAAATTTATTTTCTAGATTGTAAAATGCCATATTTCTTTTTTTCTACAAAGCCAAATGACACCCACACATTTTGTTTCAGCTTGTGTCTTGTAAATGGCATGGACCATTTAAACCACTAATATGGTTCTGTTTTTCATGAAGAATTACACTTGTGAGAATCAATTACTGTAACAATGATGCAGTGGGGGTTTCTTGCCCTCCTTGTCTCTCTCCACCACTTTGTGTAACAAGCAGGGGAAAACATGATCATCTTCAACTGTTCTGTAATTTAAAAGATTGTTCCAGTCGTCCAGGTTAAGTACATGATTTGTAGTTGGGTAAGGGAAAAGACACAGGTAAAGATGAATGGGAACTGTTAGTTTAGAACAACTGTTGGCACCGTGCAGATGCTGAAGATACCACTACTGGTTAAAGAGAACAAACATAATTTAGGCTGAATTTTCTTCACCCCTAAGTCCTGCTCTGTAGGGAGGGTGACCTCTTTAATGCTGTAATAAGGTGGATGGGAGTTTCAGGAGGTATAGACCCACCAGGTGAAGGTGCTCACATCTCTCCTTAGAAGCAAAATTATTTAGTCCAGCTTTGTGTGCAGAGGAGGAGCCATCCTTCAGAAGTGGTCTCTCAGGTTGAAATTTAGCTCCTCAGTGGGGGCGGTCACGTAGCAGTTTGTGCCACTGCCACCAGCTTCCTCTGCTGCAAACAATAGCCCCTGACAGCAGCACGTTCCATTTTCTCCATGGCTGGTTGGGCAGACAGGGAAGCCCTCTGTCTCCTGCTGCAAGGGCTGACTGCTTACCATTGCATGTCTGGGCTGAAGCAGCGATTTGCTATTCAAGGAATCACCAAGCAACTAGATTGTGAGGAATATTTCAAACCGTTTTGTGGCTCCCTGTTTCAAGAGAGAAAGTCACTTTTGCCTGTACCTGTGCTTTCCCTTTCAACTTGGATGTAATGACTAAGAAAGAACTGTCAGTGGGGACAGCATAATTCATCTTTTCTGTACAGCTGGAAACTCACTGTACTGCTTCCAGCTGCATGGAGGGAAAAGCAAGCAACTTTTCTTGGGTTATACTCTTCCCCATAGTGCCTTATGTGAATATATATGTTTAGTGACCACTTGAAATTATTTCTTTCCATACCAGAAAACCTAAGGTAAATGTTTCACCCTTATAGTTTTCATTTTTGCTGTTGCCAGCACACATTTTTCACTTCACTTAGTGTTGCTTCGGTCATTACATCACTGCTAAGAACTGTGAGCATCAACTAAAGGGCACTGTGTCTCCTTGAAGCACAGTTATCTTCCCATTGTCACATCTTTTTACCTGTAACAGCCATGAAAATTTTATTCTTCCCCCAGGTCACTAAATGACCTTGTTTGGCAGAAGAAAGGTTGGACCTTAAAGGTTATTTTTTACATGCCTCTTTTATAACTTAGTCCATCTAGTAAGTATGCATGAACTCATTTTGGCTAATAAAACATGTGTTTAGTAATCCATGTTGTGTGCTGTGGAGTTAAGGTTCACTGGCATGTGTCTGTTATGGTGTCATTACATATGAATGGTGAAGAAATGATACCCGGTGTTGTCAGAAATAGTCGTGCTTTAGGAGATACTGTAGCATTTTTATTTTTAGAAACTGTTCATTCAAACATCTGGAAGGGGAATAAGGGCCTACTCCTGAAACTCTGTCTCAAGGCCTATCTTTCACATACCTAGCTAGACTCAAAGGGTTTATTCATAGCATTAAGGATCTGCAGAATTTGCTTTACATTAATTTGAGTGTCAAATAACTAGAAAAAGCAAATAGTTTTCTCCACAAAAAAAATATCTTGAGTTTTGGAGCATGTACATTGCTGAACTTGTATGATGAAATGATTTTTTTTTTTTTTTTAAATACCAGATAATTAGATGCTAAGTGCTGTTTATCCCCTCATAACAGAGCCTAGTCTTCTGTTGGACATTTCTGTACTGTTATCGTCACAATAACTTTCTGGTGTGATAACTTAATAGCTTGATTTCTTCTTTTTTGTTCTTTTTCTTTTTTTCTTCCCTATTCTTTTCTAGACAGTACAAAACACTGTTCTGTTTGGAAGAGAAATCTCTAACTTCTAAACATAACTTATTCTACAAAAGAGATTCTCCAGTGAAACTCAAGGAACCGGCTTATGAAGGAGTTGCTCCCATCACCCTTTAAATAACGATGGCACTCTGCATCTATGCTTTGATAGTTTGGACTATAAAGGAGTCCTAGTTTCATAAACTTCAGTTCTAAAGCAGCCCCATTCAAATGTTTAGAACTAACTAGGCTGTTTCTCAAGCCAGAAATACTAGATATTTGTGCATTTGTGTGTGGAAATGCAGTTTTCCAGTTGATCATTTATGTAGTTTCAGCGGAGTTTTCTGAAACATGTTAACGAGACCTGAAGGCATAAAATATCTTTGGTTTATAAGAGTATTGTGGATGAGATAAATATTTATCTATATCTAGTTTCTACGCCTTCACATATATTTTTATCTTGGTTTCTGTCTACAAAGCAGGCAAGTTTATGCTTGCCTTGTAATCAATTTCTCTTCCTCAGTGAACACCCTTTTCAGAGAGCAAATAAAGTCGTGTTCAGCAGTTATGGAATCAAAGTGTCTCCATCAATAATTTGTACAGTTTATACTTTGTGTCTTAACCTTTAGCAGTTGTTCAGCTTAACCTAAAGTAATTACAAAAGTTCCTTAAATGTTTATGATTTGTAGCTTAAATACAAGGTCGTTTAGCATATAGCTTTTCTTCGAATATATCAACAATCAATATAAACCAGGTTAATACTAACTGAAGTTCTCATACCATCTAGTGAAAAGTTTTAACTAAACACCTTCCAAGTTACACTTTTATGCAGAGCAGTGTGGTTTTGTACAATGAGTTATCAGACCCTGCAGCCCTCTAAGCTGATGGATTGTTACTATCAGACATGTAACTGTGGGTAGCTATTGAGTGATTGATTTATATTAGCCACTGGATCTTTGCTAGGGCCAACAGAATTATCTGAAAAGATGAAAGACTTGTTCAAGAGGCAGAGGTACCCGAGTATGGTTAATGGGGTTCTACAATAAAAAAACCTAGGAGCAGGTTAAGTTTATTATTTTTTTATAGCAAAGCTACAAGGAAGTGAGAAGGATAAACTCTTGGCTTATGTTGAAAGTACTGAAGGAGTTCTACCTGCTTCTGGTGATAATAGAATAATATGTTTGAAGCTGAATTTTAACAATGTTCATGGCTTGATTATCAAAGTGGTCACTTTAGATTTAGTGTTCAGCTTGATAGAAAACCAGAGAAGTCTCACTTAATCTACTGGGCCATGTGATAACCAAACTACCGAATTTGGAACCACTCCATCAGTGTCTTATGGGCTGTCAGAATTTACATTCAGCTCAGCATTAGAAGTGGACAGCTGGCTAACAGGAAAATACAGGAGCAATTGCCTACTAAGAGTAAACCTTTCTAAAGTCTAATTGCTTGGTAAAATAACTCAAATAGCTCTTAGGAAAAAGCCCTAAAGGATTTAACAGGACTTAAGCCATTAATGTTCAACAGAAATGACTCTTACTAACCTGTAGGACTGAATACAAAACACTGGCCTGTCACAGTTTTTAACCATATGATTAGTATTCTATAGAGAAGTAAGAAGGATTTTATCTCAAATTACATACAGTTGTCCAAAAAACTTCACAAAAATAATGATTTTCTTGTCACTATTAATTCTGTCTTCCTGCAAGTGCATTTCCTGTTTAGGGAAAAAGAAAAAGGGAAGAAGAAACTGAAGAAAGAACTGCTATTTATTTAAACTATGAAGTTTTTTATGTAAAGCTGATAAAAAGACCATCTTTTGAGCCTGTCTCTTGATCCCCATTGAAAGGCTCCATTTTTAATTACTGATAATTTTATTAGAAGTTAGCCATTTTGATTGAAATGCTCACTGCAAGATATTTGCATAAGGCTGTCTTGGAAAATATGATGGTCAAAATTGTTAACCAATTCATCAAGTAGCAGAAGAAGTTATACTTTTTCACACATAATCACAAAATGGTCAGGGTTGGAAAAGACCTATAGAGATCATCTAGCCCAACCCCCTGCTAAAGCAGCTTCTTCTAGAGCAGGTTGCGGAGTCATGTCCAGGTAGGCTTTGAATGTCTCCAGAGAAGGAGACTCCACAATCTCTCTGTTCCAGTGCTCTGTCGTCCTCAAGGTAAAGAAGTTCTTCCTCATATTCAGGTGGAACTTCCCGTGCTGCAGTTTGTACCCACTACCCCTTGTCCTGTTGCTGGACACAACTGAAAAGAGCCTGGCCCCATCCTCTTGGCACTTGCCTTTAAGATATTTGTAGACATTGATAAGATCCCCTCTCAGTCTTCTCCAGGCTACACAGGCCCAGCTCTCTCAGCCTTTCCTCATCAGGGAGATACTCCACTCCCCTCATCATTGTTGTTGCCCTCCACTAGGCCCTCTCCAGTGGTTCCCTGTCTCTCTTGAACTGGGGAGCCCAGAACTGGACACAGCACCCCAGATGTGGCCTTACCAGGGCAGAGGATAGGGGCAGGATCACCTCCTTCAACCTGCTGGCCACGCTTCTCCCAATGCCCCCCAGGATCCCATTGGCCTTCTTGGCCCCAAGGGCCTGCTGGCTTGTGGGTGAATTGCTGTCCTCCAGGACTCCCAGGTCCTTCTCCGCAGAGCTGCCTTCCAGCCAGTCAGCCCCAGCCTGTGCTGGTGCGTGGGGTTGTTCCTCCCCAGGTGCAGGACCCTGCACTTTTCTTTGCTGAACTTCATGAGGTTCCTCTCTGCCCAGCTCTCCAGCCTGCCCAGGTCTGGCTGAATGGCAGCGCAGCCTGCTGGTGCGTCAGCCACTCCTCCCAGTTCTGTATCGTCAGCAAACTTGCTGAGGTACGCTCTGTCCCTTCATCCAGGCCATTGATGAAGAAGTTGAACAGGACTGGACAGTGCTGACCCCTGGGGAACACCTCCAGCCAGGCTCTGTGAGGCTGATCACAACCCTTCGGGCTTTGCCATTCATCCACGTCTCAATCCACATCACCCTGCTCACCTAGTCCACACTTCCTGAGTTTACATGTGAGGATTTTGTGGGAGACAGTGTCAAAAGCCTTGCTGAGGTCAAGGTAGACAACACCCACTGCTCTCCCCTCATCTACCCAGCCAGTCGTTCCATCATAGAAGGTCATCAGGTTGGTCAGGAGTGATTTCCTCTTGGGGAATCCATGTTGACTGCTCCTGATAACCTTCTTTTCCTCCACATGCTTTGAGATGACCTCCACAATGAGCTGTTCCATCACCTTGCCAGGGATGGAGGTGAGGCTGACTGCCCTGTAGTTCCCTGGGTCCTCCTTCTTGCTCTTTCTGAAGACTGGAGTGACAGTGGCTTTCTTTCAGTCCTCAGGCACCTCTCCTGTCCTCCATGACCTTTCAAAGATGATGAAGAGTGGCTTGGTAATAACATCTGCCAGGTCCCTCAATACTCATGGGTGCATCCTATCAGGGCCCATGGATTTGTGGGTGTCAAGTTTTCTGAAATTATCTCTAACCCAATCTTTCCTAAGGGAAAGATTTGTTTTTCTCCAGACTTCCTTTGTGCCTCCAGGGTCTGTGATTCTTGAGGGCTGGCATTAACAGTAAAGACTGAAGAAAAGAAGGTATACAAAATGGCACACAAGTTAACTTAGGGAAAAAAAATAAATCTTAAAAGCTAGTAAGTATGGAAGAATTTGAGGCAGTAGCAGGAAGAGAAGTCTTTGGTGAAGTTAAGGAGGATGGAAGTAAGATTTGAGGAGCAAACCAGGATTAAATGGATAAAGACTGTAATGAGAACAGGGCCTATAAACTTTGTTTTATATTCTGGACATGGGTCCTGTGACAATCTAATGTTTGTTTCTCTAGTGAAATGGGCCCTAGTAGCAACACACCACAGATTCAAATGAAGTTTGTGTCACATGCTTCATCATAACCATGTCTTGACTTCAGAAACATATAAACTATCTTCCTGTGGGTTTTTTAGTTTTTGGTTTTTTTTTTTTGTATGTATATGTGTTGTGTTTGTGTTTGTGAGCATATAATAAATATCTAAGATTGAAAATGATGGTGAAGTTCTCTACAGCATAGATATCTTGAGATGTCTTCCTATCACTTCCCATGGGCTAAGAGAGAGCCAGGTTCACACAGAAATAAGGAAATTCATAAAAATGTCAGTTTAAGTACATGCCATGCTAACCCAATCTAAATGCCCAATTTTTAGATTGAAAATGTGATTATTAGTGAAATTATTCTTGTTATTTACAAAGGGGTAAGACGAGGTTTTGTGGCACAGCACAAAGGGAAACCAGATGTCTTATTCCTAGCCCTGTGTTACTACCACAGATTCATCTTGTAGTATGAATTATAGGTGAATTATGAGAATGATTTCAGTTGTTATTGTCCACTCTGAATGAACAGTCTCCTTCATATAATATCTTGTTAAAAAAATGGATTTAAACTTCATTGTCATTGTCTATGGGAAAGGTCTTCTCTGCAATCATTTCTTCATCCCATTTCAGACAAAATACAAGAAAACCCTGTTATGAAAGAGATGTCTAACAAAGAGGCTGGTAACAATACCAGTTCATTTCAAAAGTAAAGAGTGGAAAAGCCACTGATTTTTTTTTTTTTTTTTTGCCTCTTTTTTACATTATAGTTAGGGCAAACACAATATTCTGGCTCTTGTATGTGCTTTGACGTTGTCAGAGACGTGGCTGCATTTCATGTTCTCTGAGATTTGTTTTTGGTAACATTAAATAGCAGTGAAATCAAAGGACAAAACACAAGTGATAGTCAGCTATGGAATCCTTAGACCTCTTTATACTATGATTTTAAGGTCTCATTTAGACTTTGCTAAATCATATATATAAAACACTTAATACTGAGGTGATGGAAGCAAGTGTAACATGTACACAAAAGTACATGTTATATGCAATCTGTGGTTCATTTTTGTGCCAGGCTTCTGAACACTGGCTTGCATGGCTATTAAGGGCTTGAAAGCTCACTGATTTCTCACTACTCAGTCTTCAAGAGAGCAATGTGAACATTAGATTTGGATGATGTCACTGGCATCATTGTACATGTACATGTCAAAATTATTTGTTTACTTCCATTAATGAGACAGCACATATCTCTTACCTTTATGTGATAGGAGATGGGTCAGAATATTTATGCTCTTTGACACAAAGACAATAATAAAACCAGATGTCAAAGAAGGAGTGAGCAAGGGGAGAACATGAAATAAGATGACAAAAAAGTATCTGTCATCTTGCCCAGAAAGAGGTGATGAGATTAACTAAGCATAATGAGCTGAAGGGGCAGGAAGACAAAGATTAAGGCTGTTAGTGAGGTAGCTTAGAAGGCTGAGAATTTCTTTGAAAGTTAGATAATTAACTTTAAGGCCACTCATTATGCGGTGAAGTCCCTTTCAAATGGAAAGCTTCTGTTCTACTGAATTTGCAGACATTGATACTGTTCCCAAGTGCTTAGACACAAAGTGCCTGTCAGGAGAGAGAGAGACTATGTACATATTTAACATATCAAACCATTTGTTAAAAAATAACAAATCATCAGGAACAGCAACAGTAAATGGAAGGTAATCCCTTAACCTAGTCCAGAATGAAATTGGTTGACTTTGCATGACCTTTACTATAGAGTTAGTGTTTGATGAGTCTTTAAGAAGGAAAAGGCAGGAAGGTCATGAAAAAAATAAGTCACAGAGCTTTGTTTGAGCATCTGTTGTGGTTTGACTCCAGACAGCAACTCAGCCCTTCACGGGCACTTGCTCATTCTCCCCATGGTGGGATGGGGGAGAGAATGAGATAGGTAAAAGCAAGAAAATCACAACTTGTAGGTTGAGATAAAGATAGTTAATAGGTAAAGCAAAAGCCACGCATGCAAGCAAAGCAAAGCAAGGAATTAATTCACTGCTTCCCATGGGCAGGCAGGTGTTCAGCCATCCCTAGGAAAGCTGGGCTCCATCATGTGTAATGGTGATTTGGGAAGACAAACACTCTAAACATCCTGCCCTTTCTTCTTCTTCCTGCAGCTTTATATGCTGAGCACAGTGTCATATCATACAGAATACCCATTGACAAAATTAACTCTACCCCAGCCGAAACCAGGACAGTATTTGATACGATGAATGGATAAGGTAGATGTGACCAGTGAACATTACAGTCCCTCTGCAGAGGTGGAAAGGTGACCAATTAAAAACAAAACCAAAGCATATGGATGCAAATCAGAACTTAAATGGCTAAAGGTCCTTGACCTGGTATAGGATGCCCTGAAAGAAGAGCTGAGCAGTCCTTCACCAGGCGTCCTCCCCTTCCTGGCTGGTCATTTCTATCCCTGCACTTTCTGAAAAAAGTGTTGATACTGAATGTATAGTGGCAACCTATGGGAATGACTGCTTGTTCCTCAATGGAACCTGCTGATCTCAGAAATGAGCAGACAAAGGGTGAGATGGGGGGAGAAGGACAGTCTGCCAGAATACAGGTCTGAAGTATTCTCTGTTGAAGAAAACCTGCAAGTCTTCATCCTTCATTTTACCTGGACCTCTGGGTCATGTAACAACTTGCCTGCATGTGTTTCATGGTGGTGTTGGTTGAAGGGGACACAATGGTTGTGGCTCAGCTGAAAGGCAATCCCCCTTTACTCTGTCATGTCCTAAGAGAGGCACTTGTAGCTCTTCAGCTACTTTTCTGATGTGGCTAATGGATCTCCCTCTTTCCTGTCAGTTTTATTTAGTAGATAGTGGTTGTCTTTGCCAGCCAGCCAACCCATGTTTCTGTGACACAAGTAGTAAACATTCCAGAATACCATTAACCACAAGGGTTTGGTTGTGTGGGTTTTTTTGGTTTTTGGTTTTTGGTTTGTTTGTTTGTTTGTTTTTTGTGAGACTGTGTATTGGGTCTGACTAGAATGGAGTTATCTTTCCCCACAGAAGCCCTCCTAGTGCTGTGCTTTGTATTTGCAACTAGGATGGTGCTGATAACACAACAGTGTTTTGGCTACTGTTGTGCAGTGCTTGCTGGCCATCGAGGCTGCCTCTCCAACCTTCCTCAAGCCGAGTTTAACTCACCTCAGACTGAGAATGGTAAAACTAATCTCAGGCAATATGGCAGTTCAGACCTCTAGGATGGGTATTTTTTTTTGTTGATAAATAGTTAGTAATATTTTTTTTCAGCAGTTATATTTGCTTTTGGAGAAATATTGGAGCAACTGTACCCCATATGAAGTGCTAATGAAGGACAGTACTGCCTAGCACCATTGCAGCCCCAGCAGATGGGGTTCATCATTTATTTGTGCATGAAACTATGAATTTATTTTTCCTTTTATTGCTTTTTTTAGGCCTTGCTCAACTATTATTGGTTGTTCTCTAATATATTGTAGATGAGGGAAAGACCTCCAGTGTGCTTTAACATTGTCCAACCTGTGCTTTGGATATGTTTTCATATCTACTTATACTTTTTAAAGCTGCATAACAGTCTGATGTCTATGGTAACTCATCAGTGAAATAATATTTCAGAAAGATTTGTATTACTCGACACAATGCATCTGAAACAACAAATACATTCAGTTTTGCATTTATATGTATTTTTAAATTGGCCTACAAATTTATTTATTTTTTTGAGCTTATAAAAAACATATTTTCATGACTGAAAAATAAGTGTTACTAAACTACTGTCAGATCTCAAAAACCAACACTGCTAGTTAGGACTGTTTCAGCTGTAATGTTTTAAGTAATAACCTTTGTAATCTAAGAAGAAATCGCACTGACTATGTAGAGGAATGAAGCTGGATTAATTAACATTGATAATACACAGCTGTGGGTTGGCTTCAGGGGTGTCAGGTTGGCTGATGTAGATAAGGTGCAGCTGTGGCTGGTTCTGTTAAGGGGTTGGGCAGCCAATGAAGAGAGAGCAGCTGAGGAAGAAGCAGAGAGAACAGAGAGAATGTGTGCCCTGGATGAGGAGAGACCAGGAGAAGGCAGCAGAGGGATTGGCGTGAAGAGGATGCTGGTATGTGATGACAAAAGACCTTGTTGCAGCTGGCTAGTTTGGAGAGTGCTGTGACATGACTATGTTATGTGAATTTAACCCAAATAAATCAGGATCTATTTGATCATACCATAATTTCACATTTAAATATTTTCAGCTTATATGCTGCACAAAAAAGGCTGTAACCTCCAAAGGATACAAAAAGATGTGGTGGCAATTGCTATCTTTCTGCCCTGAAGAATAGTGGGAAGGCCAATCTCATGTAAGCAATGTGAATGCTACACATTTCTGAAATTTTAATACTGGACTTTAATTCAGATATAATACAGATATTTAGGACAGAGGGAAATATAAAACATATTTGCTGTTCAAAATGAATCTGTTTAAGCCATAATGAATGTCTATTTTTTTTGTATAAATTTTTGATTGAACAGTAGACAATGATTTAAAAACCTTCCTACAGGGTTCCTAGGGGTTGCATGCTATGCAAATAAACAAGTTGCCAAAAGGATAAAATGTTTGCTTGAGTCTCTTTCAAAGGTTAAATTATAGGTTCCTTGTAAATGTATCTATGAGGGAATGATGAGCCTTGTCCTTCATGATACAGGAGGAGGTCATTCCCAAGTTTACCTGCTCTGCCCCTGGTGAAATGGAAAGATCTACCAAGGTGTTTGTCTCCTGGGATCTCTGTGTGGTGCAAGACAGTAAGGCAACCTCTTCTGATTAAAAGACTTGGTTCTTGTGCCCTTTCGTGGAAAGGGTAACGCTGTCAGAGACAAGAATTGGAGAATCCTATACCCGCTGCCTCTGTATCTGATTAGATGCTGACATTTCTTCTGCTTGAAACTGGCTCAAGCATGCCAACAGCCAAATTAATTCTTTCATGCTTTATAGAAAACCTCTCATCTCATTTGTTCTACTGAATACACAGAATAACTCCATTGGAAATACACTGGTGTTTCAAAGGTTAAAAAGTTTTTAATTAATTTGATCACTGTTGCTGCCTGTAACTTATGTGAATTGCCAAATGTCAGCTTGCATGGCTTCTGTGAGACTGCATCTCAGTAAAGGAATGAAAAGTGGGTAACTTAATAATGAATCGCACAGGATACGTAAATTGTGAACCAAAGTATGGACTGAAGTATGCAGACTTTGATTGCACCTAAACCCAAACTACCTCATCAATCCAAAAAGTTAATCAATTTTTCAACCAGCTGCCATGTTTGAAACAACGAGGACTTTTGTTTTGCAAAACATAAATTGGAGTGATGTCATGGACTATACAAATATGTAACAATATTTATGTGGGCTAAACAAGTTGCATGACTTCAGTAGTATAAGGATGAATGTAGGAATGTTCAAATGCATACATCTCAGGTGCCTGAAGGAAATTAATGAGTTTGTGTAGCAGCTCTGAATGAAGATGAAGAAGCCTATGTTCATGTCAGGCTTCTTAGAGGTCTGAAGTAAGGGTATGATTCACTGGCCTCCTAAAAGAGACTGTGGAACTAGGTTGGAGTTCTCACAGTGCCAGAGTTTTATGAGAAAGTCACGGATGCCAAATGTGGCTGGCCTTGTAGAGGGGCTGATCTTTCTGCTTGACAGCAACTTTCCCCTTGCATGTTTCAGGTGGGCCACAGAGTTTTTCCGTAGAAATAAAAGAAGAGAGAGAAGGGAAACTTCACAAAGTCTAGTAAGTTGGAGGCTGCTCCATATTCTATTATTGTCAACCCTATAAGGTGTATGGATAGTTTCTGCATCATAATACTGTTATTTTATTATATAATAATTTCCTTATTAAATACAATCATTATATTCTAGTTTATTATTTCAGCTGAAATACAAGTGCAAAATAATTTTCTTTATTAAGCATTTCAACTTATTTTCCATCACAGTTAAACATCATGGAGAAAATAATGTAAACTGCAATTTGTAGAGGCTGATGATTTCTTAATATAAAGGCATTAATAGAAAGCTTAACAGATTTGTAGCCACATCCCAACAAAAGGTAAAGCTTCTATAAAGTGTTCTTGAAGTAATCTTCTAAAACCTTATTTCACGTTACCTTGAACCATAAAAAATAATGCGCACTTGTCAAGAGAGGCAGTCAATAAGCCAGGAGCACTATACCACCAATAGTACCACTCTTATCATGTACTTGTCAGGTGCTAGACAGGAACAGTAACAAAATCCAAAGCATTTCCCAGGAAAACGCTGCCTAGTAAGCTGTGCTGTATTTCTACAGGGGAATATTATATTCCTTGACTACCCAAGTTTTCTGCAGATTATTGTGGTTAAAATACACTTACGGCTAGTAAATTTTTGCAGCTAGAAAGCGAATAGCTCCTTCTGCCCAACAATATTTAGTCCAGCACAGGAGGGGCACTTTTGGGCATACCCCAAGATCCTGGTCACCTTTACTTGGGATCCTGTTTCACATGAGAGCATAGTGCAGCTCCCTTCTGCATCCAGGCTTCTTTCCTACAAATGCTAGGACACAGAGGAGATGGTGCAGTACGTGCCTTTTTCTACCTCCAGCATGTAGGCAATGTGAGCATCTGAACTTGGCCATAGAAAAGAGTTTCCAGGCCTCGCCATTTGGATGTAACTTTAATATTTTGCAGTCAAGTGCAAAAGTTTCACTTGAACCCAAAGCAATATCTTTATGTGCATCCAGAACCCAAAGGCAGTACTTTCATCATAAACCTGCATTATTTCAAACTGGGTGAGCATGTCCTATTCACCTCCTGTTTACTGTCTCATCTTCTGTGGCCCCAGAAATTATTTTCTAACCCCCCCACTGTTGTCTCCTGATAAAAGACATAGTATGAGCAACATAAAAACATCATGAGCTCCATTTTAAATAAGGATCTCTGAACTTTGCTAATCACAAAGTGTAAGATCTATTGCACTTCAGATTTATAGGCTGTGTTAGGGTTTTTCTGATACAGGTAACAAAAGCTTTAAATTGTTGTGATTGCTATTTGTTGATATAGACAATACAGTCTCATTTTAGAAGCCTGAAAAGTTTTGCAAAGCACATGTTTAATTGCTGTGCAGACAATTCGGAGCAGAGAAGGTCCAAATAAGAATCAAGGTGTCTGTTCCTGTTACACTGAGATCAGAACTCACAGGGTCAGATTTCCTTATCCTTAGGGCAGTTTTATAGCAACATGTAAGTCCACTGATTGTTATTGGTTGCTTGCTGCACTGGTTTTGGCTAGGGCAGTTAATTTTCTCAGCAGTAGCTAGTATGGGGCTCTGTTTTGGATTTGTGCTGGAAACAATGTTGATAATGCAGGGATGTTTTGGTTGCTGCTGAGCAGCTCACACGGAGCCAAGGTCTTTTCTGCTCCCCACCCACCCACCAGTGAGCAGGCTGGGGGGCATGAGAAGCTGGGAGGGGACACAGGCGGGACAGCTGACCCCACCTGACCAAAGGGTTATTCTGTACCATGTGACACCATGCTCAGCATATAAAGCTGCAGGAAGAAGAAGCAAGGGGGGACATCAGAGCGATGGAATTTGTCTTCCTGAGTAACCATTATGCGTGCTGGAGCCCTGCTGTCCTGGGGATGGCTGAACACCTGCCTGCCCATGGGAAAGCAGTGAATTAATTCCTTGCTTTGCTTTACTTGCATGCGCGGCTTTTGCTTTACCTATTAAACTATCTTTATCTCAGCCTACAAGTTGTGATTTTCTTGCTTTTACCTTTCTCATTCTCTCCCTCATCCCACCATGGGGAGAATGAGCAAGTGCCCGTG
The DNA here is from genome assembly GCF_023638135.1 of Falco biarmicus. Classification (NCBI taxonomy): domain Eukaryota; kingdom Metazoa; phylum Chordata; class Aves; order Falconiformes; family Falconidae; genus Falco; species Falco biarmicus. The sequence goes on from NC_079290.1 coordinate 78,508,166, forward strand.
TGGGGCTGAGTTGCTGTCTGGAGTCAAACCACATTTGTACGTGAAAGGAATGAGATGTATCTCTGTAGAGAATTTTGTAAGGCAAGGTCTTGGCTCTCCTCTACCTTGCTTGCAGACTGCTCAGACAGAAGCAGTCTGAAGTCAGTATAAAAACAGTAAAACAATCACTTTTCCACACAGCCTGAAAGCTAATCACAATGATCTGAAGTAAAAGCCAGAAGTGGCTGGGAGCCACTCGTTTAAAGTGATAAAGCTTCTCTCAGAGCTTTTATTTGTGAACATTTTTTTGAAATGCAGAATGTAGCTCAAAGATTTTTATGGAAAAGAAAAAAACCCCACCCAACCTGTAATTCCTGCTTTGCTCTGAGTAGATTTTGAAATTGAGCAGAAGAAACAAAAATCTAGATATTCACTTAATATTAACAGGTTTATTCTTTGTTTCCTTGCTAGTGAAAAAATGGTGATGTCTTATATCCAGAAATTAATCTTTGACAAAAAATAAAACTGATTTATATGTACTCCTGGATGTTCTGAAGTTTCTACAGGGATCATTTCAAAATTTCGAATAGCTAGAAATAAAAATGGGGAGTGAAGTGTTCCAATGTGATTCAGAAGGAGTGCTAACAAAAGTTGAGTGGATCAAACTCTTCTGAAATAAATGCACGTGTCTTTATTGCCAGTGTCAACAAAACCATACAATAGAACACCAACCATTTAGTATGTCTGCCTGGAATAAAGGGACTCTGCTTTGGTTAGCCGTAACCTTTGTGCAATTTCAGTTCAGATCTGCTTTAACTTGAAAAGCTTGAACTGGAAAGGACAGATGGCTGTCTGACAGAATGACAGCAGGGTGGGATCTGACATTTTTCCAGCATGATGGCATTCAAGTTGCAGCACCTTGTCATTCAAATCTCCCTGATATTCAGCCAACGTTTGCTTTCTCATTTATTTTTCTGAGACTTTATTAAAGTTTGAACAGTGAGGTTCAGGGGGATGCCACCCGACTTTTTACCTTACCTCTTGGTGAAATCTGCTTCTGATCTCCAGTTGTCAGAAACTATACAGCCAACCACAGTCCCAATATAATGAGAGGTGATTTTCTAAATATTGCTTCAGCCCCAAATTTTGGCACAAGGAAATGGTAACTAACTTCTTAAATATTTATAATACAGCCAGAATAATTATGAAGTAAAGGAACAAGCAGATTTTTTAATGACTTTCTGCTCTGGAGAGAGAAAAAAAGCTATTGAAAAGAATGCCCTTGCTAACTGTACTCTTTCCTTTTTTAGAAAAACATTAATGTCTAGGCAGTGTAGCCTGTGGTTTTGAGACTGGGGGAAGGGGCAACTGATACTTATTATTTAAACATGAGCTATCTCAAAATATAAAAAAATACAAAAGAGAAAGCCCTAAAATCAAGAGACTTATGGTATTTTGAGGATCAGTCCATAGCATTAAACCATGGTGTCACTTACGCTGTGGTAATGCCACAAAGACAGCTTTTTGTCTTGTGATTAAATGTAAAACTGTCAGCTGCAGTTACTACATAAGGGTATCAGATATTGCAGTGTAGATGAGAAAGGTGCATTTAATTTTTTAAGAGCATTATTAGCCTGCTGTGGTGTATTTTTAGCCAAACTACAGAGACAGTGTTGCATCAAACTGTGTGCAGCCTAGTAGCATCTTGTACAATTCATAGTAGGTTCGTGTTATATTTCAGATGGTAGTAAGTTTCCTATAAACCTTGTTCATCTCTTGCTTATAATTTTTATGAGCAGTTGTAAGAGGCTCAGACATGTGGCTTGGGTTGTAGCATCATAGATGGCCAGGTGATACTAAGTTTTGAATTCATATTTCCTCAGGCTGAGTCAATTCACCTTAAATGCTTTTATCAGTGACCACCTGAAGTTCAGACTGTGATTAACTAGAAGGTGATTAATTCAGAAACAAGAGAGAAGGGAAGCTGATGACATCAGGGAAGTATGTAAAGAAGGGTATTTTTGTCCAATTCTTTTCATGATTCCTTTGTCCTCAAAGCCAGAGAATATAATCTTCAATGGGCCTCATACAGAAATGGAACTCAAAGGAAGTTGTTCTGTGCTTTTTTGGAATTTATTTTTGTCATAAAATGTCTGATAAAAATGCATGGTTTTCTCCTTTCAGGATAGTCTGACAATGAACCAATCCTTTTTGACTTGGTATTTAGAATATTGCAGTGCACTTTGAATAGGGCAACACTTAAGGAGAAGTCAAAAGCCGCATCTGCAAAACATTCAGACAATGCCTGTTCAGCTGCCAGGTGGGATGAGAGGAAATGCGTTACAGAACACCAACATTTGTATTGGCTTTCCCTTCTTTCCTGGGTACAATTCAATGGATTGCATTTGATCTAGCCCTACAGAGGATTAAAGGAGGATTAAGAGGATGAACAAGTCAGTTGGTGGAAGCTTGCCATTGATTTCAGCAAGGCCAGGATTTCACCTCCAGTGACTGCCCCCTGTAATTAGAAAAATGTGTCTCCTCTTGGGCCTGTTACAAAGAACAGGAACGAGAGGATTAAATTTTTGCAGTAAAGCAATCAAATGTCTATAAGTACCAAACTCAACAGCAGGTATGAAATCATTCCTTCCCTCCTTTATGACTGTGAATAGCAGAGAAGCCTCTGACTATGTAATTGTGCATAGGCTGGCTCGGTATGCAGGAGGGAGAGGAGCATGAGAGTGGGAAGAAGGGAGTGATGACCCTTGCAGTGAGTGCATTCACTCCACAGAGGAAACCCCAGCCCAAGTTAGTGTCTGAGTGGGAGTCCTTTCACTATAAGAAGGGCAAGTGACAGCAGATGAAATAGCCTATCTGATAAAATTGTGTGAAGGAGCTCTAGCAGAGAAGTATAAGAGAGATCAGTTATTACTAGCAACCCAAGCAGTTAACCTTTTGCTTGTAGGATGTAGCACTGCTGACCTCATGGCAGCTGCTTAATACTTGTCATCCCAGAGGCAGAGGGGCCAGAGCAACCTTCTTCTCCACTAGCGGACATGCAAGAGAGCTGTTCTCACGTAGAGTGAAGACACGGGTGCCAGGAAAATTTCATGGATGGTCCCACCTCATCCTGCTGAAGGGTAGCACCATCCTCTTCTTTTTATTATTTTTTTATTATTATTATTATTCCCTGTATTGAGATGTCTCTGTATGGTGGCACCAAAAAACAGCTTCTGATAGTTCAGCCAATGTTTTGTCCTACTTACCCTTATCCTTCAAAACAGGATAGTATATGACCTGATATGTTGTGTTGCATTTCAATAACAGAACAGCCATGTCTTAGATTTTAGTGTTATCATATATCTCAATTATATCATATAACTTTATTACATTAAATTTGATTTTTTAAAACTTATCACAGAAACCGAACAAGATTAGTTAAAATAAGGTGGGTTGAAATGGGATGACAGGTCCTTCTGGTCAGTTCTGGTCTAAATTTAACTGGGTTAGATTGGCAGCTTAAAGAGACTGTTCAAACCTACAGGGATTTTTCTTTTTGATGTCTCAAAAAAGAGGACAAATATTTCTGTTTATAGAGAGTACGTGAAACTGTGTTTGTACCAAAGCTGGTGACAAAACTTCAAGAGACAGGTTGCACCTTGATTTAATGAGATGGGCTGGCACTATTTAACTTGTAGAGTACAGCTTTTTTTTATCTGATTGGGATAACAGTTTCATTTGGCTTTAGTTTTGTTGTGAAATGGTCACTTTCTACTTTATCTGTGTGATACTAGTGTTGTGAGGAAAAAACTTAGCAAGATGGCAGGGAAAAATACTAGCTTATTCATTTATGCCTTCCAAAGGAGTACTAGTTTAGTTTTTATTCATTAAACAACCAAAGAACCATACTTTAATTGAATATATTGATAGCTTAATTTTCTTTATTTGTGCAGTAATAAATTAAAACCTATTTTTATGCCCATTAATGGAAATGAAGGTAAATGTACTTTCAAATTCATAATGACATCTTAATTTTGTCACAGTTTTCTCTCGTTGAATATGTATGAACATTTTATTTCAATGCAAAGCATTAATTAATTAATTAGAAAAGGATTATTATTCCATTGAAGACAAATATATTTGGCTTTAAAAGGAATTTTTCATCACATTATTTAAGCTCGTCTAGATACATGGTGTATGACATAACTTCTCACATGTATTTCTAACCCATTTTCTGTACACAGATTGAGAATTTTAGTTTTTTTTCCAGTCCCACGATTCTTAAATGTAATTGTATTTCATTGTAAATCTAAGTTTAATCCCTTTGTCCGATTGTGGCATTCTTTTCTTGATCCATCATATTTAAAATAAGTAAAGATGATTACTAAGGCAAGTTATGGCTGCAGGTCTGGCTGCCTCTGCCTGTGGTGCATGTTTCAACAAACTTTGACAGAGACATTTCAGACAGTGACTCTCGTGATTTCTCATAACTTTTCCAAGTGCTGATCAAGACTTAGATTAAATAAAATCTCTAGCTGGTTAAAGAGAAAGAAGGATTTCAAAAAATATAGTAATGACAGAGAGAGGCATACACCCTCCATAACATTTAGGAATTACACAGAGAACTTCTGTATAGCTACATGAACAGCTAGCTCAATGCATTTGAAAACCTAGCCTGCACACTAGACCTGCAAGCTCTCACGTCCCAAAGTCTCTTTCTGAGAACAAGACTAGGTCCGGATCCACAAGGGCGTTTTTGCCTGACCTCAGTGGGAAAAAAAAACCGCAGGTAATGTGTGTGGTAAAGGTTAGTCAAGGTGCATTGGTTTTGTTAGGAGAACTTGATGGAACTTTTGGCAGTAAAGTATCTCAATATCTCAGGGGAGGCTCATGGACCTTACAGACTTTATACACAACTGGTTCTGGTTTTTTTTTAATTTTGCTAACTGTTGGGGTCACAAATATGCAGTTTCTGTGGCTTTCTCAGCCCCATTTAGGCACACACACTTTCATGAAATAGGATGAAGGCATGCACGCAATGTTGTGAACTTCACATGGTCTCATAATATTACTTTGAATCTGCTCTGCAAAATTAATCAAGTTCTTTATTTTTTCAAAGTAGCAGTGGAGGAATTTGACCTCATTTTTATGAGGTAACAGAAAACCTGCTTGTTCTTTAAGACCCTAAAGCTCAACAACTTTCATTTTCTTTCAGTTTATTTTTATAATGTGTGAGTGAAGAAGGGGAAAAAGCACCCTGAAAAAATTCGGAGATTAAATTAGTAATGTAAAGACAACTTTTTTATGGCACTTAAAAGTGCAGGAGTCAAGAGGTGTGAGACGAGGAAGAAAACAGCTGTATCTATTTCTTAAGGACTGTCCCTCTAAATACCATGGGAGTTGTGAGAATGGAACCGCAATAAAAACAGGCCTTCAGCACGTAATTCTTTGTCTTGTTCACTGACATGAGGAGAAAATAGCCAGCACACTGTGTGGCAAATATGTTAAAAACTCCAACAAAATCACAGTAGACAAATGCATTACAGGGCAGGAAGTTATTTGAGTTGTACATTACAAGGCAATACTGTGGAAAAAAATGCTATTGTATTTCTCATCCAGTCACATAATCCCCTGCTACTGGCAATGCTAACAAGTAATGCTGGAGTCTTTACAAAAATCCATCCTGTACTTTCCTGGATCTTGCTCGCTTCCACAAGTAGTTGCATGCTAAGACAAGTCAGAGGATCCTGACATGCCTCTGTGAAAGTCTCAAAGTCACAGCTCCGTAAGAAAGCTAATAAATTGCAGTAAAACATGAAAATAGCTCCATCTGAATACTCTTAATATAATAAATCTAATGAGCTCTGGGTTTTTTTTTTTGGAGCGTGATGTCATCAGAACCCTTTAACAGAATTATTTTGCTGTATCTCATCTATTATTCTATATATTAACAGAGAAACAGCTGTCATTCTGATTAATGTCCTGAGGGCATTCAAAATAATGGCATGTGAAAGTGTAGCCAAAAATACTTGGCATCAGCCACAACTCATTACCGGAGTTCAGCATCCTGATCAACATTTAATGAATTATGATCATTTTTAAGTGACCATTTATCATCTCATATTGACTGGCACTTTAAATCTTTGACAGAATAGCAAAACAGACCTAATTGCAATTGTTGCCGAAGTCTATCTAAGACCGAAGACCCTTCTACCTCATGAACAATCCAACCGCAGCATTCAAAATATAGCAAACTCTGACAGGTACTGACCCCCGCCCAGAGGACTGTTCTAACTTTTGTTGCTCTAAGTATAGGAATGATACCAAACTACAAAATGGAAGTGTTAGAAACTTCATTTTGCTAATATTCAGCATTTTTGTATGATAGAAATAATGTAAATTTGGCAGGCAATGAGATCAGCTTCCCCACTAAAAATAGATCATTTCTTTCCAGACAATATCCTATTGACTTTACTGAGGCATTCTCTCCTCAATTTGAATTTCTCTTCTGTCCTTCCTTTCATATTCATGCCTTCTTTATTCATATGCAACATCAAAATTCTGTTTGATTTTATGACCTCAGTGTGGTTTGTTTTACGACAGCTGGATTCCAGAGTCTACTGCTGCCATTGAAATAGGATTTTGATAAAAATGGGGGCTCACCTCTTTGCAGAAGTTTTTTGAAACACTCAAGTACAGGAATTTAGACTTGGAACAAATACTTGCAAACCCATACAGCACTTGTTTTTGTCCAGGTATATGTCTATAGCCTATAATACTAGATTAAGACTAGACAGACACCTCAGTACAGATATAATGGTCCAAAGGCTCTTACACTAGCTCATGACATGGTAGTGATTTTTATTTATATTACTTGTATATATGTCATAAAACTTATTCATTAAAAAGTTTAGAGTTTATATCTTACAGCAAGTCTCTGAAACTTGCAATGTGTTGATGGCAATGATTTTTATAGCACTATTTATGGTTATGAACAATCTAAGTCCTATCCAAATTCCAGTGTAGTCATACTATGCATACCCTCCTTGAATCCTAAAATAGCTTTTTTCTAATGCAATATCTGAAGCTCATTCTTCATTGGTCCCAATGGAACTAATCCAAAAAGTGTTTAATTTACATATTTCCTTAACAATATTGCCAGCAAAACCATAACCTTCCTACAAGGAAGTCTTTACAAAAACTTAAAATGTGCAAGAGAAGAGACTGATATATACTGTAAAGAACTGTGTATTTATTTGCATAGCTTTTAAAAGCATAGGAAACACCATTCAAGATGGAACAGACTAGCCAAAAAAGCCTGCCTGAGTGGAGAGTAAAAGAGAGGAAAACCAGCTATAATTCCTCTGATGCCCTGCTGCCAGTAATATGCACTTTAAGAACATACTTGTTTATAGGAGACATCATTGGTTTCTTCTTTCCTGAATTTGTATTACTACCATTTAAAATCATCTAAATGATTGGAATCCATAATATCTTTTGGCAATGAGTTTTCATGAAACAATTAAAAATAGCTGAAAAAAAACCCCTTTTCTTTGTTTGCAACTTGACGCATCATCACTTCACGTGATGCCCCCTTCTTCCTGCATTGTGTGGACAGTGATTAATGCTTAACTTCTCTTCATCATCTTTATACTGTTTGTAATTTTATAGTCCTTTTACCTTCTTTTTCCTTAATTGTTCTTTTCCAGACAGACCTTTACAGGCATATTTGCTGTTATTGCTATTCCCTTAGCTTGAATGTGTTTGTTTGGATGCAACAGAACAGTCTGGAAACTGTTCACTATGTGCAGGTTAGAAATACATGAGAGAATTTCTTGACACTGGACTGTCTTTTTTTGTCCTATGAGCCATCAAAGCTAAGTTGTGGCTCTGTAATCTACTATTGGATTTGACATTGTACAACTGTTACTGCCGTCTACTGCACTGTGAAGTTCTTTCTCGTTAAAGGCATACATCACTGTCAAACTGAGTAGGCTGCCATAGATTTGTTAAGATATCCATTACGGCTTATTACATGGAAAAGCATGTGGGCCATAATGTTTTATTCAGCAAAATTATCTCACAGGTACCTGGGGTTTGAACAAGGTGCTTAAAGAGGAAGGTTTGCTTGCTGACAAATATTCTTCCTTTTTTTGTGTGCATTAAATTAATGGGAACCATATGGTGAAGTACAGAAAAAAACATGTGTTAATATCCCTTGCTAACTACAGCCACCTGTTATAATGGCCAGACTAATAGAAGGCCTGTTGGTGGTTGCTATTAACATACTCAGAGCCATTCTCAGCTTTTTTTGGCAGTCGTATAAAATTGTGTATCAGTTCCATCAAAATTGAAAATCCTATGGCTAGTTGTTTTACAGATCCTGAAGGCCAATATGGGGCAGCTATACATAACCTTTCCTACTTAAAAATCTGCTTTTGTTTTCAACAACCTTATAACAAAGTACAGTCTGGTTTTGTGTTTATATGCCACTCAGCTTAAGAGGCTCGTGTCCACCAATTCCCAAGTTCTCACATGAATGTGTCATTGTGGGGTGTGGGGTTTTTTCCCACTACCATTTTATTTAGTCTTCTTCTCATTCTCTGTGCCCTATTAGCTGAGGTCATGCCTTAGCTGACTTGATTCTCTAATTTCAGTTGTTTGTCAACATGCCTAAAAGCAATACAAGTGCATCGACTGGTAGATTAATAATTGGGACCTATTGAAAATGTGAACTCATCCTTTATAATCACATCTGTTTCATCAGTCTTGTTTTTTTGTGATAAACAGGCTGCAAAATAGTTGTGTGAAATGAGTTTCATGTACTAGTTAACCCCTACTGTTAATACAAGAAATGCATTCTGCCATATGTATTTAAAACAGTAATAATGCTTCCCTACCAGATTTTAAAGTCACAGGAGTGAACCTGTGAATGAAAAGGGCAAAACCAGCTTATAACACCTCTGTATCTGCTTGGTTGCCTCTGCTCCTTAAAGACCCACCAAAATGTATTTTGAAAGAAAAGCAACAAGCTAAGAACTGTTAAAACTAGCAGGGTCAAGGGTATGGTTGGTTTATAGCCTTTCCAGTCACTGAATTGCTTCCCAGACACTACACCCAGTGAGCAGCAGCAGTTAGTGCCATAATCAGGAAAGGAGCATTCCAGTCACTGTACTGGATCCAGCTGAAGCATAGAGGAGATTGGAAACATCCTGAGTGTCTTGAGGAGATGTTAGCTCTGTAGATTGCATGGTAAAAGTGTATTCTTAGGCCTCAAGCCAGGAAAGTATGCCCTTTCATGAAGAACAACATGAAACACACTCACTCCTACGAATCTACTGCTGCACTTCTGGAGGTGAAAAACATGTCACCATTGACCTAACCCAGTGTGGCTGTACTTATGAGTCCTGCCCCATGCTCTGGTCTTCAAGAGCACAGTTTCCCATACATTTAATGACTGATATTGAGGTTAGCCCATTAGTTTCTTAAAAAATTATTTCACGATACTGCTCTCACAGATTATTTGACTTACTGAAGTATGACAGTTCTTTAGAAGATTTTAGGGAAAGGAACATTTGTCCTATTCAATGTATATCAGAGAATAAGCCTGCACCTAATGACCAATCAGTTCAAAATCTGGAGCTCAGGATACGATGCCACTTAATCATCATGTATAATAAATATTGTCACAAATATTGCTTAAATTTTATTTTTTTAAATGCTGGAAGAGTAGAGAAGCATGAGCTGGCAGAGTGGGGCTGGCAATTCTGCACAGGTGCCCAGAAGCCCTGAGCAAATTGGCCAGTTCAGGTTTGGAAGCCCCATAATGTCATTTTGATCAAACTGAACCTCATTAGTTAAACCCATAAAAGAACACACAGAGGAGGCAGGGAATTTCTTGTGGCAGTCCCAGCTTTATGAAATATTTATCCATTTTACATTGGCTTTAAGAAAGAGCACAGAGACATTTAGGGAAAAAGACAGGAATCTAGGTTTTCTGTCTCCAGTCATCTCTTTTCACTTTGAAATTTGAGTGTTTTTCTGCCTCATAACTTCCATTGGCTGGAGAAGTTGTATTTTCAGTGAGACTTGTGGTGAGGTATTTTTCTGGATAAACAGGAGTTAACCCTGGTGTTAAGAAGTTTTTTGAGTTTGTTTTTTATGTGAACGTGGATAGCTTTTGGACAGAATTACCGATGGATATTTAACTGTGTTGGAGATAGTTTTGTTCATTTTTTCAGCATTAATTATTGGCTTCCTTTGTTGTTCTCTTCTGCATGCTGGAGAGTGCAGGTATCTTTTCTTGGCATGTAATTCTTGCCTTTTAGTATACAGAAGTGTTAGATGCTTGACTCAGGCACATGAAATCCACTCAGTAACTAATATCCCTGGGCTATGACCTCATTTCTTTATAATGAACATCCTGGGCTATGACCAAAGCATTGTCCCTCTGTACATACCAGTACTATTTTCATACTTTAGAGAGTTATTATGACTATGAATACACTCAAGATTGTGAATTGCTAAGATAATAACAGGAACTGCATAATAGAATGCGTATCTAGCAGAGAACTGGATGAAATTATTTGGCAGTATTTTTTTTCAAATAAGAAAAATAAATTAACACATCTTTGGTGACACTGAAATATTTTCTGAATTAATTTCAAGTCATTGAAGTGTTTGTATTGTAGAAAAATGCAAAGTAGAAAAAGTCAAATTTTTCATTTTGACATTCCCAGCTTGAATGTCTAATTTACTTCTAAGGTGAAAAATAGTCTTTTATCTTCCAAAAGTTTCAGTACTGTTTGAACCAAAACAAAAGGTAACAGACAAACTATCATCTTAATCTGAAACAAATTTTGGTTTTGTTTTGGTGTTTTTTTCTCCAGCTTCTCAATTTTCCATATTTTCTAAGAAAGGTAATTTTTTCCAGTTATGTGCAAATTTTTTTCCCAGTTGTTTTTTTCAGAACTGCTAGGGAACAAAAGCATATCATGTATACTGAATCCTACTCTGTAACTGACATCGTCTGACAGTTGTGTTGTGTAATGTGCCGTCCTTAAGGTCTATTACTTTATCTGTTTTCAAGCATGTGTATTTAATACAATGACAGAAAAATTGCTAAGGACAGGTAATTAAGAAGTGTAGAGTAAAATGTCACCCTTCTCATGAGACTTAGTAATATTATATTCCTGCTTCAAGCCAAAATCCCTAAGGAGAACTCAATTTAAGACAATTATAAGCAGAATTATGTATAACTATAACTGACTTCCTAAGATAGTTTATCAACATTTATCAAGATACAACAAATATATTAGACAGCAGTATTATACTTTTTTCTCCAATGGCATCATATAGTTTTCATTATTGTTATAAATTTAGTTCTGCTTATTTTTACGTATCTACAGAGCATTTTATCATATAATATTTTCTTCAGATATTGCAATATTTTTACATGGGTTAGTTTTAAATGTAGATTTCCACCTTCATTTCATCATCAACCTTGTTTATGCAGGCAGAGTCTATTATTACTGCTTTCAATTTCTTTGTTATTTGCTTAATAGCAGGTTTCAGTTGATGTGACCTTTTACTTGATAAAAAGAAAATAGAGCATCAATGGATTGATTTCATCAATAGGATACAATTAACCAGGCAATGATTTAATGAAAGAATAATGTCAGAAGAACTGTGTTGGAAAAGCTATTTTAAGACTTGGAGACAATTTTATGCAAAAAGCATATGCAGAAGCTAGTGATTTCATTAGCATAGTGCTTAGGAGTTGACAACATCCTTGATTTTCTCCTCTTTTGTCTAATTTTATGCTTAAGTGATCATTGAGGTAAGTGATGTGGAAGAGAGAAGTACTTCTCCTTTGTCTTTAAAAGATGAAGCAAACATTTAAAGCGTAAAAGGAGGCTTCAGTCATCTGCCTTCCCAAATTATTGTAGTTGCCAAATTATGAAAGCTGTGACCTCCATCAAATGCAGCATGATCTTTGCTTCCTGGGTAGGTAGTACCTGATACAAACAGTCCTAAGTAGGTAATGAAAGGATGCCCTGAGGATTGGTTTTAAGGGCATTATTTTATAAATCCCACCACCTTTCTTTTAAATAAAAGAGGTTGAAGAAAGTAACCAAGGGTGTCTTGACACCACTGAAAAATGAAACTGCATTCTTTGTCACAAGTTTTGTTATGGAAGTATTGTGTGCTGAAACATACTTCATATAAAGTTTTCACTTTCTCTCACTTTTTTATTACTTTTCTATACCATCTTTAACTTGATGTTGTCATTCATATTGCAAATGTCTCTCTTCTCACAGCTAGAAAAACTTAATGTTCCATCCAACTAAAATACAATACAGTTGGACTAACAACTCATCAAACATCATTAATTCATTAATTAGATTTTCAAAATAAGAAATATTTTGTATTAAATCAACTGTGCATTTATTAAACTTTTCTGCAGAAGTATCTCCTGTTAGTTTTTTGTTGTCCATATATTATGGCCACTCTATGATATTCAAGTTTAAGCTTTCATTGTAATAAGAATTGCAAATAAACATAACAAGGATAGTCTCAGAGTCCAAAATCTTGCATATAGAGGGGTTAAATGAGAAAAACACAGCAGAGAAACAGGGGAGGAGGGGAAATTATATACCCCACAGCTCAGTAAAAAAATCAGTTATGCCAAATGTAGTTTCTGCTGATGCAGGGGCTTTTATTGGTCTGAATGGGGTGGGTTATCCCTGCTGTAAAGCACAATGGAAACATGGAAAAGAGGAAGTGGATGAAGCGACCAGTTAAACTGGCTTCAATAATTATATCAAAAGCAAGGCCGCAGAAAATTGCACTCCAATTAAACATTAAAATGTTCGTGTTTTTAAATAAGGGTAAGTTCAGGAAATATAATAGGAATTATTATTGTGCTAGAAAGGCACACTGTTAGCCAGCAAAGTTTTTTTCCCTTCTGAAGGTATTTGGTTCATTTTGGGAATTCAGAGCATGGTGGCTTTGGAATCCACATTTCAGACTTCCTACTCTGTACAAAAACATATGGACAAGAAATATGGGCAAAAAAGTATGAGCAAGCCATCTCCAGAAAACTGTCTAATGTGTGTTAATTTGCCCCTCATATTTTGAGTTAATGGCTGTAGTTGAAGTAGAATTAAGAGCTCTGTTAGGATTTGAGTGAAGGTATCTTAAAACAGCAGGATATATATAATATACTGAGCTTACAGCTCAGGAAAAGTCATTGCACTGAAATCTCCATTTATGCTGAGAGAAAGCCACCATCCTGCAGACATACAGGATTTACTCTTTCTAACTTGCTTATTTAAAAATAAGGTAACAAAATAAACCTTGCAACTTTTCCTGTTCACACATCACCTCTTGGAGTGGTACCCTTCAAGTTACTTTGGTGTTGCTCATGCTATGACTTTTAAAAATCTGTAGCATTGCTCTCTCCCAACAATTATACTGATGAAATTACTAGTGTAGTATCAAAAACAGTTGAGTTCGTATGAGCTTTTTTTTGGAAAACGATTTTGTATCATGTTTTAACAAATCTTTTACTGTATTTTTGGGGTTTTTGTTTGGGTTTTTTGTTTGTTTGTTTGTTTGCTTTTGTTTTGTTCTGTTTTTCTACTGCTAGCCCTATTTCTGTACTGACTTCATGGGCTATTTGTTTCTTTTACTGGACTCATGAGTCTATGTAACAGCTGAAGACTCATCTGGAGTCTAGTTTACTAACTGTCCTTAAATGATAGATTATCTTTTTTTGTTGTTGTTCTCTTTCCCCTCTGCTACTCTATACGTGGTAAGAACTGTTGATATGTTGCTAACAATTTATTCAGGCCTGAAAAATATCTTCATGACTCTGCTTTCCAGGTAAAACTGCAGATGAAAGAATCAAATTATTAAAAGACAGGCACTATCTTCTGGTTTACATTCAATTTATTTTTTGTTATGACCATATTTCCATTATAGATTAATACCATTCATCTGGAGCTTTATATTGGACACCATGTGAAATATCAGCTTCTTACAGGAACACATATTTTGACGTTACGTTGACATTTCCAAAGTGTCAATAACCAGCAGAACTGACACAGACCAAGGAGTCATAAAAAGTAAGTATTCGGCACATTACTAAAGAAAGACAGAAAGTGAGCACAGTAAGCAATTATTCTTTTGTACTATAGTTACATCGTTGTGGCTCTTGTTGTCAAGTGAGTAATTCTTTATTTACACCTAAAAAGGAAAAAAGAAACTTACAGTGTATGAAAACTTTGGAAAGTGAATGGTAACCTTGTACTTCCAAAATGTAGGGATGTAATTCAATATGCTTAAGTTAGGAGACTAATCTCTGTGGGCACCTACATAATCAGCCATGAGAGAGAAAGGCTGCGACAGTGGGTGATTAAGAGCAGGATATTAAATAGGTGTCTCAAGAACACACCATTTTATTTCAATTTTTTGATTCTAATTTATATATATATATATGAAGTAAAGTGACTCCATTTTAATAATGGTGTTCTTTTTTGTTCTAGTACTGTAACTTAAATATGATAATATTCCTTTCTATTTGTTTGTAGTCTAGTGAGAGGGGAAGATAGGCTAATGCTACATAAATTTTTACCACATAAAGAGCCAGGAGCTCTCTTTTAAAGTTGTATGTTCTGAATCCCTACTTGACCTGGAAGAACAGCTTGTTACTGAAGTGAAACAAATGCAAATTCAAAATCTAAAAAAAAAAAAAAGACATTTAATTATTTGCTTCTGGCAAAGTGAGCTTCCAATTTTCTTCTGTTTTTTTCATTCTCTGGAAAACCTGCAAAAATGAGATAACCCTTAATCCAAAACTCATTCTTTTTATTTACTCTCTGCTTTCCTCCTTGTCTTGAATTTCTCTTTTACCAAGTATTGTATATAAAGGATGTCAGAGGCTTCAACCTGATTTCTTTCAAACAGGGAGTGGTTCTGACTTTAACAACTATGGCATAAGAGCACTGTATTCCACGGAAAAAAAGGTGGCAACACATGCCAACCTCAGTAGCCTGTTTAAGAAAACATTTACTCGTACACTCATAGAATTATAGAAATATTAGGTCAGAAAAGACCCATAAGATCACTGAGTCTGACCATAAACATAACACTGCCAAGTCCACCACTAAACCATGGTCCTGCGCAGCCCACCTAAACAACTGCTAAACCCCTCCAAGGATGGTGACTCAACCACTTCCCTGGGCAGCCTGTTCCAGTGCTTGACAATCCTTTACGTGCACAAATTTTTCCTAATATCCAGCCTAAACCTCCCCTGGTGCAACTCGAGGACATTTCCTCTTGGCCTATTATTTGTTACTTGGGAGAAGAGACTGACTCCCACCTCACTACAACCTTCTTTCAGGTAGTTGTAGAGAGTGATAAGGTACCACTGAGCCTCCTTCGCCCCAGGCTAAACAACCCCAGCTCCCTCAGTAACTCCTCACAAGACTTGTGCTTCGGACCCTTCACCAGCCTCGTTGCCCTTCTCTGGATGCACTCCGGCACGTGTCAGCATCTTTCCTGTAGTGAGAGACCCCAAACTGACCACAGTATTGCAAGTGCAGCCTCACCAGTGCCATGTACAAAGGGACAATCACTTCCATAGTCCTGCTGGCCATACTCTTTCTGATACAAGCCAGAGTGCTATTGGCCTTGCTGGCCACCTGGGCACACTGCCGGTTCATGTTCAACTGGCTGTCGATCAACACCCCCAGGTCCTTTACCACCAGGCAGCCTTCCAGCCACTGTTCCCCAAGCCTGTAGTGTTCCATGGGGAACAGCACATGGTGCTTTTTCTTTTTGCATGTCATAGAGCTGGCCTCAGCCCATCAGTCCAGCCTGTCTAGATCCCTCTGTAGAGCCTTTCTACTTTTAAGCAGATCAACACTCCCACCCAGCTTGGTGTCATGTGCAAACTTATTGAGGGTGCACTTGATCCCATTGTCCAGATCACTGACAAAGATATTAAACTGAACTGTCTCCAGTGTGAGCCCTGGGGAGCACTGGCTATGAGTGGCTGCCAACTGGATTTAATTCTGTTCATCACAGTTCTTTAGTCCTGGCCATCCTGACAGGTTTAAACCCAAAAAAGAGTACACCCATCTAAGCCACAAGCAGCCAATTTCTACAGAAGAATCCTCTGGGAAACTGTGTCAAAGGCTTTACTAATGTCTAGGTAGACAACATCCACAGCCTTTCGCTCATCCACTAGTTGGGTCACCTTGTCGTAGCAGGAGATCAGGTTCATCAAGCAGGACCTGGCTTTCATAAACCCATGCTGGCTGGGCCTGATCCCCTGGCTGTACTGTATGTGCCAGGCAGCTTTAATCTCTTAAAATAATGCAGACATTTTTTATTGACATTTGTCTTAATGTGTCCATTGTCTGAACATACTAATAAAAATGCTAACCTATAAATTCCCATTTGAATTACATACCGCATTAAAATTGGCAAAGCAATAACAATTGTCCAGCAGGAAGAGCAAACTGTCATTTTTTTCAGCAATTTGAAAGATTTCTGCATTTATTATTACAGACAAGAGCTCACTCCGAATTCCTTTTGTTTCACTCATATAGATGTCTGACTCATGCGGTTCATTTAGCATTTACTGTTTAAATCTCATGGGCATGGAAATATAGGGGGGGTCTTGCAAAAAGAGTTGAACAACATGAGATGGTTGAAAGACTAATGATCAGATTGTCCATAAGTGTTCATAATAAGGATAAAAACTCAGAAGCTTGTTATTCACTTTGACTTCAGTACTGCAAAACTGAAGTCAATACCCCGTAAAGTAGTATGATACTTTTTAAATATAAAGACTTCACTTTTCTGAAGAAATTGGATTTTTTTAAAGCATATACCTGGAAAAAATAATACAATTGGAAGATTAACTTTGACACAGATCGATTTATGTATCTTATCTTTAGTGGTTCATCTATTCATCCTCTGAAAAGGGCCACTGTAACCCTTAGAGTGGAATAAATGTGCTATCTAGAGGGTATTTTGAAATTGCTTCTTAGTTGTAGTTAACACACAGCTCCTTACGAAACTCCTGTACATGTTTGCATTTCCATGCAAACTGAATGCTATGTAATTCTTAGCACATATTTAAAGAATGAAGAAGGATATTCAGTGAACGAATCAAGAATAAAGCGGTTTGCTAAGCATTACCTTCTTTCTTTGACGTAATTATGGAATAAGTTTTGCGTACTGTTTTTTTATTGCTGTTTTTAAAGGCATGGATTCTATATTGCTTTCCTGTTACTTCTCACTTACCTGTTAGCATGTATGGCTCTGCTTATGAAATTTTCTCTCCAACTTCTAAGGTATATATGGGACCTGTTTAAATCCAAGAAGAAAATTTATTGTAGACCTATAAAATCTCCTTGGAAATTTTGATTATATGAAAGACATAATTTGCATCTCTGGAACTTTCTTAAAATATTAAATCTCATTGCAGACAAAAAGAGCCTAACATTTTGTTTAAAATGTCATGATTGCTTTGTTATATTGGTGAGTGGAGGCAGGAAAACATGTTTAAAATGCAGTCAGAGGAACAACAGTAGTGTATTTGAAAATCAAAAGATAGTAATCAGAATGGGTTATGTATTGAAATGTAAAACCAGAGAAACACTACAATATGCTTTATGTGCATCCATCAAAGCAACTTTTTTTCTGTTGTTTTCTCAATCCTTTATTTGCTTGAGGGGGGAAAAAAAGTCCAAAAACCAAGGGCAAATTGTTTAAGTTAAAGTCAAATTGTCTGCAAAAGCAGAACCTCTCTCTAGTGATATTGCTTTTATCAAATTCCAGTCTCATGCCTCCAATTTTTAGTCTAGGTACTGTACAGTTATACTTAAGTCTCTTAAAATCAACTGCAGTCTTTCTTTCCCTGAAGAAAATGCTATTCTCTGAGGTACAACCAAACTGACATAGAGCAAAGTGAGGAAAGAAGGCATTTATACGTGACAACACTGCTGAATGTACAGCAAACGCTTAATGGATTAGCTGAAGGTAGAAAATTTTTAAAGCAACATACAATGGAGGTGGGTAAAAAACCCTGGGGTTTCATGAATAAGAAAATTTGTACAACTTAGAGGTCACACTGCTCAAAATATCCCTGGAAACCTAGGCTCAAGAGCCAGGAATTATTTAACAAATAAAAAATAAAAAAAAATGAGACACAGGAGTTTTCTGCGTCTCTTAAACTGGAATTGGATGTGCTATTTTATGGGTTCAATTATCAGAACAACATTGAGACCTGTCTATCTACAGGTAATAAAACCTGACAAAGTCACCTACACCTGTCACTGCCCTTCAATGTGTGGCTGGCATCTTGCATCTCGTGATGGGGGGAAATGTCTGTCTTCTTGCCTAGCTGAAGTTACTGTTGCAGACTGACCTAAGGTGGAACACTAGCTTTAAAATAATTCTGCATTTCAAACATAGGCATGAATTTCACAGGGTCTTACTGGACGTTACAGGAAAATATTTCCCACAGTGGCTTTTCCCAATTGAGTGTGGTAGGCTTTGACAGGAACCCAAGGAACTAAATCATATCCTCAGCCAAGATGAGCACTCATCCTTAGGCTATAGTGGGTGGCTGGACACCTGATCCAGCACTTCCAAGTTTCTTCCAAAGCACGCTGAAGACAGTGGTTACATTCCTGTTGACGCAATGGGCTTTGAAGTGTTCTCTAAATTTCCTTCACTTAGTTCACACTTTGACAGCTCAGTGGAAAGGAAAGACCTGGACTTTTATCTCACTAGCACAGCTGTACAAAAGAGATTTACGCTGAGAAAGGTGTAAGTGACGTTGTCTCCCCCCTTCTCTCACTAATATGGCATTTGCTATTCACACTGTTTGTTCATAAACCACACACAAACATGCAGGTCATGTGGAGTGGGGAGAGACAACCTTAGAATGCAGAAAAATTATCAATGATAATGGTGTGTAAATTACTTTAACTCTAGTCTAACAAGGAATCTTTAGATATAGTGGTCTATTTACTAGTTTGATAGAGCTTTTAGCTCAGGTTTGCCTTCCTAAATTTGTTCTGTAGCCCAGAAAGCAAAGATGCAAGGAACAGTTAAGCGTAAATGCAGATTTATTGGATGTGGCAAGCTTTTTGACCGTGAAGCAGAAAGCTCAAAAGCAAATCCTTTCTTCAGCATAATTGTCAATCAGTCAACAGGGGAACCTATCCAAGCTATTGTTCGCCTTACATGACCATATTTTAGCAGTGTGTTGAGGAACAATTCTGTTTCAAGAATTTCTGTCAGTAAAAGAACAATGTCCAAAAGCTGTTCAGAAGAACATCAAGAAAAGAATAGATATATAGAAGATGTGGAACAATGCAGCATTTGATAAGCAGGACAAATCTTTAGGAAGAAAACCTGTTTAACAAAAAAAATTTTAATTTTCATTCTATCCTTCCCAAGATGTAAAGGAACAGTGAATTTCCCTAAATAACACTGCATTAAGTGCTGCATTTTTAGAAATGGTTGATGTGCAACTTTCACTTGACAAAGTACTTTATCTGCCATGATTAAAAAATATTCTATTTATTTTTTTCTTTAAAATTTGTATTAATTCCAAAGTTACAAACCACATTTTCTTACTGAGCTCTCCTCTGCTAATCCAAGCATTTAAATGCAAGGTGGTGGAAACAGACAACTTCAAAAGCTGCAGTGAACACCATTTTGGTTTTTTTATGCAGAGTCCTTCATCAGTGAAATTTCTTAGGAGCTCTGTAAAAGAACATAATGTTGTCATGTCATGGATGGAGTCATGCAGTTCACTCACAAGAGAGAAGTAGCATTATGTTTATTGGTATAAAATAATGATTTAACAAAGTTTGACAGTAAATGCAATGGTGGTTCAACAAGATTCGATGGCAAGGTATACTTGATTATTTACTGCACAGAGGACAGGGTCAGACAAAACTGTTAAGGACACATTCCCATTGAGTCATGAGGTTCAAAGAGGACTGCCTTGTGTTCTAAACTCCTTCTCAGAGGAGAGTTTAGATGCAGCTAGATTCAGCCTTAGTCTCAGACTTGGTCAACAATTTATCTCTAAAAGATTATATGTGCACATTTTAGTTAAGATTTCAGACTTTAGCATGCTATTAATCACTTACCTAGAATCTGTTGCAGCAAGGAATCTCTCAGCCTTGAGGAGTAACCTTGAGAGCCATCCCTACTCAAGGGGAGATCCTGGTGCACAGCCCGCTGCCACGCAGGAGAGCTCAGCGGGCCCTGGGCTTTCCGCTGTGTATGGAGTAAGATAATTGACCCATAGCCACCTTTGCATACTGACTGCAGAAGTGAGCTTCTTTCATACTCGGCTTGAGTCGAACCTTGACCAGCACTGTTATCTGGGCACAATGTTCAAATTAGCCCTTGACTATTGTGTCATTACCCACTTCGAGTCAGATACAGCCATCATGACCAGACACATCCATTTTGACTGCCACTGGTGGTTATCACTTGAGCATTGTCATAGAAACAAAAGTCAGGATTGGGGAGGGGAAGCCCACTGCCACAAGTGGTGAGCAGGTAGTGTCACAGGCCAGGGTGCTGTTCTTATATCATAATATACAGCTAAAGACTCCTCTGAACTGTAGCAGTAGCTGGTGTAGCATATGCCATATGCTGGTGGTGGTGTTGCTCTGCTTCCATGTTATGATCTTGCAATTATATTCTTCATATCATAAGACCATTAACCCCTAAACCTCCTTGCCCCCACTTTCTACTCAGTTCACCATCTAAAGCTTATGAAATGTTATACATTCATCCCATGTGGGAAGACCTATGACTTACTTGCTGCCAAGGCCACTTTAACAACAGCCAGTTCCTGAAGGCTGCATCTGGACTACCATAAAATGAGCTCAAAGAATAAAATGTGAATAAAAATTATGATCAGGCCTATGAAAAATGGCTAACAGTTTTGGATATGTAGATTGCTCAAACTCTTCAAAAGGGCTTTGAATGAAAGACAAAACCTGGGTGTTTCAGCCTGGCAGATTTAGTAGTTTTCTGTGAAGAAGTCAGGTTTTCCTTTTAATTATCTACAGCTAAGACATCCCTGAAAGCAGTTATATGTCAGTATTCTATGTTAAGAACATACTAAGGTATTAAAATATTTTGGGAGAAATGGTGTATACTGCTTTTCATGTGTAAAGCAAATGATTAATTATTGAGAAGCAGTAATATTATGTCCTTAATATTATGCCTTTGCTATTCTTCCTGACTGACTGGCAAAAGAACAGTAGCATATTTATGTAGTACTGCTGTTACAGTGGTTTTCATCTTTGTGATTGGGGAAATAAACCATAAACATTCTCCATGGGTCTTCTAGACCTGTTAAAAAATCCCTATATTCCCCTAGTCAGCTGCTTTAATATCTCATATCTCCATATCACTGTATCTCCTGTCCTCAGGAGATACACAGACTGAAAACCAGTGGCCTGAATGTGCTGAATATTTTGTGAGATAATAGTCAGGATGCTTAAAACTCTGAAAATTCTTTTGTAAAAGAGTAGCTGACTCTGAAATATTAATTACAACAGGAGGATTAAGACATACTTTCAAAATGAAATTGATAACTGAATTCTACACTACTTTTGAACATCCTACTAAGGACATTGACATCTGTTATTTAGCCTGCTATATCCCAAACACAAATGCTAATCATAAGTGGTTCAATGATGCATGGTAACAGATGGAAGAAACCTATTGTGTCTGCTAATGCTGATTCTTGACATGGGCAAGCAACTATTAAGTAAGTACCTTACGAATTTGAAATGTCAGTAAAAGTTCAATCACTTAACATGATCATCTTCATAGGACTCATGCATTGATATAAACTGTACAAAACCTCTTTGGCTACTTGATGATTTACTGTGACCTAAAGTGATTCAGTTGCAAAACTATGAAACTAGAAGTAAAGAGAAACTTTCCAAGACAAACTATAGCTATATAAGAATGATTATTTTTTATTAAATTTTATTCTATGGATAAAGTGTAACACCTTTAAAATAACATAAAATTTAGTGCTTATTGAAATTTGTGTTTTCTGGTTAAAGGTATGTATAAGGACCTTGTTGCCACATTTTATTGTAATTACTACTTTTTCAGTTCTTAAAAAGGCTGTCTTTTCCACCTATCTTCTCACACTTGCCTTTTTCCTCCTGTGCTCATTTCAGCCTGGTCCTCTCTTCATACTTCTGCAATGAGTGAAAGTCAGTCAGAGAGAGAAGAATAAAAAGGTTAGAGAAAATAAACAAGCTATTCTTGAAACTATTCACTATGTGAAACTGTTCACCTGGAGCCATTCAAGAGCAACTGCTTTGAATCCCTTTGAAATTCCATTCAGACTTTTAATTGCACTCACCTCAGTAAACAATGCAGTAACTTACTTATTAATAACTATAAGTAATTTACTTATAAGTTGGTAAGTAAAAATTTGCAGCCAGGCCTCAGGCACAGATAAACAATGAAAGAAGTTGGTACCAGAGAAAAATAAAAAAAATGTCAGAAGCAGAGGAAGAGAGGGTTGGAAAGGACTATCCAGGCCAAAGATTAACATTTATTTCCACTGCATGCAAACAATCTTAAAATTCTTTTTATACACACTAGAAAATCTGATCTTAAAATCTATTTACTTTCTTCTCATCATCATTTATATCAGGAAATTAATGTAGAGATTAATTTGTTAAAAAAAAAAAGTTATTTCCATTTTAATTTTTACTCACCCCTACAGGAAAAACAGGCATATGACTACACCACATTTGGCCCTCTCTATCCCACCAAGTCTTCCATAGCCCCAAATGCCTGCACACAGTGCCCATACCATGCACGTGAAATGACACATGCACATCACACTATAAATACCACTCTGAATGGCTGAAAAGAAGCCCTCATATTATTTTTACATTTGAAACTGGAAAAAATATAATAAAACAAAACACAAATTTTGCTTAAGCACCACAGAAGTACCACATACAGCTGGGAGGGGACCAGGCTGAACACCAGGCAGTGTGGACAGGGCCAGCCTACTCTGGTGGCCTTGGTCTCGGAGGTACTTCTCTGTCCCTTCGCTTGGGAACTTAGAGGTGACTAAAAAGGGGCCACTGGTCTTACTGAGTAGATACAGTGAGAATGGCATCCAGCTACTAGAATAACTGCTTCTAACCTAATACACAGCCTTCTGTTCCTCCTTGGAATTGTTTTAGGACTTTATGAACATTTCCCTTCCTGTTAGTACTAACTTCTGCCAAAGGCCATTATCATTTTAACATGCCATGAAATTTTGCCTATATAAGAAGAAAATAAAGGCTAATTTCATCTAGTATCAAATATTACAAACTAATGTGCAAGTAATTTTAGTAACCTTTAGTCTTTTTCCACTTGCCTACGGCTGTATTTAAAATAAAATGAAGTTTTGAGACCTAACTAATTTCAAAGGAATTAGCTACAAATTTAAAGGAAATTGTGTCACCATTTGACTTATTTCAGTTGATCCAAATATGATTTAGATGACATTGCCACTCTTTTCACTATAACCGAGCCAGGACTTGACAACATTACTGAGACCTCCGTCTTAAGAAGTGAGTATGTGTTGAATAAAGACTTCAGAACTACTTTGTGAGTGAAGGCATCTAATGAATAGATTCAGCAGTAACCTGTACATTTAAACAGTTTAACATAACTTGATGCATAAAAAAAATGGGAAGGATGAACAGAGAAACTGAATTTTTATTTTGTTTTTAAAAATAAGCTTAGGAAATTTTATATTGTTTTATTTGTACCTGCTGAAAAGATAAAATCTTTCCTTAGAGGGATGATTATCTATTCATCTGATTCCTAGAGGGTTTTTTGCCTCTATCAATTAGTTCTTTTTTCAGGCTGTGATCATCTGTGTTTGAACTGAACATACCATCAGTCAGTCAGTCAATCATGCAGCTAATGCAGCTGAATGACCATTTAGGGGAACAGTGTATCACTGCAGTTGGTAAGCAACCAAGTTGAAGGGTAGGTAAAAAATACAAGTGAAAAATAAATTCCACGTTAGCAAGTCATTAAATCCCATATATTTTTAATTGATACAGAAAACAGTAATTGTAGTAATTTACAATTGCAGTTGTATAATTTATTAAAACATCCAGTAATCAAGATCCTTAATATATCAATTGCTAGTGCCTAACATATTATATCTACTTATTATTTGTGTAAACATGTTTCTGTGTCACCTGTCATTTCTTTTTCTCCAGAACATCGGTGTTATATGAAGTATTAGAAGGTAACTAATCTTGCAGTATAGTGGGTATTGGGCAGATTTTCTCATTGCACCTAACTAAACCCACAGTTGCTCTGTTTAGTGGGACTGAACACCTGTCTGTGTCAAATCTCATTTTAGTTAAGGAGGGTGGAATCTGATTTTTGTTTGGAATTAAGCAGTGTAAAACCAACTTGGATCATGATCAAATCAGAACTATATTTCAACAAGGCATAATGTGAGCTGCTAATAGTTGTTCTATTGTAACTGCAGTGTCTTTAGGTTCTTTTTTGACTACCAGTAATATTATTAGGAAGATGGGCTGGATGGGCAGAACAACAACCTTGCTATCATAACCTATAGATTGAGAGGAGAGAAAACTGGCTCTACTTTGGGTTTTGCTCTCCCAGAATTCAAAATTATACAGCAGGCCATATATGACTTCTTCAAGGACATATCTGCATTAGCTGGCACTGCAGCCCTGTAGAAGCAGAGATATAAAGTGAAATACCAACACTAGACACCTCTAGAGGATGTACTTTGAAGTAATTTTAGTCTGAAGTGCAGACTGATGCCTGTTACTGGCTGGGGCCTGTTAGTTTTGCTCCTAGAGAGAGTCTCCAGGTTTAGTTTCACCTGAAATAAATCTAGTATTTGCACTGAAATGTCAACTGAATTGTGGCAAGTGGGGACATTTGGGAGATTCATATAAAAAATGTACTTCTGATCTGAACTGAAATGTAGCATAAATACACCTATAGGTTGGTAGTCAATAGTGAAGTTTCTTGTAAATACACTTTCCAGAAGAGTCAGAGGATTATAAGTGCTATTAATGAATTCTGCAGTTTAACACAGAATCTATATGCAGCAAAGCTGGAAAACCTTAGGCAGCCTGAACAAACCACCTTCAAAATACATATTTCCACATCTTTGTCAGCACTAGATATTTGGCTTTTTTTTTCCCAAACAAATCTTTGCAGTTTAATATTTTACCTATAAGAACAATTATGTCTTTTTTATTTGTCAATCTGTGTTTAAAAAAAGATACTTTGGATACAGCTTTAGATTTAACTTTTTAATATTTCAGTAAAATTTATTGATAAGTTAAAACAAAACTGTGTCACCTCTAAGTTAAATAAAGATAAGATTGATACACATAGATAATTTTGAACTATCATGCAGAGCATTGGTCCTGTTCATAGCTGTTCCTCTAATGTAGCTCCAGGCACAATGGTATTTTACATCTGTAAATATAACCCATGATTAGATGAAAACAGAGAATGTTCAGTACAAAAATCAGAAAAGGAATGGCAGAGTTTACATTAAGGTATTTTTGCTATGTGAACATTCCTTATTGCTAGAGCGGGTCTGGTTCCACAAGTTGTTCAAGGTCTTTCAAAGAAGTCAAATAGCAGAGTTTTATATATATATATATGTGTATGTATGTATGTATAATTGGACTTTTACTGTCATAAAAAAGTCTCATCTCTCAAAGAACTCATCTTCTTTGAAATAATTCTAAGCATCTGAAAAAGGAATACCCTCTGTATTCTGGCTTTTATTTAAGTCTGATTTATGAATTATTAATTTTGATGACTTAATTTCCAGTTTCATTCTGCACTTGTTTGCTGTCATGAGCTCAATGTAGTCAATGGTACAACCATAACTGAAGGCTTTCGTGAAAAGCCAGTATGAGCTACATTGTTGTGATGGTTAACTTTAGAGCACAAACCTCTGAAAAGATAAGATCATCATAAACATACCAGCCAGCATCAAAAGATATTGGGACCTTTTTAAATCAGAAAAAAATCCAAATTTTATACCCTAGAACTGCAATTTGTAATTTCCTTTTCATCCCTTCTTCTGCAGAAAATACTGAATGCTTTTGCTGAAGTGCAGTGCAGGTTTAAAGTTCACTGTTCATAGTGAACATCAGCCATACGGAAAACTATAGAAAATAAAATTCCTGCTGATTCTGGTATGGGGTTTTTTTGTGAAAAAATATTTTATTATAAGGATGAGTTTACAAATTATGCTTTGGTTTTATTCCTTTTTTTATTTTTGTAGGCATGATTCCATATCTATTCATTTTTTCACTTAATCCATAGCAGCTAAGTTATTACAGTTGGTAAAATGGTGAGGAAAAAGAGTAATATTAAAACTATTCTGTCTTTCAAATTTCAGTCTGAATTTGTAGCAAATTTAATGTTATGTATTTGTACAGGTATGTGAGTGTAAAATGTTCACTGCTAAATGCACATAAATATAATGAGTCTGATTATTTAACAGATGAGCTGTCCAAACTGATTTTTATAACACAATGCTAATTCTTCAAGGCTGAGTAGGGATCTTATTTAATATGTCAGATTGTCAGCTTGGGAAAAATGAGCATTCACATATTCTGCAAAGTATGATGTGTATACAAGGATGTTATATTATATTCCAGTTTGTTTCAAATACGGGAAAACAAACAAACAAAAAAATATAAACACAAGCATTGTCATCCGAAGTTTACTAAAAAGCTCCAAAACAATTCTCTTATCCAACATAATAACACAGAAGGTAATGGTTACTCTAAGAAGGTATACATATACATAGATGGAGGATCTCTGTCTGCCTCCGTTATTTGTGAGGATATAAAAGTTCTTCACAAAGAGGGGTTTTTTTCGTAGGTCACTTAGGAATTGGATTACTTCCCGTGAACACTACTGGTATGTGAAACTGTAGAGGAACAGAACCTCTGTTCTTCCTTTAACTTAGCATATTGCTAAGTCACAGGTCTTCTGAAATGTTAATAACTGACATGATAGGACTGAAATAATAAGCATCTGCCAGTCTGGGGAAGATATAAGCAAGGAACCCTGAGCCTACAGATGCTCTACTGTAATATTCACAGCCAGTATAAGTCTACTACTTGAAATGCATGGAATGGGTTGAAATATTGTCCTCTTATATTTTAATAGCAAAAATGGTTAAAATAATTGCTTACAGAATTAGCTTATTGTGGATAACTGGCTAGCTGAAAAGGGTCACATAGACATAGTCCAGCTGGCTGGACAAAAATGCACATCGCTCTCAGCTTATCTGAAGTAAAGCAAAATACACCGTCTTTGGCTGTCCTTGTTACACAGTAACAGGATGATTTCGGTGGGAAAAGAATGTTGCAGGTGGGAACAGAAAACTACAGAAGAGAAACTAGGGGCGGGCTTGGTATTTAGGCAACTAACCAATAATGAGCTTAACTTTTGTAATATGTATGAGCTAATTATAAGAAGGCATAAAAGGTGACTGTAAGAGACAATAAACGAAGTCTGCTGATCACTCATATTGAGTGACTGTGTCTTCCCTCCGTCGCGACAGCTTATACCTTGTTGCTGCACAGTTATATTAATGAAAAGGAGTCAGTTGTAATTAAAGTAAACTGTTGAAGCCATCTGCAGGTCACACCTGTTCCAGGAGAAGTATGTTCTTTCTTCCTCAGGGATCTGTTCTTTATAAACTAGCAGGTCCCTGAAATAAATGTTTCATGTGTTCTGATTCTGTATGTAATACGATGAGCTCTAATCAAGGCCTGGAGTGAAGTTGCCTACTGTTGCTACCATCAAAGGAAGCAATTTTTTTGATCTTGTATCTATAAATGAATCTGAATTGCTCTGTTCCTCATTTCCCATTATAATGAAGAAAACTAGAGATAATTTGCATATTTTGTGTTTATGCATATATTGCAAGCCTCCTTTAACTAATAGTTGAGACAACTGAGCTGAAGGAGTTAAAAATTTGTATGTCAATAGCAACTGTCCTCTCGAAATGGACTACAGGGCTAAGAACAACTGTAAAATGCTCTACTTGTTTACAATACTTGTTTCAAATGTATTTGAAAAAGGAAGATCTCTGAAATTGGTGGGTTTGTGTCCTATGCCATGACCAGGCCTAGAGCGCTCATATCCTTCTATGTGTAGCCATCAGCTGGTGGCTGGATTAACCACAGCTTTATTTCTATGGCTGTTTTACCTTGACAATCTATCATCTGTTTGTGAACAGCAAAGAGGCAGCAAGCTCCATACCATCATAAATTTTTTATCACAGCTATTTGCAGGTCTTGGAGAGCTGATGGTGGGGAGAATGGTGCGTGTGCTCTCCTACCCTTGGAACTCGCACAACCTTAATACAGCCAAAGGGTACAGAGGCTCCACAGGCCCTCAGTGAAAATGGTCCCTGAAGCCAGTCCATGATCTTGGTTTCATACCCTACTTCCCACCTGCATTTATTTGTCTAAAAAGTCCTTCCACTCCTGCTGCCTGTCAAAGAAATTTTGTTACAGTAGTCTTAACCTGCTTCACTTCTGCAACTTCTTCAGTTTTGCAGAATAACATGCTTAATGGTTGAAGTATGAGCAGTTGCTGTCTTTCCTTAAAACACAGTATGTTGATCACTTCATCAGTTCTGTTAAGCACCTGTGGCACAGAATGCCTCACAGCATATAAAATCTTGGCAGCTTATCTTTTTCTTCTCTTGCTGGTGGACGCACCCTTAAACTCATCTTGTTTTGCAGGCTGCCTGCTTCACTTATGAGTGCAATGTTTGTACCTGAAAGGGAATTCAAGGTTTAGCACACTTTCAAAATGTTCCTTTTGTGCATCTGTGATGTTGTTGCAATTTGTTGTCCATTCACCTTTTCCAATGTTTGCATCACTGCCTAGATTGTTTTCCCATGTAATGTAGGTTGACACTGTGTTAATACTTTGGTTCTTGGTGCTTTTTTTAGCTGCTGAGCCTCTCTGTATATTTTGAAAGCCAGCCTTTGTACATTCTGTGCTGAGCTATATGATGCTTTTATCCTTCCACTTATTTAGCAGACATGGATTATATTTATGGTTATATTTACAGATCTATACACATAGATAATTCTGAACCATTATGCAGAAAATTGGTCTTGTTCGTCGCTGTTCCCCTAGTGCTGAAGCTAATGTAGCTGCAGGCACAATGGTATTTTGCATCTGTAAATTAGTTTATTAAATGTCCCAATTTGTCCACAGGTTTTTGTGTGTGGGGTTTTTTTTGTTTGTTTCTTCCATTATTTATTGTGTTATTTACTTTTTTTGTTCATTCTCCATTTTACATACAATATATTTGTAAATAAAAAAAAAGTGGATCCTAGCTTTCAAGTTCAAGTGGTGATACCAGTCAGTATGAAATGCTGTGTTGGTTGATTTTACCTAGATAAATAGCCTGACAAATTTTTTGAGGTATTTCACAGATCATGCTTTGTATTAACTGATATATCTCATGAGGTATGTACTTCTGCTTGCTGGAAGTTGTTTCAAATGTCTGCAAAAGGTATTATAAGCTGTGTCAAAGAGTCAAGCTGCAGGACACGTTTTCTTGAAATTAATGGTTAGGACATAGAAACAAAGAGTGACTTACAGACATTTGCAGGTATTTGCAGAAAGTAGCTGGGAAGGAGTTTATAAAATAATCTCTTCAGGAGTATATGTGAGAAGCTACAAAAATAGAGGAGGGGAAGTGAGAAGGAGAGTGAACAACTGGAAGGAATAGGCAAATATATATCTTCCTTTTGCTCTAATAGATGTTGGAATGGTCAATAACTTTAAAATGTTGTGTTTTCTCTTGTGCTTTACTTTTCCCCAAGATTTCCTGAAGGCCTTCTAGCTCTCATAGAAGACAGTGTGAGAAGAAAGTCTCTAGAGCAGTCTCCAGCATTTTCAGAAAATTCACAATAAAAATAACAAAGAAAATTATCTTGTCCTTCACAAACTGCTGTGAAACATATCACAGCAAATGCCTTTGGCTTTCCAACACATATGCAGCTCTTCTTTGATACACCAGTAAATCTTGGTTCACTGGATATCCATCAACACCTCTGTAAAACCAGTAGAAGCAGAATCAGGTAAGCCAAATTTGTAATAGTAATGTAACAGTATTGTAATAGGACACCACACTAAAGTTAAACTCATGTTTATAAATGAGTTTATGTAGTTTATCAGAAAAGCATTTTCCACTTCATTCTCAAGTCAGAGAAAGAGAATTAATTTAACTAAGAGGGTCTCACTCTGTCCCTTACTGTTCATATTACTGGCTCTACCCCTGCTTATCTGGTAGTGCAGTTACTCTGATAAAGACATAAATACAAGGCAGAGATGCCTGAACTGATTACATCAGTGGTCTAAATCTCTTTTTCAAGATTCTACTCACAACTTCAGACTTTCAGAACTGAAGCCTATCTCAGGTGAATATTATGCCTCTAAATAAATGGTTAAAGTAAGATTACCAAGAACAGATATTCTAGTAAGATTTGCATTTCTTTCTTGAAAAGTTCCAGCACACAAAGTACTCTCTTTACATGTGAAAATACACTTCCATTTTGATTACTGCTTTAATCCAGTTATATTTCTTAATCTTTCTCATGCCTATTGAACTCAGCTGCAATAACTGTTGATTTTATGCAGTTACACTGACCTAAACCTACAGTGTCATGCTGGAATCTCAGGCAGGTAGAGCCTGGGACTGTATTTTCTCTTCTTCTGCATCTAAACTGCAGACACCCCACTTCACTTTTTGCTGAGTCTGGATGAAGGAGGGTCCTGAGGATACAGCTCAATTGCTGTTGATTCAGTGTGAGTCTCTTCACTGCTTCAGTGGGAGTATGATTGTACTTTATTAGAATATATACTTGTTGGAATCATATCCATTGCTTGTTTGTCATGTTCTGAATGTAAATGGATCAGGTGTGTTTGAGAAAGATATGGGCAGAATGACAGCTTCAGGGTGTAGTTTACATTTCTTGACTGTGAAATAAACCTTGAACTATCTTTTCTTCAGCAAACCTTTTTCCTTCAAAAAGGATGATAAACCAACACAACTTTAAAAAGAATTACCTAAAAAAATGCATCATTCATCAAAAAGCAGAGGTACACTGGGTGTGAAGACCTGTAGTGCAAACACATCCACTGATAGGTAACAATAAAATGTGCAGCAAGCACTGCAGTGAATTTAACTAGCAGTGTCATCTGTTAATTGCTGATAAAAGCTTCTTGTTATTCAACAATGAGTTTGGCATCCATCTAAATAAAATAAAATGAAATGTTCTGAATGTGCTGCATCATGTTACACTGGACGGTTTCCAATGATAAAGCCTTGGCCATAAGTCTAAAGTCATGATTGTAGAGTATCTCAGTACAATGTGGCAACACATTTTGTACTGTTTGGGGTTTTTTTTTCCCCCAGTTTTTTATTTGACTTGATGCCAAAACTATCAACTGTTAATTTAGATAGGCACTATCCCACCTTTTTTGAATTTAAAAAAAAAAGGAACCATGGGTAATAAGAACAAAACTATTCTCTCAAATTTATAGGGAACTGAATGTTCCAAGGTCACTTTTCTGTCATTTTGCCTCTCATTTCTCCTGTTCCTTTGTTAAAGGTAACAAATAAAGCGCTTATCCTCTTCTAGTTGTTCCCTGGATGCTCTGGTGCTCCTTGAAGATGTGACAGCATTTGTGCCTTGAGCTTCATTACCAGAACAAATAGTAAAGAACTAGCCCTTAAACAAATGAATGCATGTTCCGTAAAGCCACAGTGCTTTACAGGAGTACTTTGAAATAAATGTTAATAGTTAATCTTGAGGTGGAAAGGCAATAGATTTAAGCTCTTTATTTTTGATCTTTTTTTTTCTTTCCTGTTATGCTAAACATCAGTCATGACTGACTGCTTGAATTCTGAACACCTACTTCTTTCAGCAATATTAATATGAGAGCAACAGATTTGACCCACTTAGATGAACGACTGGTTTAATCTGTTACAGCCGTTCCTAAGTTCTAGGCAATAATTTTAAGACATTGAGACAGCTGTTTGCCAGAAACAGTGTTATGCAGAGGACATAAGGTCCTTGCACCAAAAGCCAACCAATAATGTAGGAAAAAAATACAGACAAATATCAAAAAGCCAAAATAAGCTTCTCTCTAATGAGGTCAGAAAAATGGAAAGGAAGATCCCACAGGCAAACTCCCACCAAAGCCCCTCTGTAAAAGGACAACAGCTTAATGGCTCCCACTAGGAGCACTGGGGAATGACACTTCAGTAAATACTTTCTGAAAGGGAGGGTAGAAAATAGCAACTTGAAACAAAAACTGGATGAATAATGGAAAATTTTATCTCTAAATACTGCCTTGAATTTTTTCATTCAGAGAATATTTATTCCCTTATCATGTTTGTTCGTAAGAATTATTTCACTGATACATTTTAACTGTATGCATCCGTGTGTGAAGTGAAGGAAGCATTTCAAGGGGAATTTCTGGATTTCATTTATCAGGAAATCAGAAACAGTATCATGTGACTTATCTCACAATGCAATAATCTACTTTTAATTCACATGCCTGTAATAAATACAGAACAAACCCATTCTGAAAGCCACTTCCAGAATGCATCTGCAGAATCAGTATGTTACTGGAAATCAAGAGCTATCCATGAGCATCTCGTAGGCAGAAGAAAGGCCTGAATTAGTCAAATAAATGCTTTCTTGTTTATTTACCCACTAGGCATTTGCTTAAAAATAGGTCTTAGACAATGAAGGTGGTATGGCATTTTTACCTGACCTGAATCCTTTTACTGCCCTACTTTCACGTTCATATCCATCCTTAGCTCACAACATTAACCTATTCTTAAATTTCAAGGAAACTAATATTAATTCTTCAATTGAATTAATTTACAACTGAAAAACTGGCTACATAAAAGTAAAAATGAAAATAATTAGTAGAGATGGGCAAACCTCAAAAGGTTCAGAAGAGTCATTCAGAAGAATATTAAAAATCTAATAGACTGTGTGCAGTGTTAGAAATATCCCCTGAACCAGTTTTTCATTGCTCAAAACAAATCTCACACATATTTCAAAGACAGATGCTGCAGATTTCTCCATATTATTTTCTGGTTTGTATGTCTTTGAAACATCAGTAAGAATCACCTATATCAAAGAGAAAGTGATGTCTTGTATTTCAAGAAAATCAAAAGCCTTTTTCTGATTTGATAGAACCATTTTGTTTCAGGTATTGCAAGTATTTGGATTTAGTGAAATATATGTGATGAAAAAAAGGTAACATGCATACGGTTTTATGCCTGGGTTTATGGGTTTACAGGCCCCAGATATCTCCTCTAATACAGGTGTATTGAAATTCTTGATAAATGTGGCACCTGTCAAAACTGACTGGAATTGTCAAATATCCAGGATGATATATTATGAAAATAAGGAATTAGTATTTAACATATTGAGGTGTTCTTTCAGTTAAATAGAGTAAAATTTAACATTATTATTATACTTTTCAATATCTCAGAACTCTTACTGGAGAAATCAGGGATAGTGCCTATAAAATGCATTTTACTACATTGAGTGTTTTGGAAACGAAAGGGGAAAACAAAAGAATTTACAGGGTGGCACAACCCTTTTTATTTATTTTTATATATATATGTGTATGTGTGTGTGTTTGTGCGTGTATTTCTTGAGAATTTATTATTACAATTTCCTGAATATTTAGAATTATGTACAATCCCAGTGAAGCCAAATTACTATAATTTTGCAATACATAAGTAGTTGCACTCAGAAGGAAAATAATACAGCAGTCTGTTCCCTTTTAAGTGTTAAGGTAAGGATAATTTGACACATGTCTATTGATAAACACTTTAAGAGAGGATATTATCCATCTTTTCTGACCAAGCTGCAGTGCACTGTACTTGGAATACAGCAAAGGTGGGGCCTGAAGTCACTTACCTACAGAAATTTATTCTAGCATACCAGCTTTCCAATAAATTTTAAAAGACTTTCCCATAAGAACAAAACTGTGTTTGTATCACATTCTAGTTTAGAACTGCAGTTAATTTAAAGCTTTCTAGATGTTTTTTATTTCTCCTTATGAAAAAGAAAGAATAATAATAAGCTTGTTACAGAAAGCATACTAATAACATTGATATTGTTTAAAATTATCTTTCATTTTTCCAGGAATATCTAATGGATACTGTGTATACTCTAAAGGCCTTGGCTTCTCATTGCATGGAAGTGCAAAACAGCAATTTCCAAGAAGATGAGAGGATGCCATGGTAAAGAGGTAACAAGCTGCACTGTGTTGTGTGCAAGTTATAAAATATATTAGGAATCAGTATATCTGCATTTAAAGGGATGCCAAGGAATTAGACTGTTATAACTGATGTTGCTTTGAAACGTTTCCATTTTCTTTTATCTTTCTTTCTTTCTTTCTTTCTTACATATTTCTTAAACTTATCTTCCACAAAGGGGAGCAGTTAATCTCTAGAGAGGGGCCACTGTCATTTAATGAGCAATCTGTTTTCTGCTGAGCTTCAGGTTTGATATGTTGTATCACCTAGCTTCAGTGCTGCTATTTCCAAATTTCCAAATTTTTTTTTTTTTTTTTTTGGTAAGACATAATGTCATCAGGCATTTACACGCTACGACTGTCTGGATTTTAAAAATGTCTCTCCTTATTTTGCAAGTTCAATTGAGTCTTTCTCCAGGTGTAAGAGAGTAAGTATGAACCCAATTTAAATCAGATACAGAAAAATGAGGATTTGCACTTTTTCCACCAGTGAGACAGGTGTAGAATAAGGTAAATAATATTAAGTATTTACTGCATATATTTGGTCTCATTTGTGATAAATTTATTGTGAATATGCACATATTTTCCTTTGTATTTTATTTAGGACAATTTCTCAGCAGTGGAGTTTTATTGGTACCCATGTTCTCACAGCAACCATATGTCAGTTTTAAAATAGCACATATAAAAATTCATTCAGATCAGTCACAATGAAGCAAGTAAATACTTCAAATATATGGAATGTCATTCCCAGCCTGTAATGAATAATAATCCCAAAATATATTAATCTGTTTATGTTTAAATATCAAGTATTTAGGGGAAATAAACACTTAGGGAATCAGAAACAGAGGTTATCACCTTGTCAATGTTGGTATGGAAAGTGAAATTACTGTATCAGTTGTCAGGGCTAGGCTGGCTTTTTGCAGTTCAAGTCTCTATAGTAACACTGGCTTTGGAAGAAGAGTCATATAGTTTAAATCCCTAAATATTATGTAAGATACATCAATAGTTTTAGGGTGGTGGTGGTGGGAAGTCAAAAGTTGCTTGGTCTCATGGAAACAGAGGTATGCCAGAGCCTACCGAAGTCTAAAATGCCTTTCCTTTGAAATTCTGATAATCTGCACAGGAGATGCTGCTCTCCAGTCGGACTGCAGCCGAACAGCTTTTCTGAGCTGTGACAGCAGTTGCTGCCCCCTGGTCCGTCTTGGGCACGTTCCTGCTGAAAGGTCCTGATAACTGCTGGAGAGGCTGTGTGAGCATTCACCTCATGCAGAGTAGCACTTCTGCTGTTTTCATTTAATTGAACTAGAATGGTTTTCTTTCCAGCAAAATCATCGTGTGAGTGAGCTGCTCTGCCAGGTCAGCGGGTCTGGGGTCCTGTAGTGCCGGAGAGTAGCTGGAGAGTCTCTTGCCTCAGTGCAACTGGTGCTGGGGACGGTGCGTCCAGAGGCCATTCCAGGACTGCAAAACAACCACCACAGCCACCTTAAGTCTGTAATTCTTGTGTGGGTATTAGGACTTTTTTTAGGCTGAAATAGGCCAGTCTACAAAGCTTTTTATCTGTGAATAGTGGAAAAACCTGCATTTGTTTTTTTCTGAGCACATGGATTAAGATAAGGAAAGAATTTGGAGGGCTATCAGCACATGGATGGTACTAGCCAGTTTATCACATTCAGTAGTCACAATAGCAGCTGGCAAATGATGTAGCTGCCATTTTAGCACACAGCCTTTATAGGCTGGCCAGTGGGGTACAACTTTGGGTCATGCTTGAGATGGAATTGGCATAGGTGCAGCAAAAATGAGCTGTTGCAGGAAAATGGAAACCTTGTGGTTACATCCTCAATAACAGAAGAATGAAACTCATCTTCTGTCTCTGTGCTTACCATCCAATGAACAATTCATTGCATTTTTCTAGTCCACCTCCTCAGCTAGTGTGAATTGTTGAGTGAATCAGAAAAGCTATGCTGCTTTATACACAGTGTATGGATCTTTCCACCCACTAGTCCCTTCATGTTCTCTTTGTATAGTGGGAGCTAATCAGTACATATCTTTCTTAAACTTTTTGATAATTTCACAGGAAAGATGTTGATAGACATTAAAATAACCTTATAAAATTGAATTTTCTGATAGTATTCTCTAAAACCGGGGCCTGAAGCGCTCCCTTGGTTTTATTCTGGAATTAAGGTCTCATTCTTCAGAAAAAGATGAATGTAGAATAACTATAATGTATTTAATTGCTACAAGATAAACTTCTTAAAAGACCCAGCAAAGTTTTAAACAGTGAGGATAGCTATCCACAGAAATATTGAAAGATAAGTGACTGTCCAACTTCAGCACCACGGTCAACATTTTCATTGACAAATTCTGATTCCCTGTAAATACATTGCATACAGTTCCAGAATACGTAGTAAGAGACTAGAAGCTTTTTCTCAGTGTGACAGTCACGAATCTTTAATGACATGGAAAGCAATACTAACATAGTTATCCATAGGAATCCATGCACTAGAAAATCATGTCTTATAATGCGTTACTGTTTCATGTATAAGGTTAAGGCTAAAATCTAACAAGGCACCTTCTAACAAAGTGCTTAAGTACTTTCATCGTACACTTTACCAGTTATCCAATAAAACATCACTGGCTGAACAGTTTGCTAAATCAAAGGTTAATGCTAGCTCATATTATAAGTAGAAGTAAAATGCCAGATGAATAACACTACAACTTTAAATATTAACAGAAAGATCATGTGTACTCTTATGGTTGGGTTGTACACAGTGATTTCTTCTCTTGTATGTTGTAGCACTGGGAAAAAAAGGGTACAATACAGGCCTATAGTAACAGTAGAATTTAAAAGGAAACAGAAATGCTTGATAAAAAGAATATTTTCCCAGGTTTTTTTAAGAAGTATATTTCCCCAAGTGTTCTGTATTTACCTCAATAGGACTACACAAACTGCTGAATGTTTAAAAAATACACAGTCTAGAATACTGCCTAGAATAGACTATCTTAATACGTAATCATGAAGTGGGCCATAGGCATTTCTCTTTGCTTTTTGAAACTGGTACAACTGGGAGTTGTTATTGCCATCAATAATTTTAGCCTTTTAATCCACAAAATGCTAATATTCTATTGCCAATAGATGATAGCCTAAAGTGGATCATAATGAACAGGCAGGAGAGCCAGTATTTATCAGCCAAAATAAGTATGATGGAACATTACCTAATAAACAATAATAGACAGTTAATAAGAAATAAAAATCAATATGCTGTCAAATAGGAAGCCAGTGCAATGCAGCTAGGTTGAAAAAATATGAGTCCTAAGCTGTTGCATTCTAAATGAGTTGCAATTTATGGACAGCATTCTGGGAGACACCTATAAATAGAGATTCGTAATAAATCCCATCTGGACAGTAAAGTTCATAGATCATGAGTGTGCTGCTTTTGTGACCATTTAAATGCAGGTTATTGAAGGCATTTATTTTAAGAGAAGAAAACTTACTTTTTTTAAATAGCTAGGATAAGGCTGGTAGGACAGCGTTCACAGTTCATAGCCTCCTACACCGTTGTGCCCATCCTCCTAAATGGAAAGTTTAGACAAAGGGACATATAACAGAGCTGACTAAGAGAAATCCATGGATTATTGTCATCCTGCTTATGCCAATAAGAAATCAAAGTAATCTCGTAAAATCTAGATGTAGTCTATTTGGTGTTTTCATCCCTATGTAAAATGATAGTTTCTCTCACAAAATACATTACTTATTCTAGATTTCAGAATTTTTTAAACAAACTTTTAAATAGATCGAAAGGGCACAGTGAAAGCATCCCCGCCCCCCCCCCCCCCCCCCCCCCCCTCCAATTCTTTCATCTACAGGAAAATAATGGGATAGGTCCTCTGTAATAACGAATAGGTCCTCTGGAAGGAGTACTTTTTTTTTCTGGTTTTAATTTGTTGCTCCCTGAAGTTAAAAACCATAACAAATAATGGTTTGATTGTAGACAAAAGCTTGCAATAAAACACAGGAAAACCTTTTCTAATAGTTTTGCAGTTAGGCAAGGGAGAAATATAATGTTCTCCTTCACCCTGTCTTTCCTAGTATTTCACATTTTCTCACTGGAAAATAAACCCAAACAAACCAACCAAACTTTTCCAATGGGAGTGTGCCACATGAGCCTTCTTCATGTACATATTCCTACCAGAGAATTTTCTGGTTTTACGACTAGCTTCACTGGATGTGTGAATCCAGAAATCAAAGGCCAGTTTTCTCTCAAGAAGTATTGCAAGGACACTCATTAAGCCTCTTTCCAGTATAAATATCAAGGATGAAAGAATCTTCCTCTGTCATGATATTAAAAAATCTTGAAGTTTCTCTGTGCTTTTTGACTGGAGTGGCTACAACTCCAAACTCTGCAGAATTATTTTTTTTCCTGATATGACAGTGCTTCCTCCTGAGAGAGCAGGTATATAGACTGGGGACTGGGGAGCCTTTGCCTAGTCACAAAAGCTTTGAATTCACTTAATCATTTCATGCCTTTCATGAAGCTGTGGTGGTTTGGTCAAGGGGTTATACTCTTTAGCCCTCATAAGAGGTGTTGAGAAGAAAAATGAGTGTAATGAATAACTATTTCTGATGACCAATATAGTTACAGGAATCATCTAATTCAACGGGAACAATTCCATAGCACTTAAAGAGAGAGACACTTTACAATTTGTAATTGCCAGACGGCAGTTTTTACAAGGAAATGTACAATTCAGAATGGGCATTTATCTGGAATATGTATTTGTGTATACACGTCTGTTCCATAGTCTCTTTTCTGTAAATGTTTGTGTTAATTATTTGTTATCACCCTCAGATTGCCAAAGAAAGGAAACCACTAAGGTTACTAAATACTGTGATATTAGGAATTTCTTTATTGCAGGTAGTTGTACTGACTATATTACAAATATGTTATTCTGGCCATTTACTCTGTGTACCTCTCAGGCATCTATGTGATGTAAAATGATTAGCATAGTTTAAATACAGAATAAAAATGCAAGTAATATATATATGTGACAAGTCACTGCATTAAGAACTTTAAAAAAATACCACTAACTGATCTTAACTCTAATGAGAAATAGTGTAAACAAAAAACAAAACAAAACAACAACAACAAAAAAAAAAACAGAAAAAGTCAGAAATTCAACCAGTGTAGTGCTTTTTGAAGTCCATTCTCCTTAATGGATTTTCAAATTATTTTCTGAAGGACTGAGGCAACTAGAATCCCTGAATAGCTACAACATTTAAAGATTTCATTAAATATAGCCTGTAGTGATAAATGGGAACATCAGATTATATTTGGCTAGGGGTTGGTTCAAGATGTGGAAATTGGAAATGGAACAAACCATCATCAAATTCAGGATGTGTAGGCTCTCTCTCTGTGTGCACCCCCCCAGCCCCTACTCCCCAACCCCACCCAACCCTTTCTATTTTCCTTGTTCGCTTTCTTTTCAGATGCTATGACTTTGACTTAGGTTCTGCACAACTTCTTGGAGGTCTGGAGCTGTCTGGTGATTTATCCCATCAGCTGCATTAACTCTCTTATTAACAGAAACAAAGAAGTAATAAAGTCAGAGCAGACAAGCATTGGCAAAGGCGAAAACCTAGTGTAAGGTTTATATGCATGTTTTATATATATATATATATATATATATATATATATGTTTGTTACAAACAATGCAATACAAATCAAGGGAAGATGTAGACATTAATTCATTGTATAGGGAATTGAGATAGCATTTGCAGCACCATTTACATTTACTTTTTCTTGGAAGTTGTCACCTGATGTCTGTATAGCTCATTTTCTGTGCTCCATATGAGTAATGACACTTCAGACTTCCCTTTCCTACAAAGCACTTTGAATTCTGTTTTGAAAAGTTCACCATAAAAGCTAAATGATATTTTCTGTATGTTGCCTTGTGCATTTTCTGAGTTCTATTTGTAAGAATACTGATGCTTTCTTTAAAAAAGAAATAATATCCATTTATAGATTTGGGAATGTGAAGCTACTCAGTATCTTTTATCTTTCCTTGAGGGAAAAAGCCTTAAATAACCTTAAAATATAACATACAGGAAGACAGCATACTGGGGAAGCACATTGTACTATTCACTACTCAATCTCCTATTGTTAAAAACTGACTTTATATGCTTAGTTCCAAAGTTCAAATTCAGGGATGTTCAAATGTGTACTTAATCTTTCAAGAATCTGATGACTCTATTTATTTTCAAAAACAAAACAAGTTTTCCAAAATAGGTATATTTCCATCATAAATGGGGTCGTATGGCACCTTTGTGGCAGGTAAGTGGAATATATCTAGGTCCAGGCTGCAGAGGAAAATTGACTAATAAGTTAACGAAGTGGGGAAAGATTATTCTTCCACAGAAGTTTATGCCTCAATTATAGGAGGCCATTCTTCACAATATGCCAAAGAGAGTGATTGGGAGCAGGAACTTAATGTGGGGCTGCTTGATATATCCTGTTTATGTGCTTAATCCTTTTCAATAACTGCAGAGACACTGCAGGCAATTAGTTGGCTAATGTAGATACCATGTTTGAATACAGTGAATACTTCCTTGACTGCACACTCTGAATGACCCTTGAAGGATTTATGTGTCTCCGCTGTCTATATAGGAGTGGAGACAGACTACCCTCCTAAATTAGGTGTTGATGTGCTGGTGCTGTTAATGCTTTTCACAGTCTCAAGACAAATTCACTTTCAGTATATTTTCAAGTAGCAGAGATAAAATACTGATGCCAAAACTGCACAGAGTAACTGCTCAGAGACAAATTTTGTCTTTAAGCAGCAAAGGTATTTATTTCGTGCAACCTTAGGGAGCTAGCCGATTCGCACCGGACAAACTAGCTCTGAAGATTTCAGTGAAAAGTTATGTATTGTATACAGTTTTCGTGAGAGGTTACACAACATCTTTATATACATATTCATTTGATTTTGACACCTAATCATTCTATTCACAATAGGTGGGATCTAGGTGGAGTAGACCTTTCAATTCTCTTTGTTCAACGATTTCCTGACTTGATGGTCTCCTTATCTCCTCCAGGTGCCCACCTTATCTTTTCTAATTATTCAGAGTACATTCCTTTCTCAACACAAACACAGCATCACCCAGAGCATTGTACCAAACTCATCCTGACTAATCTTTTTATTTTAAGACCTTGTTCTGTTTCAATACATATTCCAAGTGACATAACTTTAGCCTATTCCTAGAAACTTCTTCAGCTTTTTGAAGATATTTGCTGATACCTAAGAAAAAACCCTAGCAGCAGCTTTACTAGTGGTCTTGGGGAACAGGCAGTCCGCCTGAAGAGATTTGATGTTGATAATTCTTTCTGTGGCTTGTATACTTGTATAAATAGAGAGGGAAAAGAAAGGTTATTTAAAAATAGATGTAAAAGTTCATCCAGTTGATGGTGTTGAAAAAAAGCTCTTTTTTGAGCTTCACTGAAAAACTCTTATTACATAAGTGTCAGCACCATTGCTCAGGATTGGTTTTTCTGTGAAATAAAATGGGTGCTAAGATAGTACAGAACTTTAATATACCAT
Source organism: Falco biarmicus (assembly GCF_023638135.1). NCBI lineage: Eukaryota > Metazoa > Chordata > Aves > Falconiformes > Falconidae > Falco > Falco biarmicus. The sequence continues at coordinate 78,550,178 of NC_079290.1, forward strand.
ATATGGCAGCAGGGTTCTTTAATAAAAAACATAGTTGGATTTTAAAACTTGATAATAATATTAATAACAAAATTAAACGAAACAATGTATTTCACCATGATCTTGCTCTACCACCCATCCTTCTGTGAGTTTCTTTTCTGGAACTGATTACTATGAGATGTTACCCCCCATTTTCTGATGTATTGGCTGATATCAATCAACACAACTGTCTGTAGAGTATGATATTAATCACAAGAAGTAAAGGTGGCAATTCAATTCCACATTATAGCTTGATTGTGTGAGGTACTCAACATCTTCAAATTATACTGACACTAATGATAATAAAGCATGTTAAACCTTTGACAGATGTGTTCAATTCCTTTCAAGGCTGTAGTTTTGTTTCAAGTGGTGTGTTTTCAGTGTTTCTGATGAATGGAAGAGATAAGATTGAATCAAAATGTGGCATACCAGAAAAAATTTGGATCTAGAATGCAAGTTAATGTAACAGAGCCATTTGAATTTTTTAATATCTATATCTAAATCTTATCTGTATCTTTATATCTATAGGTAACTAACTAGCAATATTTTTAGTATTAAGAGCACAAAATGTTACAAATCAGCCCCAGGGTACAAATTAATAAAGTAATTTATTGAAGTTTATTTTAATTTTACTGTTAACTTAGAACAAGAGAAGAAACACTAAAGGTAGACCTTATGTGGAAATGCAAAGCATATTGCAACAGCATTATTCCCTTAGTAGAATCTCTTAAAAATGTTTAAAACAAGTAAATTCCATTTTTCTTCTCATAACTACCCTTATCTATGTATGAGATGCAAAATATGATAATAAATCTTAGAACAGGCTATTACAGTTAATTTGGTATTGATCACAAGGAGTGAAATTGCTATATTACATGTTGTAAAACGTATCATACCCCACAAAAATATTACATTAAAAGTATAATAAATTGCAATACTTTAATCACTTGGCAAATGATTTGACTCTTTCTGTTCAATTTATAGTATCACTTCAGTAGCACCTGCTTTATAAAATGTGCATATTACTGATACTCCTCTTATAGCTTTTATAGGAATGTTATTGGAATAATTTATGCAATTGCTCTTTTTAACTAATGATTCCTTTTTTCCCCTTTCCCAGTAAGCTTAACTTCTACGTTTTCAAAATCTTTTCTATTATCTGACCTTATTTTTCCTTATATTCACCATTGCCACTTTTTGAGCTAAGGAAGTACCTTTTATTTAGGTAACTTAATCTTTCATTGGAATAAAAAAATCACAGCTTTAATATTTCTACTACTTGCCTTAATTATAAATCACACTAATATAAGTTTACAAAATATGAGTGTCTCTAAGATTACACTTCTGTTTCAGCTTTATGGTACTACATATTTTATTTTTAATTAAGTTTTTATTGATTTTTCCATTGAAGAGTAACAAACAAACCATAAGCCGTGTATTATACATGAGCTGAAACATTCTGCATTAGTCAAATGAAAAAAGAGTTCATACTTATTCAATACATATTTTTCCTCTAAAGATTATGGATAGAATCCTACCTTAAAAGAAGATATGATCTGTTCCACAAAGTGCATTTATAATCTTGATCTCTCATCCATATTCTGAAGCTTGAAGAGATAGGAGAGCATGATATATAGAGCTGCATTCAGATTTGATTATGGCCTTCTGGCCATCAACAACATGAATACCATCAAAACCCTGGAGACCAGTTGAAATAAGATTATGCCAAAATACATGGACCAAATACCAGGCTGTCCTGGTTTCAGCTGGGATAGGGTTACTTTTCTTCTTAGTAGCTGGTGCAATGATGTGGTTTGGATTTGGTGTGAGAACAATGCTGATAGCACACTGATGTTTTACTTGTTGCTGGGTGATGTTTATACTAAGTCAAGGACTTTTTGGTTTCTGGGGCCCTGCCAGTGAGAGGGTTGGAGGGGCGGGAGAAACTGGGAGTGGACACAGCCAGGACAGGTGACCCGAACTAGCCAAAGAGGTATCACATACCATGGGATGTCATGCTGAGTATATACACTGGGGGAAGAAGAAGGAAGGGGGGGGCATTTGGCATTATGGCGTTTGTCTTCCCAAGTAACTGTTACGTGTGATGGAGCCCGGCTTTCCTGGGGATGGTCGAACACCTGCCTGCCCATGGGAAGTGGTGAATGAATTAATTGCTTTGCTTTGCTTGTGTGCATGGCTTTTGCTTTACCTATTAAATTGTTCTTATCTCAACCCTCGAGTTTTACATTCCTTTCTGATTCCCCTCCCCATCCCTCTGGGTGAGGGGGTGTGAGTGAGCGGCTGTGTGGGGCTTGGTTGCCAGCCGGGGTTAAACCATGACATGGATCCAGAAAGAACTCAAACCTGTCAGGAGAGTGCAAGAAACTCCCCTGGTCATTCAGGTTGCTCTTAAGAAAAGCAACAGAAAATATGTTATCTGTGTGAAAATGGTATTTGTTTGAAATTATTTCAATTGTCTGCAAAGTAAATATAAATACTAATGAAATAAATATATAATTTTAAATAATGCAACCTGTTTAAATAAAAAAAATAACATCTGAATATCCTTTTGTTCTTTCTTTTTTAACAACCATTCCTTGAAGTTGAACTAAAGGACAGAAAGGAAAGAATGTGGTCAAGACACCACATTTTCACTATAATTCTCCTAATCTCAAGACACTTTCTCTTTAGAAAAGACTATCTAGAAAGCTGAACTGTGTGACATGCACAAAAAAGGATTCCTTTCTGTAATCCTGCCCTATTCAGATCCCCCAAAGGGTCAAAAAGAAGGAAAAAATAATTTTGTCCTATCAGTGAGGCCTGATTTGCTCTGTCTACAGGAAAGAACACCAACTTCCAGTAATAGATATTTTTAAATAAATCAATGCAGGACATAAAGGGAGAAACAAATAAACAACTACTAGTATAGGAAACAGGAACTTTCAACCAAAATAAAACCCAAAACTGCTCTCATTGTTATGAAAGGGAGAGATTTCTTGAAAATGAGGTCACATGATTGCACTCCTTTACCAAGGAACTAGAAGGGTAATTTTGAGAAAGTGTAATTTTTTACAAAATTACCGCTATAACGATCAGTTGCTATTATTTTGTGTGTTGGAGTTATACAGAGATGAGAGAAAGATATTTTGGCCTACCTAATTCTTTTTGCTGACACCCTCTAATTATATTTTTCACGATAACTGTATGAATACCTCAGGAGTGGTAATGTTCTTTGTCTTGTCATACAGTCAGCTCTGTCACTGCATTTAATAACATAAAAGGAAAGAAGAAAACATTCTAAGTAATTAAATCACACAAATTAGGCACCCAAGCTGGAGTAATTGAATATTTAAATTAATCACAGGAAACATGCAGAATATACCTCTGATACTTAGTTTAGTTGTGGGGGAGATATGGAAGGGAATTTGAGGTTCACTAAAGGAAAAGATGTAGAGGAATGAAGCTGTGTTAATTAACATTGATCATATACAGCTGTGGGCTGGCTTCTGGGATGGTGGGTTGGCTGATGTGGATAATGTGGAGCTGTGGCTGGATCCTGCTAAGTAGTTAAATAGCTCTAAGGGGTATAGAAGAGGGGCTTTGGATGAAAAGAGACCTGGAAGGAGCAGAGGGAGGAGAGAGAGCATCCTGAATGTAGGTGAGACAAGGAGAGGCCTTGGGAGAGGCAGGAAGAAGGGAGCCCAGATGAGGAGAGGCTGGCTGGAAGAGGACCCTGGAGATGGGACACAGCAGAGGCAAGAAGCAGGGTAGACTGGCCTGAAGAGGATGAAGAAACAGCATGGACAGTACATGAGCTTTTGAAACCTTGTGGGGGATTGGTGGCTGTGCTGGGGCAAGGTGTGGAAACTACTTGTTGAAGTTAACCTGGTATGGGATGGTAAAAGCCTTGTTGTAGCCAGCTAGTTTTGATAGTTCTGTGACAATTAAGGCTTTTGCTATTTAGTCATTCAAAAGAATAACCATTCAAGTGATTAACTTGGCATAAGAGATGCATATATTAAGCAAAAGCCTCATAACTATGGTAATATCTTACATGTATAAGTTCATCTAGTGCTAAACCCAGACAAAAGTTCTTATTTGAAATACACTGTGAACATAAACAGTTCCACTATAGCACCAGCTCTGTTAATGTGTTTGAGAATGCTCATGTGGGTTAAGAGTCGACAAAAGGAGGCTGATGAGTATAAACTGTACTGTGTTACAGTGATATGCTAGACTGACAGTGTTACAGATACATTTTACTGAAAACTCAGCAATAATACAATGAAGATACTTTGATTACCTTCTTCTCAAGATGAATACAGACATACCATATTGTTACCTGCAAGTTATAAGATAAAATTAACCCGTTATTATTAATGAATGGAAGAATATTGTTCTAAATAGCACTGACTACTACTAACATCTTGGCTTTAAATGAAATAAGTTTATGATAAGATTGTTTTAAAGCCTCAGCAGTTCTGTGATTATTAAACAGAGCTAGAAATAAAAAAAAGATGGCAGGAATAGCCTTTAAGTGGTCTTTCAAAATAGCAATAGTTAAAAATAAATTAAAAAAAATAATAATTTGAAGGATATCAAGTCCCTAAACTGTGATTCTTTATGAAAGAGTTACAGAAAAAGAGGCTTCAATACAGTCTGAACATTCTGCTTCAAAAATAAGCGTTCATCAACAGCTTATTAAAAACTTTGCTAGCAAAAATAATACAGGAAGCTGGTGGTAGAAAACCTGTAAGTGAGGGAATATCAGAAAATGAAAGATGATTGTACTTGTACAAAAAGAAGGAACTATTCTGAAGAGGGAGAATCATTGTGGAAAAAAGGAGCAGGGGAGGGGAATCTTCTAAGGAAGAGATGACAATAAAGGAACAGCAAGAGAGACCTCTGGACAAGCTGTTCCCATCCTGAGTTATGAAAGAATAGAAATTGAGCTAGGTTCCAGTTTAAAAGTGTTCTGAAGTCAGTCAGTTTATCTGGATGCTGTTGTAAATGAGATCAGTATTTTGTCCATAAAAAAAAAAAAAGCTGTTTTCCTTCTTCTGTGATAGAAACAATAACATCCCAGACAAAACAAAGTATGTACATTAACAAGGCCACAGTTTAACAATTTAACACGTTTGGGAAGTTATCTAGAATATGCCTCCCAACGTTAGTCAACTTTCTATTTAAGAATTAAGATTATAGTTCATCAAAATGAATTTTTAGGAAGATAGGTTATGCCTTTGTTTCTTCTCTTTGCTCATGTGAGGAATTCAGGTGACAAAATTAGGAAACAGCTGTCAGTCCAAAATCAGTCTTCTGACCAACTTCCATAATAGATTATTTGGATAATAACAAGTTTTTAGAAAATGCAGGAGTAGGCATTCCAGTTAAGACATTTTAAAGATGTACAACCAAACACAGATCAATTTTTAGTGCAAAGAATGAGTGTCAATGATCAGTCTTTTCCAGAATCATTTAAATCCTCCCTGATGCTGTAGAAACTGTCAAGCAAAGTTAAATATTAAGAATATGCAAGATTTGACATTTTTAAAGGTGAATAGGTAGACCTTTACACTACAGATAGCTCTGTCTCGGACTCTCACCTCTGTTGCTGCAGATTGCAGTGTCAGTTGTGACAGCAGTTTTGATGATGGGTGAGTGATGACAACCCATGATAAGGGGCTACAGTTGGGATGGAAATTCACCTGCGTCCTGTAACGCTAGCACATGACTTAAGCAACTCAAATGTCTTAGACATATGTACTGTGAGTAACAAAATCTACATCTGTGACTTAGGTTTGTGATTTATATGCTAGATGGAAGCTTGGTATTTTAAATTCCTTTTTTCCCCAGACAGGTATCAAACCTAAATACTGCTTCCAATATTAAGAAAGTCAACACAATAAATGAGCAAACACAACACTTTTCACGAATTTTTCCTCTCTTTTGTGCTAAATTACATTAAAAAGTGTTTTTCTGCTCCTTTACATTTTTCAGGCTATCGATCCAGAACAGAACATGATAGAAGCTTTGGGCCTGACCCTGCCTCAGTATAAATCAGCAGAGTCCCATTGTCCCCATTAGCACTATGCTGATTTATGGGGCTGATGATTAGATTTTTCTTTATAGAAGAGGATAGAACTAGCAGAGCATTGTAGAATGTTGCAGGGAGACTTTAAAGCAGAAGGACTCATCACTTTGAATTTACTTTAAACTAAGATATTCTTCTATCTCTAATAAGAGATGATTCTCTTAAGGAGTTTACAGCATGTGTTTCAGTGACACACTTGGTCTCCTACATGGAAATTATTTTCATAAAGACTTCCTGTTCCTTACCAGACAAGGCAAAGAAAATGAGCAGTAATATCATAAAAGAGGTAAGAATTTAGCTGGATTTTGTTTTGAAGCATTAACAAATATCTATAGAACTGACTTAGAATGAGTTTTCTTAGTCTTTTATGGTGATTTATAGTAAGTAAATGAGATTGATGAATAGGGAAAAATAGGGGTTGTTGATTTTTTTGTTTGTTTTTTTTTGTTGTTGTTGCTTTTTTTTTTAATGAGTCCTACTTTCTAGATGTAAGTTTACATTTCATAGAAACTTTTTTCCCAATGTGCCTTTCTGGTGGTTCACTCTTTCAATTGGATAGTAACTAAAATTCTTAACTTCAGTGTGGTTCTTTCGTGTATGGCTAATACAGCTTGCTCCTTCCAAGTGGTTGTTGTAGTACTCTTAAGATTTAATCCCTTTACTTTGTCAGTATTCATCAGGAGAGTTTGTAGCATCATAGTTACCATTGGAATTATTTTTCTGGAATATTCACTTATTAAAAGTAAAAAAAAAAAAAAAAAAAATAATCAAAGCTTTTAACTATTCTATACTTTGGATTCCAGCTACATTCATTACTGGTCCTTTTAAAAGAACTTGTAAAGCAAGAAAAGAAATTCATAAGGCTATGTTTTCTTCCACTCTACATAAAGGTTTAAGTGGATTGCTTACCTGAAGGTCACTGGATTACATATCAGTATCACATTATTCTGTCTTGAATGTTCAGTGCTAGAAATTTCCAGGTAGTATCAAAAGATGGAAAGTCTTTTTTTTTTTTTTTTTTTTTTTTTTTAACTATAAAAGCAGTTTTGTCACACTAGCATGGTTTGTTTCTTAGCCTGGAAGTCACTAAAAATCAAGTGTTGGGGTACTTAAACTGATAGTAACTGATTAATATTTCTAGGATTGTGATGACTTCAATCTACTGTCTGGTGCAAAAATCTTACAGCAAGATACAGTAATATATCACTGTATGGGATAAATACAGGGAGAGAGAAGATAGGGGATGTTGGGGATTGGTGTTGGGGACAAGGATGATGCAGAGGGCACACACCTGAAAAAATACTAAAACTAAGTGTCTTCACTATTGGGAAGACACCATAGACTTGGTGTTCGGACCTGATCTCTATCCAATTCAAGACTTCAGTCTAAGAAGAACTGAAATGGTGGGAAGTTCTGTTCAAAATCTGGGTTGCAGCATTAAGCTCAATGCCTGTTCTCAGTCAAACCATGTTGAATAAACTTAGATTGTCCTTTAGGATTCAGGGATGTTTCAGCACTTTTGCCTATATTTTGTATAATGATATACAAACTGTGCAGAGAGCAAGCAGCCTGCTAAAAAACAGAGGGACACAGAGGTTCTCTGATGTTTCTGATGTTAAAATCTTACTTGCCTTTTATATTCATAATTCTAGAAAGTAATATAATTCCACAGAAAGAAAAACACCGGGTTTTTTTTGTACAGTACTCATTGATCATTCTGGCAAATATCAGCTAAGGAAAATTCACATATTAAGAAAAAAAAGTTATCAGCTTTAAAACTAAATTAAGCAGAAATCATTTGTTCCTTAATCATAGCTATTTGTTCTATATAAAATGTCATATCTCTAGCAAGAAATGAGGACAATTTTTAATGAAACCAAAACACAAAATATATTCTTGTTTAATTTTTTCTGGCTATAACCCAGCTTGCGGCTGCATATATTATCTCGATATGTCACTGTGTTTACCATATTGAAAAAGAAAAAGCAGATAAATTAATCACACTGTATTTGAACTGTATGCCATCTGAGCTATTTCCTTGCAGCCCAGCACTCGGATATGCTTAGGTGAGACACCTGATTCACTGCTGGATAGAAGTAGGGTTGTGTGATTTTTAGACTTCTTTACTGCTCTCCAAAACATACATCAAGACAATTCTTCTGTACAAGGTGATTTACTATGTAGTTCAGCTCTGCATTTTGCTGAGAACAGCACCTTTGAAAACTTCCATCTCCTGTTGATAGCAAAGAGGCTACACTTTGTACTGATGAAGAGGCTGGGGTGCTCAACTGGTATGTTGCTCACCAGGGGCATTCTGAAACCTGCTTATACTGCAAAATGGAGGACTATATAGAAATAACTGAACAAATAACCATTGGAGCTAGCAAGTCCATGCAACAGTTGCAGTATTTTGGTCCCTATAGAAGTGTATCTGCCTGGATTTCTGCTTCAATGTAAGTTATCTGCTGAGCTGCAAAGATGTTCTGAAATAGTTATAGTGCTTTCGCTTCTGGAGCAGGCATGGCCTCAGCTTGCTTTAAAGTTACTGCTCTTCTTTGTGTTGCATGATGTAAAAGTGGCCAAATATTAGCCCTTATATTATTATAATGCAGATAAAGTCATGGGTTCTATATATATTAGTAAGTAAACTGCCTTTTATATATACATATATGCCACTACATGTGGCAGGTAATAAGAAACATAGAAAAATACTTTCAAATAGCTAAATAAGCCTTAATTTTGGCTATGAAAATGTTTCATTTTTAATGCCATTTAAATATTTACATTCAAAATCAGTTTTATTCATAAATGTTTACAACTTTTTTTACTAAAGCATTAGAAGTTCACCTGTGTTTATTTTATCCCATGTGGTGTCACATACAATAGATATGTAAAATCAGGGTTTTTTTCCCCAGCTTCCTCATTAATAAAGTTCACATTTCAAAAAAACCCACAAATCTATTGTAGCCCTCAGACTTGCAGAAAGAAGCAGGCTTAGCATAAGGTACAAGTAATCATAGCTAATAAATGTAACTAAAAGAGTGAGGAGATTCAGGTTTGAAGTTTTTGGATGAAGGGTGATAGTGAAAGAATATGCCTTCTCAAACCAGTTTTCCCTGCTACTGACATTCTTTATTGCAAAAGGATGGCTGTATGTTGCTTGTTTTATCTGTGAACTGATATGTCACCAGGTGACAACCAATCATCCAACCAGTGGCTCACCACCCCCCACCATCCAACAGAAAATAGGAAAAGCAAAAGTGAGAAAACTTGGGGGTTGAAATACAGGCAGGGAAATGACAAGTATTGGCATAGACAAAACAGACTCAATCTGGGGATTTTAATTTATTGCCAATTAGCATAAAGAAATGAGGCTAAGTCTCACTCTGGGCATCTCTCCTCCCTTTTTATTATGGCCCTAAGTTGGAACTGGCTGTGCATGGCACAAGTCAGATCCTGACTTATTGCCATGGATGTCAGCCCTGCAGACCCCCCAGCTCACTCCCTGCTATGAAAACCCTGCCACCTACACTCATTGCACACCTAACTTCTACCTGCTGTCCTTGAGGGCCTGAGGTTTACTATCAAAACTGCTTGACAGTTATCACTTCAGAATCCTGGGGTTTGGTGGTTTGTTTTTCTTCAATTTTTACCATGCATTTTGATGCTTTCATTGAGCTGGATCATAACCTATGAAATGGAATTTTAAAATCTGGTCTTAGTAAAGAGAGAGGTCATATGACAGTTAAAAGAAGAAATAGAAAATTGTGATTTGTAGGCTTATTTTGTTTTACTTCCTCTATCTCTTTTTCCCAGTCTCTCTATATCTCTTCTCTCAATTGATTTTCAGATTTCTTGCCTTCAAAAGCAACAGCATCTTAAACTTTGGCATGAGGCTAGCAGCTTTCCCCTCTTGACCTTATATCAGTTTCTAGCCAGCCAAGGAAACTAGCAGCTTCACCCTAGCTTACGCTAGCATTTATTCTGAAAGTACAGCATTAATGATGCTATACTGCCGTGCATTTGGGCCACATGTGGAAAATATCTTACTTCGGATTAGTTCTTATACTTACTTACAATGCATTTAAGGAATGACTACTGGCGAGTCAGTGGATTTAAAATACTGCATTTAGTTCAGACATGTTTAAATTGTATGCTGCCAGGGAGTCTTCCTGAAAATGACCTGTGACTTGCACACTTCTACAAGAATGTAGAGCTCAGGGTTTCAGCCACAATCTAATGTAACTCACTTTTCGATATTTGTGTATAAATACTAAATATATGTCTGTATATATATATCTCTCATATATTTGTATATCTTTATTTGTGCGGAATGGGAACTAAAACATAGATGACATTATATTTTCACTGTTGTTTGATATATGCTGAAGTTTAAATTATCTTTGTGTTTTCCAGGAGTTAATATTTCTTAGAATGTTTGAACCTATAATAAGACATCCAGAGCAACAAATGGGTAAGCATATGACAAAGTTAATTATATGTATGTATTTTCTAATTTAGTCTTTTCAGTAACAGCTAGTTGATTAAAAAATCTGCTAATAGAATTTAAATACAAATGTGGTAAAAGTAATTCCTGTATCTAATGTTCCTATGTAAATACCTATCACTAATCCTTGAACAGTTTTAGCTTAATCAAATTGCTGTTAGATTGATTTTGGATTATTCATTTCACCCCAAGCGTGCTCTTTGGTATTTATTCTAAATCATGTTATTGAATCCAAGTGATTGAATCCAAATGTTTGGACATAATTTGATTTAAATGTTGTTGAACTGTAAATTAGTCCAATAGTGTTTCCCAACTACCTGAATGTTACTTTCAAGACTGAAACTGTAGAAGGCAGCTGTTTAAAACCAAAATATTTTAAAATAGGCTTGAATCCTAGTATCATACAACTAACCTGTGAATGAGAAGTGTGAAAAGTATTGCTATAATAATTCTTAGAAACTTAACTGATAGTTTTTTCCAATCTTAACTTTGGATGACACTCCTGTTTGTAAGTTCAAGTTCTCAGTTGCTTATAACTGCTGAACTTGAAATATTTGAATTGAAATATTCTGTGCTGGGTGTCTGCCACATGATGATTTTGGGTCGAGTATAATCTAGTTGTTCAGATAATTCTGAGAATGGAATGAGGAAAAAATATGTTACTTTGGCTATGATAAGAACAACTTATACAAGCTTTCACTAAAAAGTTTCATGTCCTATCCTTTTAAGAAGGGACTGAAAATTTGGCTGTGCATTAGAGTTAAGGATTTTATTGCTCCTGTCTAAACACTGAATCTTCACTGAATTTTATAGGCCCATTAAATTTCAGTCAAATGGGAAAAAAAAAGTAATCCATCTGCACTGAGCATCATCCAGTCTTATATGGCTCCTACACATAATTTTTCTGAACAGACGTATCAATGAAGTAGCTGAGTATGAAACCAGTCCAAGGTAGAAAGAGCTGGGCAGAATTTCCCAAGTAAGTTACTATTTTGGATTTGCTGTGGGCTGCTTGGGACATATGCAAAGAAACTGAAGGGAAATAAATAAATCATCTGTCTTTTCTGAAAGATGCCATGCTAGGCTTGAATAGCTTGAAAGAAAATCAGTTTGACTTTGCCATGGAAACCACAGGGAAGACTTAGTACTATGGTGTTAGGATGGAAGTAATAGACTGACACAGAAGTTCACTCTGATGAGGAATGGGATTGGCATAGTGGTATCTGGGGCAAGGCTCATGGGGAATTTGAATAGTAACAATTGGTGGGTTGAGTAAGATCTAACAAGAAGCCAGGAAGAGAAGCTGTCCTGGCCTGGACGGTCAAGTACCAGAAGATGCCCAGCACTACTCTGTGGCAACCAAGTCCCCAGATTTTCTTCGTGAGGTATAGTCCCAAGAATACCACCAGCATCCAGCATAGATCGAAGCTGGGCTCCTGACCTGGGTCTTTAGCCAGAAGCCCACATATTGACATTTCTGCCCTAAAGTACCTGGAATCAGAGTCCTATTGGAAAGATGGCAATTACTTTATAGCTAGATTTTTAGTCAGTTGCAATTAATTTTACTGACCTGTCACAAAACACATTCACAGACTTCAGCTTCTTTAAACCTTAATTGATATTTCTTATGGTACAGTTAATTTTTCAAAGCTATCTACACTCTGCCTAACATAAGTAATTTTGGAAATATGAATTTGCATATTAATAACTTCTGAGTTTCCTACTAACATTGACATCTTTCATCAAACTCAGTTTTATAACATGTGAATGGACCTTTTCCTTTCACCCAGAAATGGGAGTAGGCTTGCTGTTAGGAATTTCCATGACTATGTTCATTTTTATGATAAATTGATAAAGAGTGCATGAATTTGACTGAAAGCATATAAAAGGCACTGAGTTTGCTTGGATATGTAACTTTAGCATGGGCTTTGCTCAAATCTCATGATGTAAATTTTCACTGAGGACTTATGATCCCAGGTCTGCTCTGAGTTTCCCAAACTCATGCAATGATGCAAGAGTTCAGAAAATATCAGCATGGATCCATACATGCAAATATGCCTCCAAATAAAATTAACTATTTGGATTGGAGAATAGCATTCAAAGGTAATATAGGTCCAGAACAGTCATCCTAGACAATATGCTTTATCATTGACTGGATGCATGGCTGGAGCATCTCCCTTATGAGGAAAGGCCGAGTTGGCCTGCTTAGCCTGGAGAAGACTGAGAGGGGATCTTATCAATGTATACAAATATCTTAAGGGAGAACACCAAGAGGATTTGGGCCATGTACTTTTGAGTAATTCCCAGCAACAGAACAAGGGACAATGGGCACAAACGGAAACACGGGAAGTTCCATCTGAATATGAGGAAAAACATCTTTACTTTGAGGGTGAAAGAACACCGGAGCAGGCTGCCCAGAGAGCCTTTGGAATCTCCTTCTCTGGAAACATTCAAAACTTGACTGTATGTGATTCTGTGCAACCTGTTCTAGGAGAAGCTGTTTAGCAGGGGATTGGACTAGGTGATCTCCAAGCATCCCTTCCAACCCTGACCACTGTGTGATTCTGTGATTGCTTATTCTGTGACAGTTTCAAGAATTAGCCTTTTGCAATAATTACATTTCAAGCTGTTTTTGTTCCTTCAGGGACCTGTCTTATCCACAACACATGATCTGCAGTTTGTTAGGATATCAAAGGAGACCTTTGACAGGAGAATCCATGCAGTGCTATCAGTTTTACCCTGGCAGATCAGGGACAACATCAGTCACCCAGTCTTAATAATTACTGGGTAAGGTAAGGTAGGCTGTGCATATTTTGTGGTATCATTGGTTAAGGAGATGATAAAAAGTTCCTGGAAGCATAAGCAAGACCCCAAGACTGTGGTTTGAGCAAAGAGACCAAATCTGATTTTAAAGGCATCTGGGATCTTTTCTGTGTCTGTGTGAGTGACTGGCTGCTGGCCCCCATCAACCTACCACACATCTTAATGCTGTATAAAGGTACACATGTGCATTGTGTTCATTGACTAATTTGATAAAAATGAGGGCACTGTGCTTACTTTTGCTTCAGATCATATTTGTTCAGTTCTTGTGCTAGACAAATCAAGAATTATTGACTATGGGACTTCAACCCAAAGCAGAAGCTGATAATATTTTGGACCACAGGTTGCTCTTTCAACCAGATAAACCAAGATCAGGTGAACTTTAATCAGTGACTCCATGGTTAGGAGAGCAAACTGGAAGCTTCATGAGCACAGAAAAAGTAGAAAATTTAAATTGGAATTTAAGCTGAAGTGATTGTTTTGCTGAGACTAGTACATTTTGTGGTGGGGAAAAGATTATCTGTTTAAGAAATCTATATGAAGTCTGTGCAGGGACTATAGCTGTACGTGCCCATATTAAACTGGGTGAAGTGTCTGTACAAGCTGTTGGTGGTGGTCTTTGAAAGGGAGGCACAGTAAAGACTATAACATCACTCTTCATAACCTATGCCATCATAACACAAAGGAAGCATATTTTTACCACAGAAAATTTGTTGCAGTGTTGAATCCCAGTGCAGTCAAAGGAAGATTAGGCACATGAATGATATGTTGGAGAGGAGCCTAACATAGCCTTGGGATGCTCATGCAAACAGAGACTATAATGTGTCCTGTTCTTGTAAATGATCTTTCAGTCACTGTAGCCTAGCAAGAAGCCCGCTGAAATTCCCACCTTTCCCTGAGCTATCCTGCTGGGGACATAACAGATACACGTGCTCTGTGGGTGGGGGACAGAGACCGGAATGCATTCACTGGCGGGTACACATTTACAATGACTGTAGGGGTTTTTTTTAATTATTTCTAAACTCTGTTCACAATAAAAAAAGTTAAAAATTTCACAACAAGCATGTGGGAAACCATGAAAAGTTATATTTGCTAAAAATTTTAGGACCTATTTGGTTCAAGCGGGTTACTATCTAGGTAACTCTCCTATAAAATTCAGACTACTTTCCATGTGTTCAAATGAAACTTGGAATGCTGGGGGCAGAAATATCTTTCCAACCTTTGAAAACATCAAAGGCACCAATTTCTGCCTAATCTTTGAATATGAAAGTCCCAAGGAGAACTGCAAGTGAAAGAAAATAAGTAAGAAAACATTGGGACTAGTATTTGAGGAGCTAGATTTGGACCATGAAACAAAATGACAGCTATAGGTAGTTATTTATAAACTTAAATCCTACCAAGTAAGAGAATAAACATCATAGGACCCTAAACAGATGTCAGAGGAAATAAAGCAGGCCAGGAGAAAGAAATGACAGCACTTTATTCTGTTGCTTTAGAAGTCCATGGATTCAAAACACACACTGAACGATTTATAACAACTAAAGGCCACTGTACCAAGAAGCTTGCTACTGAATCCTGCTTGCTGGATTTGCTTCTTTCTCTTCCACAAAACAGAGGTTACTACTTCGTCTGTGCTGCTTGAGACAGAAAGAGCTAAACCATCTTCCTGTCATATTACACTTGAATGATTACATCAAAATCAGTGTAATCCTTCATTATTTTGAACTGAAAACCCTCTATCCTTTTTCTTAAAAGGGTCTGGAAATACAGTGGCCTGTCTTTGTATTCTGTCACCTGAAATACTCTGAAAATAGATAGATAACTTTTGATTAGATCCAGGAAAATGAATTGCAGCAAACAAATCTCTTCATAAATTCGGAGCTTTCTGTTGTTTATTAATTGTTAGCAAATGATTGCTTCTTCCTAGAATATCTTCATTCCTTGGAAGTATTCAACAGCTATTTTATGTTAATATATTTCAACTCAATTCAAGATTGAGACTGAGAAATTGTTAGCTAAGAGAACTGCTTTAATTATTTTACATTAAAATTTACATTTTAAAACCCAAGTTTAGTTTAGATGCATACGTCCATGTTAAAATTCTGTTTAACAATTTTATGAAAGTTGACTTCAGAATAAGGTTCCTCTGTAATGTTAAAAATAGCTTTGACTTTAAGTATGGCCTTACAAAGAACATTGGAGAAGAGGAAGACTGTCATATTGTGGTTTTTATTTGGATTAAGGGTGCTTTTCCTTGCTGGTAGTTTCTTTCTGCATTAGTGGCAGAATAAATTCTCGAAAATGGCTCCCAATAATGAAGTGAAAGTCTGTGATGCACTACCAAAATACGCTGTTTCCTAAAAGAGAATAACAGTGCAATATATTTGAGTGACTAATTTTCCTGTTAGATGGAGTTTGTTAGACTGTGAATTGCAATTAAAGAGAAAAATTAAATTTATATTCAGAGGTAGCCAATTAACTGTTTGTAGATGTTTAATTTTTTTTGAGGAAAAAAGAAAAACAATTTTACTTATTTAACGACCTTGATAAGTTTGCCTCTTATTTGTCAAAATATGAGCTTTGTATAGTAATGTATATGGAAACAGTCTTTCAGTTCTTAAATATAGATTCAGTTTGCATGAATTAATTTATCCTGTGTTCAGCAACATGAATAGCAGTGATTAGTGCACAATTAATAGTTTTGCAAAGTGAAAGTCAAGGTATATAAAAATAAGCAAAAATAAACATTTCTTATTTTCATTTGGAAATACGAAAAACACTGAAATCACTTCCGTATGTCACTGATGGCTGAATGTCTTGACTATTCTGTCCACCATTTATGTTTTGAGAAATAGCTGTAGACAAGCTCTAAAAAGGACTCAGGTGCCTAGGAACACAGTGTTGCCAATCCTAATTCTTGGCTGTCTGGCCACAGAGCACAATGTCAAACTCTGCAGATAAGTTCTCCAAATGTTGATGAAACCTGGCCTGGTGAGGCTTCTAAGCCATGGTTGGTGCGCCCATGGATCCTGGACTGATCTCAGGCAGCTGAGCTCCCTGCTGGTGGTGCAGAAGCTGCCGGGGTAATGTCAGAGCTGAGAAATGGAGGGAAAGATCAGAAAATGAGCAAGCTGTCCCTTTACCTCCTTCTCCTGCTGTCCCTCACACCTGCATGCAGCGCTATCCTCATATATGTGTCAAATGGCTTGGTGACAGCTTTTAAACTGCCGAAATTGGTCTCTTCTTGGTCCTGAAGGCACTAATATGGCCATCTTGGCACCCATCATGCCCACCTCAGCTCGGGCAGGGGCAGACTTTCCTGCCTGAATTATGCTGTCATTGCCTTGGGAGAACCATCACCCACCCCAGCTCAGTGCACCCAGCTCAGGCTCTGGGGGATGGTGGCCCATGCCTGGACTGCCTAGGCTCTTGTCTGAGCTTCCCCCATGGAGTGGCCCTGCTGGCGCTGCATCCTGATGTAGGCTACAAAAAAAGTGATGACTAATCCTGCCTTGATGAGCTCAGGTTCCTGTGGCCCCTGAGAGATTACAACTCCTGAGTCAGAATATTAAAAATCTGTGAGTCTAATTAGGGCTTAAACCCTGGATCTCGCTTGGGTTTACCATAAAACATGAACTCACTTGATGATGAGGGTCTTAACAAGCCAGTGTGTCCCTGAGCAGGAGGTGCCTTGCATGGGTTTAGTGGGTCAGGTGATGACAAGGCTATACCTACTGCTCTGGAAATCTCCCAGCTCTGGCTGTTTGAACTACTACCCTCCATCAGCTACAACCCCACTCTACATGGAAGTGGTGGCTGCAACTGCTGAATGTAAAAAGCCTCACCATCCCCCAAGCACCAGGTGTACCTTAGCAGGATGTATCCTCCAGGGGGCATATCATGAAGAATGCTGTATTTCTGGAATAAAACTGGATTTCAAGGATGAACTCAATGCTTTGCCCCATCAAGAATGGACATGTGCAAAGACACTAGCTAGTCACTTGAATTTTAAACTCAAAAAATAAAGCATGTGTAGAATTTAGAAAGCAGATGATCAGAGATTTTCATGGTTATAACTTTGGATTCACTCAATCTGTCCCACTCTAGATAGCCCTCAGTGCACCACCAAAACATGATCAGTCTGGTTATTGGTAAATGAAGTGTATCATAACAAAAAAAGTTGATAATGAAACTCTGATCACTCGGTGTAACACACCTAGTGACTTTAACTTTCTAACCAGCATATTCAGTCAGGTAGTAGGAGGAATTTGTCTGAACAAGCAGCTGAACTGTAATTTTTTTTTCCTTTTTTTTTTAAATATATATTTATCTGAGTTCAGGGAAAAGTCCTCTGGCAAGGTTATATACAGTGATTAAAGTGAATATTTAAAACAACAACAAAAAAAATCATTCTTATCCATGACCATTCTGTCAGCAAGACCTATCTTTTTCAAGAATGAGGCTTTATAAAAAGCAGCGATAGGTCCTTGGTAGTCTTTTCTCTTTTTAAAGATGGAAGATGTGGAGTGTATTTTATGTCTTGCTGTAAGAGTACAGGCATGATGTGTCATGGATGTATCGTCAGGAGGTGATAAGGGTTCAGTTGTGAAAAGTATGTCTTTGGCTCTGCAGATTTTATGGGCTTCAGCTTGCATGGTGACCATTTAAAGAGTGACATTAAAAGCTGAGAAGGAATGTGCAATTTTCTGCTTTTCTGTAACATGTAAAGATGTGTGAGTGAGGCAGAGTGCAACAGAGCCTCCATCATCTGAATGCTCTTCTTAAGGGAGAGTGGGGGAGTTTGGGGGAATGGTGGTTGTGAACAGAGGCAGCAAGCTGGGGTAAGATTAAAATACCATAGGAAAAACCACCTCTGGGAAGAAAAAAGTAAATTTGGAGCACAGAGCAAAATATATTCACAGGCAGGAGAAACAGGAAAACAGGGAGCTAGATGAAAATTTAGATAGATTATTTTGTAAACTACTATCTGCTCCAATAGGACCATCAAGTAGGCACAGGTAAGAGATGGATTTATAACCCAAACTAATTTCTGGGACAGACTTACTGAGGAGTGACAGAAGTGAAGGGTAGTATTATAATCAGACTCAGAAAAGATACAATTGTTTCCCAGCATTAGGGTGCTGGTGTTAATTTGCTATGGCTGCACAGACAATGAGTGCACTAGGTAGGACCATATGCTTTTTGCTTCCTTTCTCTTTCAAATTATGCCTGGCATAAAACAAACATAATTTGCAGGGCGAATATTTTTAATGAAGTTTTTAAAATCCTTCACTTAGTACTTGCCAATATTATATGAGGACTGATCATATCTAGACAGGTAAAAACAAACAAACAATGGAAGTTCAGACATCTATTAATTGTATATGACACAAAGAAAACTAAAAACTTAACTTCATTCAATCACTCCATCCAAACATAATATTTCTGTGTATAAGCAGTTACTAGTTTTTGCTTTATTTTGGAAAATCATACTGCAATATAACTGCTTATGTATGACTATATTGCTAAATGTACTGGATAGCTTCTAAGATAAAAAGGAAAACAGAAAAGGGAGTGAGTGATTGACCTAATGAGAAACAAAAATATCCAAGAGGTTTTGGAGATACAATTAATTCTTCTATGTACAGATTTTCTTGAGGCTGGCACATATTTTCATCAAGGCACTGTTTCATAATTAAAATTGATGCCAGCCCAGGGACTCTCACCACAAAATTCAGGAGCTGGAGAACAACAGAGAACATTGTCAAAGTTCCCCAGACAGGCAGTGCCTGCAGTTTTGTGCAAGCCTACTTTTGCTTTTGTTCATTGAGGTTTTGGAACAAAAAATGTATAGTAATTTGATCAGTGAAGACTTACTGGTAATATTTGACACACTGGCTCTACTCCATCTGCAACAGAAAAATCACTGTAACCATGTAATTACAGCATGGCTTTTCATATTTGCGAAAATAAGTGCTAAGCCTTTTCACAGTTAACATCCCATAATTGCATGCAATAACCACTGCCCTTTTCTACTCCGGTATATACAGAGCAATACTTTCAAACTGGGGTGTGAATATCTGCATTCTGAAACTGTGGCACAAAGGCGTGGTTCACCACAGGGTTAAATACTTGCACTGGTATGATTAGTCTGGTCCCAGCTGTTGCTTCTGAATCTGGAGTTTTCCACAAAGGACATGTCATCTTCCCAGCAAGTCTTTCCCATCACGTTGAGATGGAAGTGTCCAGACTGAGAAAAGCTCACTTGTCTAATTTTGTTATGCACTTCTCCACCATGCGTAGCTCATGACCTAGAAATCACTGATACCCCTAAGCAAGGAATTTATTTCAATTGGTGTACCATAGTAGAAAAAAACCCCGTGTGTATTAAGCAATGTATGCCAAAGGAAGAGAGGAAGAAAATCAGACTGGTTTTCTGTTGGGGTGACTATTCACAGTTTCAGTGTTTGTTCCTCTTTGAGCAGTCCTACATAAAGCTGAAGGCATTCATTTTTTCCAAAGGAGATGGAAGAAAAGCTGTGTATGTTCTCACCCATATGAGAATGGGTCAGGAACTGATAGAGGAACAAAGGGAAGACCTTGACTACTGACTTCGACGTTCATAAAAATACAGATTTCTTCCTAGATCAGCAGTAGACGAATGGACACATGTATATAGACTATCACAAAAAATATACTTTCCCCACAGAATTACATGCTATAGTTTTACATAGGAAAGTTTACAGAATTTGAAATACTGCATATTACAATAAAAACCACTATGAAATTATTTAGTGTATTGTTAGCCACTTTTAAAGTGTTTGAGTTAAATTTTATACATGTGCTTTTAACAACATAAACAAATAAAAATTTTCTCTCATCTGACCAATTTTTAAATTGATTTGCAGAGGATTTAAGTATCAGATTATTTTGGTTTTGTTCATATAACATAGCACTGCAGCTTTTTTCTGAAGAGCTATCACAGATGTAATAAGCTAATACTTGCGTAAACAGAAGTGCATCAATAAAGTATGCATATGACTGATTTATCAGTTTCCTGTAACATTTATGCCACTACATATAAAACTGCACAAGAGTATTCCTAACCCATTAAAAGGAACTGTTATGTAAAGTTCCTTATTTAATTTGCTAATTACTGGTTTTTAAAATGTTTTTCTATTAAGACTAATTCTGCCTCCAGGACTAGTCACCTATGTTTCTGATGTTTTCTCTGGGTAAAAAAGAAAAGGAGAAACCAGCAGTTTTTATATCATAAGAATGCAGAAATAATCCTGCTGTATTGTTTGGGAGACAAATAGATCTAATAACTTACCTGATGTCTTCCAATATATTTGTGTTCCTAAATGCCTGAAGTATCAAATATACTGTGTTTGTTTGTATTAGGGGCTTTAGAAAATAAAGCTATGAGAGACTTGTGCATCGGGAGTATATTAGTTTTGTTAATTCATGTAATTTTAAAATTTATTTCACTCATAATTCCTAATCCATTGTTAGCAGTCAATCAGCTTTTACACTAAGTGGGATGTTCTGGCTCATCCAGGCAGTTGAAGCTTGCCTAAAATACGGTATTGATTTACTGAAATGCAATTTTCATTGTAGAATGCACATAGTGGGAAGATATTATGCAGCTGTATGAGTACTGGATGACAATAGCACAGGAAGACAACATGTGAATATTGTATAAAAAAATTACTACAATGCAAAGAGAAGAAAAACAAAACACTTTTTATGAGGAGAGGAGGCTAAACAACTTTCCCTTGTCCAATTTGTCTTTTAGTGAGCTTTCTGGGATTTTTCTGTGCATACTCAATACACAGGAATCAAAGGGTTTACAGCTAGAAGAACCAGTCCAATGCTGATAAAACAAGAACTGGCCTGAACTTTAAATCTAAAATTCAAATCAGACTTGAACCAGAACACTTTTGATATCTGAGAGGAAAACATTTTCCTTTACTCTTTATCCCGGATGTTCTAATTTTAGTTGGGTTCAGAAGCAAAAATGTTGTTATTGTGCAAGTTTATCAGTTGTTGTTTTTATGAACTGAACAAGCAAGTTTCCCAGTGAAGCCCAAATGTCAATATTTTAACACAATTTGCTACACAGTTGTTTGAACAATGTGCCCTGTAGAAAGGTGACCTCTGTTTGGCCCTTGGATAGGAAGGCTGGACAAGGACAGTAATACTTTCTGCAAAAAAACCAGAAAAATCTGTTTTCTTACCCAATGGCAAGTGTTATGCCTTAAAGAAGTTGGAGAGGAAATACGGTCTTACTCAATCCTTTCTCAATCAGGTCTGCATAAGGAGAACTAAACAATTTCTGGAGTAACAATCTTTCTCACTCTGTCGATCAATACCTATTCTTCAGTCTGTGAACTGTGTTTTGCTTCATTTTTACTCCCTTGGGAACTTGATTGCATTATTAAAATGCTGTATGTTTTGGTTTATTTCCCCTGTGGCTAGGAAGTAAAGGAAGGGGTGATTAAGAGGAGAAATAAAGAACCTTGTCTTTGAAATGGAACTAATAATGCACATATCTGGTCTAGCTATTGTTCCCAGACAAAAGGTTGTGGGTTTTTCTGGTTTTTTTTCTTTTTTTTTTCTTGTTTTTTTTTTATTTTATAAATTGCAGAATAACCCAGAAACCATTTAGTAGTTATAAACAAAGTACTTAAGATGGGGCAACACTGGTACAAAAGGAATCATGAAGGATAATGAACATATCATATGAGCCATTAAGATTACACTGACTTTGAATGAAGCTATTATTTTGTTAGCCTGCCAGCTTCATGGTGTGGCCTCTGACTGTGAGGCTGTTGAAAGCAATGACATTTGAACTAGACATGGAAAGCTCAGGTCCATTCTTAAGGAGCTGAGCAAGGGGTAGTGAAATCACTGCTAGACCAACTAAGCACTCTGAGTAAAGCATCAGCTCAGTTCCCATAGTAGCTGCCTCAGCCCTTTGTAACTTTGAGCAAACTACTTAAAGGCAGGATTCCTTTATCCAGGCATGTGACAATCACCAGATTTAACCCCAGAAACAAGGCAGTGTAGCTTACCCTAAGCTCCATATCAATGCGAATAACCTTTCCTTCATTATCTGACCTAGCTCAGGTACCTCTATTGTACGCTACAGGCTGTTATTTTAATGTGGGTCATATAAATGTTGAATAGAAAGGGACAACTGGGTTCTTTATGTCACTTTAAAACCTCTTGTGTTGTAGCTTTTGTAGAGACACATAATCACAATGGGGAAAATATAGGTATCTTGACCAGGTACTAGTATTGCAGTCCCTGAAAAGAAATTGGGAGAAGTGTTTGAATCATTACTTACACTTTTAAGCACAGCCTTCTTCTTTCTTGTTCTGCTTGGGCACAGGCTATTTTTTAAATGAAATGTCAGTTACAAAGCTCTACTGCTCTCCCTGTTGAATTCAAGACAGTATAATGCTATTCAGAGCTCCCAGAATATTTTTTCTCAAAAGCATACCTCCATTTGTCATTTCAGAAACCACAATATGAGTGCTCCTTCTCCTTATCTGTAAAATCATTATTTGAAACACTGGATGTGTAAATAACGACCTAGAGAAACTGCTAACGCACAGCTGACACTGAAGCAATTAAAATTTGTTATCATCAACATATTTCAGCCAGCAGTTCCCTGTTAGATTTTTGCACTGATTCTTCAGCATGGCTTGTGTTACTAGATTAGCCTCCATAGTTTAACACAGAAGACAAAGAAACAAAAATGTCAGGAAACAAATACAAATTCAGAGAATGAATTCATAATGTCATACAGTTTAGGGAATCTGTCTTTTTACTAATAACTATTTTAAGTGTGGGTAGCAGCAAGAGCAATTCAGTAGTGAAGATTAAATTGGAGTTCAATAGCAAAACGAACCCACCTGGCTGCTGGTTGTAATGGTTTCTGCTTTATGTTGACTCTAGGGACTTCCCTCCCCACTTGGAGCTGAATCAGTGCACTAATCCATCAAACTAAACAAACAAAACAAAATTCTGAGATGGCTTGCTATGCTGGAAGGGTTCACACTGAAAAAAATGAATGGCAGAGCTGGCGCAAAGGACAGGATGGTTTTGTGCTGCAAGAGGGAGAGCAGCAATCTGGCAACCAGTAGTTAGAATAGTATAGGCTGCTGCTGATACTTGGAATTGCAGAAAAGAACTCAGCTTTCACTTGGAAACTGTGACAGATAAAAGCTCTAGCCTTGTGGTTTCTGCCAAGCAGACTAAAGTTTACCAGGAGGAGAAGACTGAAAATAAAGCCCTGGGTGGCCCTTGACTTGCTGTAGGGCTAACTCCATTGACTGCCTCCTGCATCATGGGCTTGCAGTTACATTGCACAAAAGCTTTTCCATTGCTATAGCATCTTCTACTTTTCTTTTTGCTCAAAAGCCTTAGGATATGCCTATTGTTCTTCTTTCAAGTAGAATGAAGCTTTATCTAAAGCCTCTTCATGAATTCTAGATTTTAGAAAAGTGTAAACACTTCCATAAGACTTGGGTACCTTTTCTTTTTTTTGTGTCCTTGCTTTGTATATTAAATTAACAACATTATCACATTTTCTTCAGGGTTACAGTTATCTTAGCTGTTTACCTATAATTGTTTTCATATTAGCCAGCAATAGTAGAGTACTCCCCAATAGGCTCTGTTTCATGGAGACTTCAAAAGTTTGACAACTGCTGTTAAAATTATTCTGAAGTTCCAGACCTATCCTTTCATCCTAATCATTTTCCCCCAAAGGCCCTTTCTGGGAGGAAAAAAAAATATAAAAAATTAAAATAAGATCAAATTTAAAATGCAACACTCAGGATACCAACTGAG
Source organism: Falco biarmicus (assembly GCF_023638135.1). Classification (NCBI taxonomy): domain Eukaryota; kingdom Metazoa; phylum Chordata; class Aves; order Falconiformes; family Falconidae; genus Falco; species Falco biarmicus. The sequence goes on from NC_079290.1 coordinate 78,574,477, forward strand.
ACTAAATGTCCTGTTTCCATAGTAAAAAGCTGTTGAAGTTTATTTATTGTTCTTTAAACTTGTAGTAATGAAACTACAAAGCTACAAAGATAATTTTAGCCCCTCCTTCCACACATTTCATTAGCTTTGGGGTAAATGCCACAATGAGTTTTAACATGAAATTACTTTTCATTTTCAGAAAAGAATAACTTCTAGCCATATCAACCATCCAACTTTTTTATTATTATTTTTAATGAAAATTGAATATGATAAGGAAAGGCAACAATGCCTGGAGAACAATACTGGAGGCAAACGATTCATTGTGCCATTGGAGGAAATGGCATATAATGTCTGGTTTCTAAGGTGAGATTTGCACTTTTGAAGTGAAATATCAGAGACCTACTAAAATTGTTACATAAATGGTAGAAATGTATTGATGTTGTGTGACATTTTCCATTATAACAGATTCTTGGTTTGACTTCTGAGTTACACCAGGTTTTCCAGTGATGGCCTCAAGCTTTTGGGGTGTTTTTACTTTGTCATGAAAGTCCTTTCCACTTGAGCTATGTGTCTATTCCCTTTGTCGCATGTAATACTGAGAAAAGAACATTATGCAACCAGCAGGCACAGATGTGATAAATGGTCAGGCTCTACGTCAGACAGCCATGACCTTTTCTAGTGCAACTTTTGTGGCTGATAAATTGTGCTGCATTCACAGGGCAGATAGAATGGGTACCTGAGGTGTACAAGCTGACCTACCTCTTCTTCATGGTGAAGAATCATGCATGGGACTGGGGTTGGAGAAAGGAGGTAGGGGAAAGGAGAGCCTGAGGGCTTCCTTCACCGCAGCCCTGCCCGTGGCACTTTGCTAGCACTGCCCGTTCCTGTGCCTGGCCAAGAGGAGCTGAGCCATACCCTCTCTAAACCTGCAGACTCAAGAGGCCCACCCTGCCTTTCCTCTGAATCCAGCGCACCGTGTGAATGTATTCTTCTCTCTAAAATAACCATCCTGCTGCTGCTAGTTAAAATAACCTGACACGCATGTCATTGCAGCTATACGTAATAGCTGTGCATTTGTATTTCTGTGAAAATAAAGAAACTAGAAAGTGGCATAACTCTTCTCCTCTGCAGAAAATTAAAATAATCCCACAGCAATAACTGTGAAGAATGACATTAAAAGAAAGTTGTGATAGGTCAAGTTCACATTCAATCTGCTGCTTGCAGTCAGTTACCATGCATCAACTGAGCCACAGTAGCTACATTCTTAGCTCAAGGGGAATAGAGGGTAATGGGACTTAACACGGCCTGTGACAAAAGACGGTCAAGCTAAGTCACATTACCAGGCATTTGCTACAGCAGAAGAACAAAAGACTCTCTGGCTTAGCTGACATCATAACTTTTAATTGGTGAAAGTTTCAAGCTGTACTTAAATAATTATTTTTCATTACATGCACTTGAAAGAGAATGCCATTTTGCTTCCTATGCCCCCCTGCATACATTATAGACATATTGCTTAATTGCATAATTACATTATTACTTTTCGGGCTCAGGCTCTCTCCTGTTTCAGTGCACAGGACAGATCCGTAGTGAAGAATGAAGATTTTAGACAGATTAAAGGTTCCTGCTTTACAGCTGGGGAGCTCTGCTGGCTTAGGAAGGTGCAAAAATAGACACTGGTTGCTCTTTCTAGCAGCTCCAAGGTAATTTGCACTCTTGAAGAGTGCAAGGATTGTCGTTTGTCAGTGGCTCATGTCACATGCTGTCTAAGGACTAAATCTTAGTGGTGATGTGGTGACAAAATCCAACAAGTTGCTTTTACTTGTCAGCATGCCAGAAGGAGATAGATAAATACTGCAAGCAAGTATTGTAATCTCAAAATTAATTCTTCCATTCCCACTGCAATAAAACTAGTATTAGGTATTCATTTTTCAGACTCCACTTCACAGTTTGTTACTACATTAGAGGTTTTATTTGTCTTATTTCCAAAACAAAGCCTATCATTAACTACCAGTACTGGTGTGTCAGTAATACTCTAGGGGAGAAATATTTGTAAACTTAGTGTACATATTTCAGAGCATAAATGTTCCAATAGGAGGGACGATAATGATTACTCTGATGCAAAACATAAAGTATATATGTATATATTATAGGCTGACTTTCATTATAAGCTATTTTTTTGCTTCACTTATCAGTTTTGAGAAACACAGTCTGTCTTGAGAGGCCAATTTTCATGTGGAGATGAAAAAAGATTTCTGGGTTGTGATATTGACTAACAGTGTACAGTATATTACCAAACTCTTTTATAAATAGCAAAGCTTTTGCAAATGTATGATATTCACTGTAATTAATGGTGGTTGCTATGGATAGTTCTTCCCCCCCACCTCAGAAGAGCAGTAGTTAAAAATAGGACACTTCAGATGCTGGAAATCTTGAGCCTTTTCTGAAAGTCCTATATTTTTATCTGCATTCCATCTTCTATTCTCCACAACATGAGAGACAGACAAGGGGAATTTAGGTTTGAACACAATTTGAAAAATAAAGACTCTGGATTTTTCAAGTAAGACTTTAGACTATAAGCATCCATATCTTATTCTTCTTTAATTTCACCCAGCTCTTTTAAAATAGTAGCTTTAAGTGACAATCCTTTTAGTCAACACCAATTACATAAGTCTTATCATTGCTGTGATTTCAGTGAAATATTTAACATTTAATAGTTTCCTAGAGTAGGAGTAAGTATTGATGAAGGATTTTTTTTTTTTTCTTATCCCTCAGATGCATTGGCAATGATTACACTTAAAATAAAACATCATTAAAGTCACTGGTTATTCACAGTAATTTTCTTAACCAGATTACTTTAAGCTGCTTTAACATTTTATAACAGTTGCATGACCCATGGTAGAAATATGTGTGTGCGTGTGTATACAGATTCAAAAACAGCCTTGAGCAATGTTCTTTCTGAAAGTATGAGCAATGCTTAAAAACATATTTTGCTCCCATTTGGATAGGTTGTTACTTTGATTTTGTGCTTGTCTGAGAATTCAAAAGGCACTCAGAGGCTACAGTATGAAATATTTAGTAGGTTAATTTTGAGATAGCTTCCTTATGTACCACCAGCAAACTTTTTGAATGATAAATGTCACTGTCCTAATTCAATAAGGAAGCAAACAGAATATTTTTACAATTTATTTTACAAATATATCTTAATTAATGAACAGACTGTGGAGATTCCCAGCACTGGAGTAGCACAACCACTGCACATCAGATCCACCATATCAGAAGGTTGTCTCAGACTGCTTATTTTATTTTCTTCAGCTTTTCAGACATTAAAGAATCAGGACAATGGAAAATGCACAGCAATATCTTAGTACAAATCAATTTCCATTAGTAAATGTCTTACCTTGACATTAAGGTGGTATGTTACGTCACAGTCACTTAAAAATAACCTACCTACCCAGAAAATTTTATTTACTTTATTTTAGAACGTATGTTTATAACTCATTGCTATGTTTTAAATCCAAAAAAAAAGGGAATGCAAATTATCATATAAGTGGTAAGCAGTGGGAAATGGAAATCAATACAAGCTAAAAAGGAAGGGAAATGTGAGTTTCTAGAGAGCCAACAAACTGCTGCTACTGTATTTTCTACTGAAGTAAAAAGAGAAGATGAAGTAATATAAATACGAGGAAAAAAAATAAAGATTGATTCTCATACCTGACTTAAAGGTTTAAGGTAAGCACTTAAAGAGAATTTAACTCTGACCAGGTGAAATATCCCATTAATGCATTATTAAACAAGACAAGACGTGATTGGAATTAACACATACTTAAACAATGTGTTGAATTAAGGTTAAATCTTAAATACACAGTAATTCAATTTAATAGTCACATTCAAAACCAGAAAGCTTTGTTTGAAGACAACCTGGAGGAAAACTAAAAGACACATTTCCTAGTGGAAATCAGGCAAAATTATATGGATGCCGGAAGCATAGCTCTACTTTCTAATTAAGGCCCCTAATTACTCAAACTGTTCTGCACAGTCATTTTCCTCTCCCTCCTATAGTGCTGGGAAGTCACAGGGGGATCTGCTCACATCCATCAGCTTGCTGCATTCACATCTAAAATATAGCATGGTCTACAAAGACAGACAATTCTTTCTGTTTTCTAATTAGCATCACAATTGGAGACATTAGATTTTTGCTCTTTTCCAACCCCAATTCTGGCTTCAGACCATATTGCTAGAGTCAGCAATTGCTGCCAGAAAGCAATACTAGGAGGTGTAAAAACAAGTATTTGGTAGCTACTGCAGGAAGAGAATAGCTGCTTTTTCCAGGAAGATTGAGATTCTGGCCGTGTTACAGCACTAAATAAAAAAGGCCCCCTTTTGATAACGGGGTTAACAGAAATTAAAGGAGGAACTGCTCACTCAGCAAGGTGAAGAGGCAGAAAGGACTTGACAGTGGTGGGGCCACCTGTAGCAGACCCAAATAATTTAAAAAGTTGCAGCAGTGGATGGGCAAATCTTCAGTCCTCTTCTGTACATTTTACTCAGAGCTTGTAGGAAATACCTGGGTTTTGTTGTTCTTGAAAGTTATTATTTAGAAACCTCTTTTGAAGGTGACTGCTTGCAGAACAGTGTCAGAAAATAATGGGGTTTTTTTCCTTGTTTTATCTGATTTGCATTTGAGTCTTCTCAGGGAGGGAGTTAGAGATAAGTGGTGAACCCCTGGTTTTAGCTTCCCCTCTGGTTTTCTGTGGCTGTAGAAGTCTGTTCTGCCGTGGTTTTGGTGTTAAGAATTATTATTTTTACTCTTTTGAGGAATTAGGTGGTGAAGTGCCTTATTTTTTGTTTTTAAGCTGGACTTAAATGTAGCTGAGCCTTGAGCTGTTTATCAGTAAGCATGTGGTACTCAGACCTTGGTGTATTCAGGGGAATAACTAGCTAATGAGAGAGACAGAAAGTATTTGCTGTGTGTAAGTTCCTCCAGAACTAGTGACTGGTTGTGTGAGGGTTTTACAGTTTGCTTTGGACTTGAACTCTTAGCAGCTGTTGAAGTCCTAGGTTAGGTGCTGATGGCGTTCTGTCATTTCTAGAATATTCTCACGTTAGTTTTGTCATATCAGGCTTGGTAGGTGGGATGTGCCTAATGCACCTTCCTACAACATGCTTGGCTAGCTGTAAGTCACCACTGCAACCTCAGAATGAGCTTGGAGGTGGTCTAGGTGCCTAGCTGGCGTTTTGAGTTTGTGTGATTCTGTGACCCGTGTATATCTCAAGGATGCCTGCGATTGTGCAACCTGAGTTAACTGACAGTCCTCACTTAACTCAAAAGATGATCAGGGCTGCACTTGTGTGAGCACCTGGAGGGACCATTGACAGGGCTATGTATGTGATGGCAGGTTCCTGGCACTATGAAGTGCCTGAATGCTCATATGTTCTGTATTGACCAGCTTTTGTGAGGTGGCAACTATGGAGGTAAGGGCAGTGATGAGAGAGAAAGCAGTTGGGTGGGAGGTGCCACAGCAGAGACCTAATGCTTTAAGGAAGAGGTTCCAAATGTAGGTGTTTTTACTTGTATGTAGAAGAGGAGCTGTTTACACGTCCTGGGAAACTTTCAGAAATTTATTCAAGGCATGCTGTGGCCTTATTTTTTGTCATCACTTATGAACTAAGCATAAACCCTTTAATAACAACCATCTGGAGTATTTGGTACTGTGGTACTGAGCAACAATATCTTTGCTTTATGTGCCCTGGTCAAAAGAACTGTAATTGCATATGCTTTGAAATGGAAATAGAACTGATGTATATATAGCATATAGAGACTGATGGCATAGAATGGTTGTTGCAGGCACAGACAACATCGTATCTCTGTCTGAAAAGCAGCTGGTTTAGTGATTCCCACTTACAGGAGAACCTCCAGGACATAGCACCTTATTCATGGAAGGAGCAACAGTGGTGCATACAGATTTGTATACAGACAGTACCCAGCATTCTTTTTTGGTGAAAATAATAATTAATTCAAGTCCTAGTCTAACCTGATTCGTGTCTGGTTTAACACAATTACTGCATATCAGAGACAATGGATCATTTCCAGTATATCCCTGACAGAAACCTACTGAGTTATATTTCTGTAGCTGGTGATTACTGGGTGTACATATAAACCCATATATTACTGGGTGTACATATAAAAAGCTTGAGAAAATGTCTGCTTTACTTCTGACTCTTACATTTCTTTTTCCCTTAGAAATGCTGCATAACCTTCTTATGGCTTCCATTTTAATACAAACTTCTGACAAAAACAATCTTCTCTCAGAAAATGGTGAATACTGGTTTCTTTTGTTGTTGTGGTTGGTGTTTTTTCTCAGATATAATAATTATCAAAACTAACATATAAAGTTACAGGATAAGAACAAATTCAAACATATAGATCAGGTATAATAGTTCACATGTTTTTATCTTACTGAATGGCAGTGATGTTTTCAAAGTCATGTCATTGACTAGATTTTTCTGTAAATGAAGAGTTTACATTAACGACAATTTGTACATAAAAGTGAAGATCTTTTTGTGTATCACCTCTAATTAAAATGTTAATTCTACAGAAAGATTCAGGTCCAATTTTTTATTTGAAATGGTTCTCCTATTCTGAAAAGCATCTTATGTACCTTCAGTGAAAAAAAAAAAAAAAAAAAGAAGTAGGCTGTTTCCATCCTACTTATTGCTCCCGAAATGGCACCTCACAAGAATTACCACTGGCACGCTACAATAATAGATGCAACAGATTTTACTGGAGTAATAGGTTTTGGTGGTTTTGAAGTCATGAAACTGAATTATTGTCAGCTAGGTTTTGTCAGTGTTTCTCTTTGGCAGGTCAATAAAGCAGCAGAAGGAGCAGCGACAGTGGCGTGTCCAACTTCCATCAGGGAACTTAAACAGCGAGCTACATGGTTACTGCCTCACTCCCAGGAGGCCAGCCATGGCAATTTGCCTCTGTGCTGGGTAGACAAGAGGGATGATGCACTCCAGCTGGGCAGTTCCTGCTTCCTGCACCAGAAACAGAGGCAACCCAGAGGCCTGTCTGAAGGGTCTCTCTTTACTAGATATGTTAGCAAGTGTTCAAAGAGCCTTCACCAAGGATTGTGGTGTGGCATTTTATGGAAGACTCCAAAAAAAAAGAATGGCAAGAAGAATGAGGGAATAATTTAACCAACGAAGGAAGGTAGCGGAATTTATTAACTAACATGTTAAAAAAAAAAAAAAAAAAAGAAAGAAGGAAAAAAAAAAGAAAAAAGACAGACCTGGTCAAATTCTCTGTAAGATTTAATAAGCAGAGGCAATTTCACGTTTACCTCAGATTAAATTATTTTCAGGGTTGACAATAACTTTCTAAGACACCATTGTACACATATTTGATTTCTTACTCCTAGAATACTTTGAATCAGTTTTATAAAAACATTGGTATATTACCTTTCCCTACAGTGCTAGAAAATCTGAAGCTGACAGTAGCAGAGCAGATGGGGAAATCAAGGAGGCAGATGGCTCATATTAATGAGGATCAGGTTCACCCTGGGTAGGAAGATTATGAGAGGAGAGCTACAAACCACCATATATTAACAATATCAGGAAGTGTCTGGTAGTCAAAATTCAGAAGGTTTGTACAGTGATACTTTACAGCTTTGGTAGCAGCCAGCTGTCAAGAATGGGCAGCCCATTAAAAAAGGATATGATGAGTATATAGATGACTAGAACCACACGTTATACAAAGTGTGGGATGTAAATAAACAAAAAAGATACTGTTTTCTTTTGCAATGCTCTCCACAGGTTGCTTATGTGGATTGTCATTTTTCTGTCCAGAACTATTTTTGACACTTCAATGAAGCTTTTACAGTTTTCTGTTTAAAATTTAAAATTTCCTTAATCCCCAGTGCTTAATGTAGCAACAGGAGGAAAATAGCTTAAGATTTCAATGTTGAAGCAAAACTAGAAATACTCGATTATCAAGGAGATGTCTTTGAACTTTAGAAATTAATATATAGGGGAACACAGTAGATAAGTAGAAGTGTGCAAAGGTCCTTTCTGTTCTTTCAAGCACTGATTTCATGTTCAGACTAGCAAATGGTGTCTCCTGTTCCCTTCAAAACAACAAATTGCATGTTTTATGTGATAGCAATCTCTGAATTTGCATGTGACACACTCAGTGGAAAGGATAATATGCAATTGGTTGGTAAATCAATTTTGTTTAGGGGATAAAAAAGAAGACATTCGGCTGCCACAGTAAGTGACTGAAGGTGACATAATTGTGTGTTGATACCTGCATTGTACCTTTAACCACTCACTAGTGAACACTTTGTAGGCAAATGTAGCAAGAAAAATTAGGAATATTTGAAATAACAGCTATTTTAACTCAGTTTTTAATCCCTAACTAATGGGGTATGTTCCCAGAAAATAAACCTAAAGCCACTGCAGCATTCTGTGTGAAGGTGGGATATCCCATAAGCTTTGAACTCTGTCTAAGGCTACACCATCCCAGCTGGCCCCAGTTTGCTTGAAGATGCCCCCAGCTTGCATTGCCTGGAACTGAGACACAATCAAGAATCTGCTCCCTGGGAATATAATTGGACTGAAGTGCAGTTATGGACTGTGCAGATTAATCTTTCATGATGGTTACTGAAGCACAGGACAAAGTGCTTGCTTCATTGATTTGACACAGGACATAATATTCTCATCACTGTATGACATGTTTTATAAAATAAAGGATGGATGATTGGTCCTGGCAGGAGAGATGTTCACGAACTTCTTTCCTTCCAGCCTGCCACCTCATCCCGGTTTGTGAATTGAGTCCTCTCAGTGGCAACTTCATCACAGCAGCTGCTGCTAATGCAAGATTTAGGGCAGAAGGTCCCCTTTATGTAAGTTGTAAAAGAAGCAGGTCTTATATTCCAGCTGTAGAAAAGCATTCTGCATATTCAGAATGGTGTCTCAAGTTCAAATTGAATTTGGGAACCCATATTTTCCGTGGTACCCTGAATACTATTTCTGTCAATTCTGTTTCCTTAAATCTGATGCTTCCCAAAACTCCATTGCAAGCATACTTGAACAGATGTTTCTCTGCAACTTAGGAAGCCATTTTTACCAGTGTAAAACTGTCAATTTTGACAGAATTGATAAATAAGGGGTGTGTGGGATGTGTGGCTGGGGTGGAGCAGGGCCGGGGGGCAGGAATATACTATTAAGGGAACATTTAGAAAAAAGGGCATTGTCTCTTTGTTGACTGTCAAACGTCAGCAGGAATTTGTGCCTTTTGAAAATCCCTTTCTGTATTATTCCTGTATTTGTTCATTATATGTTTATTTTTGGAAGTTCTTACTGGAAAACATTTAGATTGTTTTACCTGCACAAAACTGTGAAATGCAAGACCTAAACAAATACAAAAAGCTGCAAAGTAGTTACAAAGGTTACCTTCAACTTAATGAATTAATCTTGTGTGTATTCAGTAGGGAAGGAGTCAGAATCAGGTCTGTGTTGAAGGTGGTAGGGAAAAAGTTATGTTTATGTTGGGTTTTGTTTTGTTGGGATTTTTGAGTTGCATCTAGACCCCTAAAAACCTAAATAAAACCCTAACAAAGGACAACAAACCAAACCCCAAACAACCTTCTTTGTGGACTGTAGGGGACCCAGAAAATCTTTGAGACTCTTTGTCATATTGCCTTATTCCAAGACCAAATGACTATGAAAGTAGTTATGAAGCTGACTGTAAATTTGCTCTTATAGGCATGACTGAAATTTAATAGATGTTAGTGTGAAGAGTGTTTCTAGGGAAGCTTGGTCTCTGCAACATTACCCACTTGTTACCCTTGAGTCTTTAGTAAAAATATAAAATAAAATTATTTAATACTTTTGTGTTGAAAGATGTCTAAAATAGGTTTTATAACTGTCATGTGGAGATTTCTTATTGTACATGACTGATTTGAGATTTAATAATATTTCCAATGGCATACCCAACAGGGAAGTAAAAAATGGCTTTGCGCATAAACTGAAAAATTGTTTTTGGCTTCAAAGTGCTAAGTGTCTCTGTAATTGTATAAAAATGAAATACTACTGCAGCTACAGTAAGACTGTAATGAGGCACAACTGATTATGCTATAGTTTTCCTAATATTAACATTATTATTCAAATGCAAATACTTGTGTGTCTTGTGGGGTGTGTAGTAACGAAACTAATTTCTTTTATCTTCTGAGTGCTGTGTCTTTTAATTCAACATTTGGTATTAGATCATACTTTCAGATACCAGAGAGAGAAGTGCCTGCTTTAGAGTAATAGATTTTAAGGTCAGAAAGGGACCATAGACTATTAACCAGCAACTCCTGCATTCAAGCACAGAGGCTCGAAGAGAGGGATTATTTTCAATAGTCCTTACAGTTCCCATCTAATAGAGAACTGAATTTTCTTCCAGTTTGCATGCTAATTGCTATGTATGTGGCCACTTTTTCTAGTTTTCTTGCTTCAGTGCGTGTGTGTCCTTTTACCTAGACAGGGTTGTGTAGCTGAATAATTCTCAGCTGTGAGGTTGGTCTCTCATCTTTCTTCCTTTCTTTACCTATTAGCTGTACTAATATTTGTGTCTAGAAGGGAAGGAAGGCTTCTATGGTATACGTTTGTCAGTATTTGCAAATCTAAGGTATAATAGAAACATAGCTGTCTAAACAAATGTGTAAAACCTCCTGCCCTAATATGACCTAATAATCTTAGACCAGAAACATGTGTACATTCTGAGCAATTTTTACATGAAAAACTTGGATAATCAGTAAATGCCATGCATGCCTCAGTGTCAAACATGCATTTAGATGGCTGGATCCCAGAGCAGAACTATGAAAACTCTGGAAGGCCTGATATCTCTGTTATGAAGGCAGTGGTCATGGTGGTGGGCAATTTTTGAGATCTTTGGGGCAGATGGATGAGTTGGATGCTGACAATGAGCAGTGACTGAAACCAAATGAGATTTGCTTTATTCTTGACAGCTTTTCAAATTGACATTACTTGAAGGTTTGGATTCTCTAATGAGATATCCCCTCACTCCCACCCCTTCTCGGGTGGCAAAAAGGGAAAATAAATAACTGTTGTGGTAATATAAATATTACTTTTTTTCCTTCTCACTGTTGTGCTTCTCTTCTTGCACTTGTACTTTCACATTCTGGCTCCCTCACCTGAAATCTCATCAACAAGATGACAACAAATTTTGTTGCTGAACTACTGTACTGCAGTACTGAAAAAGTCCATTTTGCCCATCTCGTCCTTGATGATGGGAAGAAAAGTAACGCAATGCGGGCAAAACTTGATGGGTAAGCTAAAAAAATAGGTAAAATGGAGCAAAAACTGAAACAAGTGGCAAGAATGATTCTGCTATGTAGGCTTGAAAACAGTAAAGATGACAGGCTAAGTGGGAAATCTTTGCCTTATTATAATGTCTTTAAAGCAGTTAAAAATATAAAATGGTAAATTTGGTCATTACCTGTAGATATGTTATGAAGAAAATTTATATTCTATGCATTTTTAATGGTATATTGTAAGTTATGTAATACAGGACTGCAATATCATAGTTATGATGAAAATAAGGATCTTAGTGACAGTTTTCACATCCAGCAAGTTTTATTTATGAAGTACATGAAATGTCTGCGGTAGCATAGTGTAGCTTGTTAGAGAAATTAAGTACTCTGAATGATTGGCTGGTTGGCTTAATTTTTGAAATGGCATAACACTAGTCTTGTTTTCATATCAGTGGAAGGATACAGTAAAAACCCGTTTGTGTTGGGCAAAAGGGGAACCCATGCAAACAGGTGAAAAGCAGTTCCTTGATGCTGTGACCACTAAAAGTTGTCCCCCTTCAGCTTCTCTCCTTCTAAGCCATTTCACTGCACATAATGCTCAATCATGAAACAGAAGTTGTTCTTCAAAGCTAAGGCACAATAAAAGAATAATCCACTGTGTTTTCAGATATGTTTATGGTCCCAGAAAGTCCAAGGCTACTTGGTTTTTGCTTTTATCATGGCTGATCTTAAGGATTCCACAGAAGTCAACTTTAACACAAAAGTAAGGCACTCAATTGGTAACTCACCCAGCTGACAAATATCTACATTTAGCTATTTCTAGCTGGGCTTACATCTTTCTGATTTTTAGTGCCCTATTTCAGTAGATTGGAAGCATGATGCGGTCCTCTTTGTGGTTTTGTTGGGTTTTTTCAGTAACCTTTAATAAATGTTTTGTCCATGGGCATATACATGAAATGAGCAGAGACAAAGGACACATTTCTTCTTGAGAATAAAATGTAGAAATTGGAACATTGTATTTCAATAAAAGAAAACGTGTGAGTAAGCTGGACTCACATCTCACATCCACCAGAGCTACATAATTACTGGGGAGTGGCGAGGAAGAAATCCATCACAGGGAGTAATTTTTATTTTTTTTAGAAGAGTTTATGGAGCACCCTCTTACAGCTTTTTGGACAATTTGCTCTAAAGGCTTCCAGTGTAGGATAGGTAGTTAAAATTGGTCATTTTCATCCTTTTTCAGCTTAAAAGGAAGGGAAATCTGATTTGCTAAGGAAGATCTGTGACTTATAGTGGAAAGTAGATGAGCAGATGTAATTTATATAGGAAAGGCAGAACCTTTTGCAGGTTTGTAGACTGTGATAGCTCCACTAATGCAGGCACACAGTCTGGGGATCTGAATCCAAAAAAGCAGAAGTTAGTTTAGTGAACAAAAGAATAAAGGTGTTGATAATTGTAAAAAAATGTAATAATCTCTTAGGATAGCTGCAGAAGAGTACTAAACTTTGGATTTTGGTGCTAAAAACCTAAAAATAATGAAGACATTTTTTACTGAGAGTTTGTGCCTATGTACAATACATGATACAACTTCTTTGTATTTACCAGTAAGAAGTGCAATTATTATCATTTTACACATAAGCAGTAAGTGATAGCATAAACCAATTTATTAGTGAATCTTCATCTGATTAACTTGTATCACCCTTGTCCAATGTATTATGCTATATATAGATTTGTGTTCTAGGATCATCACAAGCAGCTGAGTCTTCACTATTAATAGCAGTAAGTGACAAATAGTATGTGTTAAAATGAAGCAATATGCTTCTGGCTTTTCCTTGAATGTGCATATTTTGACATTTCTTTGAATTTGTGTACTGCATCTACTGAAAGTAAGGTATAATGTAGTGCATCCTCTTCTTTTATAAGTCATCAGTTATAGGTACACAGTTCTAGAACTCTGTTATCTTGGCTTATATCCCGAAAGATATTAGAAGTAAATGTCTTGAGTTGTTGGAAACATGGTTTGTCTTCTAGAAACTGCACTCCAGAAATGTATTCATTCTCTTCTTTCTTCACTTGCAGTTCCACGTCTGTGATCTTTTGATGTAGGTAAACCAATTTTAAATAAATTTTACATATTACTTCACTCTACAACATTCAGAAATTCTTTTTTTTTTTTTTTTTAGGCATGCTAATTCAAGTTATACAGAACACCCCTAGATTCTTCTATACCAGTATCTACATCATCTGATTATTTTAAAAATATTTTCCCCTTAATTTTGTCATTAGTAATGATATTGCCTCTATCTCATCTCAGAGTATTTGAATCCCGGATATTTAAATTTAGCTTTGTCCCCATGCCCTAATCACACATTAAAGCATTATTAGGAACTTGTATACTGCATATCTGGATTGAGCTTCTCTTCTGTTAAATGTGCGGTGTGACATTAACATTGTGGTTTGGAAAAGTTTCAATTTTTTTGAAGAACTTCTCCTGGTTGTTCCCACTAAACTGCACTTGTGTTTTGCATCCTGACATAGTTCTGCAGTGAATGCACTGGGTTATATTTGAAATAAGCTAAATCAGAAGATGTCCTTCAGCTGCTAATGGGGGTTCAATCTACATGGCTGGACTCGCTAGTGAAAAGTGAAACCTCAAAATGCTTATCATGTGGATCATAGGTCTCCAGCTACAAACATTTCATTTTTTCTGTGGACTCCCATTGCCCTGTGCTAAGGTAGACATATCTTTGCAATTTCCTCCTTGTTTCTGTTTTATGACTGATGTCCAGTATTAACAATTTTGACTTCAGTTACCTGGAAGCACTCGATTCAGGCTCTCGAATATTGTAACTTTGCATGTAGAATTTAAATGCTAATGAATACATTTGATATTGTATGGAAAAATCTGTCAAAGAAGAAAACTGAATGCTGCTCATTTGCTTCTTGCTTTAACATTGGTCAAAAGTAGTGAACAATCCTGACTTGTCACAGGTACAAACAACATAGTCTAAAAAATACAGAAGCAATAACAGAAACAGGAAGGGCATGAAAAGATAAACCAAGAAAAATACATTCTTTGTTATCCTCCTGAAGTTTACATCCTCACTTGCACTTCTGATTGTTTTGTTTGGTTTTTTTTTTTTAATTTATGCTGTCAAGAATTTTATTACTATGTGAAGTGCAAAGAAAAAGTTTAGAAGGAAAAAAAAAATCTGTGAAAAATTATTACTTATTGTTTCTCACTTTACATCTGTCAGAGGAAAAACATCTGAATGATGAGTGGGTTTTTTTTTTCCCCATGGTATTTTGAAGAAAACTATCTACAAATAATAGTCTGATATCAAATAGAGTACAATGACATAGAAAACTACATTGGAAGTAGTCGAGATGCATGTTTTACTTATGTGCTCCCCCCAGTTTCTTTGAACCAAATGTTTCTCTGTAACTTATTTCACAACAGTTTTCAGGCCAAAAAGCTCTCTGCTTTCTGGTTAGGAGGCCTAATTTTACACTCAGATATGTTCTAAGAGCCTTCTTTATTTTAATAAATGTTCTGCAGGTGTCTGGAAACAGATGTTAATCTTTGTAATTTTAAAAGCAGTCATATTGTCTACTGGCAAAGCAAGCCAACAGTAGTTTGTAATTTTAAAAGCAATCCTGCACATGCAGTGGATTCACTCTTTCTTTTCGATTATTTAACTTCCACGTGCATTAATGAAAATGTCAAACCACATTTAAAAGAAATGGTTCAGCTAAATTCAGCTGTTCTACATGGAGGGGAAAGCAAAGGGGCCAAGAAAACCCACGATGTAATCTTGTAAATAAATCCTTTTTTTTTTTTTTTTTTTTTTTCCAAATCTGAGGTGAAATCTCATTGACAAAGTTGCTGTATTTAATAGTTTATTTTAAAAATCAGTCTGACATGACTCACTTCTGAATGTGAGGCCTTAGTAAACTTGAGCAAGTTTTTTAAGAGATCAGACATCTTCACTTATGGGTCCGATTTAATCTTGCTTTCATACTTCTTAGTTGATTTAATTTTTTTTAAGAAATCAAAATAAATTTCTTTAGTGAGCTGTGTGTGTTTGTTTTGCATTCAGCTGAAACCTGAGAGCAGTTCTGTCTCTCTTGGCACTGGAGAAGTTCAGGCCCAGTCTGGGCCTGACATTTTGGGTTCTTCAAAACTGAAAGCAAAGGGCATAAGATGGAGGGCATATGTAAGCAGGGGAAAACATGCAGTTCAAAAAACAAGGATGTATGATTGCTTAGGACAGTACAATTTCAAACACCTAGTCCGTGAAAAAAATATATTCTTATAGAAGAATTTGTTAAACAACTTGCTTTCTGAAAATACAAAATATCTGATGGGTGTTATTTTACAGTTGATTCAATCTTATGCAGTGTATGAGGCTTCCATCCTTTCTGGAAAACTGACACACACAGTATAAAAGTGTGTTTTATTATATGCTAGAGACTTTTCTAGTAGAAGCGATGAAATGGAGAAAAGTCTATTCTGGAAAGAAGTTCAAGAAGTTTCTTCAGCACATACAGTTTTCTGTGCTTGAATAATGAAAGAAAGAGTGATTTAGCAAACTAGTATCTTATATACTATAAATCAGCTGCTCCAGGTATTCAAATCCCATGACCCTATTTGCAAAATCTTTTTAACTTTCTTCACTGTTTAAAGTTACTTGTGCTTTCAAATGCAATACCAGCCTTGGGTGTTGTTTGAGCATTTCTGTAATGTGATACTCCAAGTTTGATCTCTGTTGGTTTCTGTTGACAGCCAGTGTGGTGCAAACTGTCCTGAGATTTTTAGGATGAGCCTTTAATGAGCGAGGAAGCACTAGTATTGTCAATATAGTCATATGATAGTCCTCACTAGAACAGGAGAAGGACTCTTTATGCAGTGGTTTCTAACAAGAATTGAGACAGATTTAACAAGCAAAGTGAGTGGAAGATTTTTGGCACATGAATTCTAAGCTCTCACCTGACATTGATATAAAGTGATAAGTAATAGCACCTAACTGAAATGTAATTTAGCATCTTTCCCTAGAGTAAATGGCTGTTAAATACATTCACCAGAAAGCCTGCAAAAGGCACTGCTTAATAATAAAAAATTGATTTTGCAGAAATGCAAAATCTCTTTTACAATGACTTTAAGATACTTATTGACACAGCAGGAAGAAGTTGGCTTGATATGCAGAAGACAAACTCAATGCCAAGTTCCCTTACTTGTTAATTAAACACTTGTTCGGAATGAGAACTGAGTTCTTAGGGGCTTTGTTCTGGCTGAGTGAGGTGGATTGCACTTTTTAGCTTCTGATATGCAGGCTTCATTCACACTTCTGTGCTTCAGTATATAAACATAGCATCAGATCGGGTATGGTGGTGACAGGGAATCATTTATCTGCCCAACACAAAAAAACCCAGATCTGTTGTCTTGGCTCTCCCTGTTGGTAGTGAGGATCAGCCTGTTCAGAGCACCTCAAATTACTCCTGCAATAATAAGTAAATGAGTACATGGGTATCTTGGCCAAGTCAGGCACCTCACATAGGTGCTGTGAAAGTGCTTCTTGATGGCTCATCGTTAATATAATAAACATATGTTTTCCTGGCACTGTAGGGCTTTTGTGCAGTATGATAAAATAGACCTAGCTGCCGGGTTTGAGCACGGGCATAACTGATACCTGTGATTCATAACTAAATTTTATGGCTAATTTCTTTGGTCAGGACAGTCCTCATTCTGCATAACACCTAAGACTATGAGGAAATCAGGAAAATGTATTCTGAAAAATGAGCATGACAAAAAACTAGATACAAATTCATTAAACTGTCTCAAAAATTCTACATTTCATTTGCCCTAATATAGAAATAGCATTTAAATTTATTACTTCTAAATATTTCATACGCTCCTAATAACCTAATCTACAAATACATACTGTGCAGTACCACCTCTCTCTCTCAGATACATTCACAGAAATCTCTGCCTGTTCTTTTATTTTGATCCTTCCTATTTTTACAGCATATGCTGTTATATCTCTTCCTAAAGCAAAACTGTTCAGTGCTGTTCTAGGGACACTGTTGCAACCTTTTTATTTAACTTGAAACATTTATTTTTTTAAAACTACAGAATATTCATAATTTACACTCACATATTGTCCTTTGTCCAGTTAGCTTCATGTTGTGGTGGTGTCTTTAGATTCTGCTAGATGAAGGATTTAGCCTCATTCTGATGTTGCCCCAAAGACCAAAAAATCTTAGGGGAAAGCTGCCAGTGGCATGAATAGGCTTTGGATCAGTCTCCTTGACTGATGATTACGTTTCTATTTTTATTATGTCAGATGTTTTTCTGATCAAAAACATATTCTAATCTCCACTCTCATCACTGTTTGAGATCTCAAAACCTGAAAATCACTTAAACCTTCAAAGACTTTTTTTTTTTTTATTATTGGTAATGTTTATTGAAGAGTTCTTTTTGCTCTCATGCAATGAGAGTTCTTTTTAACATTGTTTAGCATGCTGTAATAGCAAATTAAATCTGCCTATCTTCTAGACATTTGCTAATGTTAATTACAAACTTCTTGGGCTTTTAAGTCATCCTTAATGGTGAATTTTGAAAGCAAATGTTTACTAATTAACATCCAATGTGTGCCTCTTGTCATTCTCTTAGGCAAGCATCAAGAAGCCAAACCTTTACAAAACTTCTAGTTCTCAAATTCAGCAGCCACCTTTATTCTACTCTCATAAGGAAAAATATAGTCATTAGGGTGGCTACTGTTTTTCATATTTAAACTTATTTTTGAAGGGATTATTCTTACAGTATTATTCTTTCTGACAACACACTGTTTAACTGATTAATTACTTCCTTGCTTTCATTTTTATTGATACAAATGGCTTCAAAATTCAAACAAGTGTTTGGTTGGCAATCTTCTATTAATGCTGTTTAAATTTGCATGTAATGCAGGCACTGCATTATTTAAATTTTTATGTTTGATTTTCTATTTTCAGACATGTCCGAAAATACTTGGGTTTGTACTAAGTTGTTTACCAAAACAATGGAAACTAATGGGCATTTTTAGAAGATTTAGGTAATTTACAGAAGAAACTGTACCTTGGAAGAACTGACCATTTGTGATGTAGTTCCTTTCAGCCTGCATGTACATAGATTATCTAAAGCTGGATGTAGCTGAAACTTTCTGATCTGCTGAATAGCTCCCCAGGTGAGTAATTGTTGCTTACAGCTATTCAACGATATGCATGCATTATGTCCAATAAAAAAATATATTAGCTTTATTTAAATAATATTGTAACTTAATGTACCATTACAATAACATAACTACTGCCATTAAAATACAGCTTTGCTAGGGTATCACTAGTACTGCAAATATAATTTTTGTTAAAGACAGTCTTGTATAAACATTTGATGTTTGTTTTAATTCTGATTTCAGAATAAACCAAAGATACATTTATCTTTTGGAAAGCTGTGGGGAGCAAAGCACATACAGAAAAATACCTGTATCCTCTGATTTTGCTTACTTATTAAGAGTAGTTTTAAAACAGTGAAGGAAAGCCCTACATAGCCCATTAAAAGTCCTGACCAGATTCATTGTGATTGACTTGAGATGAAAATATGTAATCTTGAGTAATTCCATGGACCTAGTTTTGTTTTACAAGTGTTAAAGTTTGTCTGTTTCAGAAATGGACTGATATTACTCTGCAGCTGTAGTTACAGCCTTAAAGCTGTTGTGTGGACAATTCAATCTGGAAGAGTTTGTAGCATCTACTAAATTAGCTTATTTTAAGATAGGTTTACTTAAGAACTAGAATTTTGACACAGATATAGATATTTACACTAATATATAGTCCATAAGAGCATTTATATAAATTAATTACAATAGCATTATATTTTTCTAAGAAAATCCTTAGTTTATGAAGGAACCCACCTCTGATAAAGGCATCTCACTCATTTTGCTTATAAGTGTCTATTGTAAAAGTCAGTTTTTCCAGTTACCAATAACTCATAGGTCTCTACAAATTCTGGAGATTAAAAAGGGATCTGTTATGACCAAACAGGAATGCACTTACCTGTTATATCCAATGTTTTATTTCAATATCCTGCAGGTCTGGGGGAGTGGGAGGGGAAATCCATTTGAGAATCTCATGATGAAACATGACAAAATTTCCAAAGTTACCCATTTGAAAAATAAAATAATTCTTAAATTGAATGCTTACTATGACCCTGCTAAAGACAGGTGTTTCTGTATATCCTGTGAAGAACTTATAATATAATCAACATTTTTCTTTATTTTGCTCTCCCCTGGGGTTTTTTACATGTTTTCTTTTTTTTTCTCTCTCTCTTTTTTTTTTTTTTCTCCTTCCTATTTTACTCCTATTGAAAGTTAAACTTTTGCTTTTGGCACTGTATTGTACCACTGTTTAAGACATTTACTAGTTGCTACAACCCTGTTAACAATATTTCCTTGTGTTTTCTCACCTGCGTGTTTGTATCAGTTGTCTCAAACTGTACGCTTTTCTAAGTAAAAAGATGAATCTTTCTTGAAAACTGACTGGTAAAATGAACGTGTAATCTCTCATTCAGACTTACAAGCACTTCTATGATTCATACATATCGGTGATAAATGCTGTATATAATTGAGATAAATAAAAAATAGGAGTGTTCCAAAATCTCTTAAAAAATTACACAGTCATGGAAACGACAATGGTTTTGAACACCTAGCAATGAACACAGGTGTATAGGGATGGTCTTTACTTTGGGAATAGAGAAGGATGAAATATCTTTCTGAATCAGTTGTGCAAGAGGATATTAATCTGAGGTTGGCAACCAGTGCCTCCCTGCAGCAACCATTGTTATGGTAAAATAACATAAGGTATGAACCACAAGAAGATTCATATAGGCACAGTTGCAATTTGTGTCTAAAGTCACAATTTGATCCCAAGGAAACTCATGTTTTCGGGAAAACATCAGGCCGAATCTGGGATTTTTATTTTTAGTTGACAAATATTTTATGGGTTTTTTGAATTTTTTTGGTATGTTTTATATCCTAAAATAGATGTAAGATTTGTATAAGCCTTCACACTTCTTCCCTCCTCTTTACGTATTTGCAAAATTGTACATGACTAACTATACTCATTATTGAGCTCCAGCAGTGTAAAATCTGTATTCAGTCTCTGTCTCTTCAAGCTAAACTGAATTCTAGCCACTAGAATGCAGTGACTTTGGCTTCCAGATAGCAGTTCTTTCCAGGCAGGAATTTACAGCAATGTAGTTGGTTGAGCTTCAGGGTGGAATCAATGCAGGGCAGTTTTAACTCTGGTGTGCTTCTTACTCACGGAATATAGGGATGTGTTTGTTTACAGCAGTAGTCCTTTAATCCTAAACAGTATCTCCCCTTTCACTAATATTGTGTTTTATTGGCAAACTTGCCAATATTTCAAGGGGCACAGTTATTTATGATTATCAAACATCTAAAATAGTATAATGCTTTGTCATCTCTTTTGTTTCAGTCACATTGTTTTAAATGTAGGAAGGCTCTGCAGAGGAATCTGGACAGGCTGGATTGATGGACCGAGGCCACCTGTATGAGGTTCCACAAGAAGTGCCGGGTCCTACACCTGGGTTTCAACAACCCCACACAACAGGCTTGGGGAAGAGTGGCTGGAAAGCTGCCTGGTGTTAAAGAACCTGGGGGTGTTTATCAACAGCTGATTGAATATAATCCAGCAGTGTTCCCAGGTGGCTGACAAGACCAACAGCACTCTGGCTTATATCAGAAACAGTGTGGCCAGCAGGACAAGGAAAGGGATTGTCCCCCTGCACTTGGCACTGGTGAGGCTGCACTTTGAATACTGTGTTCAGTTTGGACCCGTCACTGAAAGAGGGACTCAGAGGTGCTGGAGAGTGTTCAGATGGGCAAGGAAGCTGGTGAAGGGTCCAGAAGCCTTATGAGGAGCAGCTGAGGGAACTAGGGTTGTTTAGGCTGGAGAAGAGGAGGCTCAGGGGGGACCATATTGCTCTCTGCAACTGCCTGAAAGGAGGTTATAGAGGAGGTGAGGGTAGGTCTCTTCTCCCACGTAACAAGCAACAGGAAAACAGGAAACAGCCTCAAGTTGTGCTAGGAAAAGTTCAGATTGGAAATTAGGAAAAATTTCTTCACTGAGGTTATGGTCAAGTATTGGAACAGGCTGCCCAGGGAGGTGGTGGAATCACCCTCCCTGGAGGTGTTTAAAAAATGTGTAGATGTGGTGCTTAGGGGCATGGTTTACTGATGGGCTTGGCAGTCTTGGATTAATGGCTAGACTTGATCTTAAAGTTCTTTTCCAACCTAAATGATTCTATAAGTCTATATATTTTTATTTTGTGGGACAAGTAAAACTATTCTATTAAGCTGGTCAGAGTTTGAAATCCACACTTAGCAATAAAGCATATATGCACACACACAGGGTAGTCCCAGGTGTTTGGTATTTCTTAATTAAGATGTAGCAAGGGGTTTCAGTTTATCCAAAAACTTTATTATGTGAAGCATTCATTCAGCCAGGAAATGGTCTCATTTAACTTTGTTCTGAGCAGAAGTAACTCCAGCCAGTAGCACTGACTGACCTATCCTGGAATTGAAGGATTCAAAAAGAAAGAACAGTGAGGTGAATGGGCTTGTTTACCAGGGAAAAGATATAATTTCGTTAGGTATCCTTTTAGCTGTGTAACTTCAGAATTTGTGCTTACAGAATGGTTTCCAGGATGTTTCCCAGGGAAAGTTAGAGCTTGTATGTAAAGAAGCTCACAAAAAGGCTGAACTTGGTCATCCTTAGCTGCCTACAGGAAGCTCTTTCAGTGTCAGAACAAAGCCAGGTGTAAGTGGGAAGTGGTAGTGATAATTCTGATGATGGGTTTGAGGTTTGTTTCCCCGCCTCCCTCAAATTCTTATTCAATTCAAAGGGTGGAAGAATGATTAGCTATATCAGGTTATGTTAGTGGATTCACTAAGGAGAAAATCATCATTAAAAGTTAGCATGAAAGTATATGAGAAAGATGTAGAAGTATGTACATCATGCTGATAAAGGACAGGGAATACGAAAGAACACCATTTTGGGACATCATCCAAATTTTAAACAACTGCTTGGTTTGAATGCATCAATATGATTAGATCATCTAAAGATATGTTTGATAAGCATAGACACAAAACTAAAGGCAATTGTTATGCCTGAGCAGGAGCAGTAAATTACTTATTCAAATCCTGTAATTAATGTAGTTATTGGGGAAAAAAACAAACACCACTTATCATACTGCAAGCTGTTTAAAGTGGATTGAATTAATGGAGATATCTATTCTTATGGTCTGATTTTAGTACCACCCCCTTTATTTGGGATGTGTGAAATGTCATTAGCTTTCTTTGATAGACACATATCGTATCCCAAGTGGCCTATAAAGTAGTTGGAGTTATTTCTCAGTCAACCTGTTCCTGAACCATTACTCTGAATCTGTCAGAGGTTGTAACTTAATCTTTAGAAAATGCCTTCTACTAAAGATTACATTATATTTATGTCAGTGTTGTGCCATAAATGTTGAAAATATTTTGATACATTAAATATTTTTTTTTACTTTATTTCATTTGCTAATACTCATAGGCACCACATCTGTTCTAAAGAGGTTGCCCTTCAGCTGCAAAAAAAAACCCTGAAACTTATTTGCAGGTGTCCCATAGCTCTTCATTCATCTATTGTGTAAACATTATGACTTTGGACACATAAGATTTGATTCATAGTCTATAATAATTACAAAATCAATGGTAATAGGTAAGGTATAGAATTTGATATTTTAATGTGACAAACTAGTTTAGAGATTAGTAATACTTGTTGGCTAGATTACTGCATATTGGTCCTGTTAACAGAGTGTTTTCTGAAGCCTCAGTCTCATGAAATCAATGTTTTCACTAGATAACTCTCAAAGGCTGTCAGCTTGTAACCTAATATACCAGGTACAAATAGCATAACTGTATTTGGTCTTGTTTTCATTTGACTCTTACAGGACATTTGCCTTTGGTGTCATTGTGAAAGGGTCTGGGTTCTTGGAAATCATGGTAGTTTCTAATTCAAAAATAATGGGATAAAAGTATCTTTATTGAATATGCTCTATTTTCTTTCAATGAACAATATCCTTTAGATTTTCAGCATGTACTTGATGTTTATGATACCTCTTGTGCTATAGCTCTAGTTAATCACATACTTGCTCCGCTACCTCTTTCTACAAAAAAACCCTAACCTTCAGAACAGTCTAGTAATTAGAGCTTAAGGTAAATGACATTGTAAATGGCATGATCTATATAGGACCCAATCACTTCCTGTGTATGTACAAACTCAATATGGAACAGGTTTTTTCTACTGTCTAAGGGCAACTGGATATTGTTATGCTTATTTATTTATCTGCAAAAGAACACTCACTTAATCCGCCCATAATGCCATGTTTATGTTGGAATGACTTGAAAAAAACAAATTCACAGAAGAAATCCCCAAAGAATCTCTAGTAACTTAATTGTACTTCAAAGACTGGTTTAAAAACTCAAGAATTTCCTTTTGATCTGTTCAGAAAAAAATTCACTGTAAGCATTCCAGTCCATTCCCCTTTGAAAGTAATATTATCCAAAAAGGATATCTCAGTCCTCTATTAATAAAAGAGCGTTTATCATTCTGGAAGTAGATTTATTTACTCAAAACCACACTGTAAAATGATTCAATGCCACTGCTAATCCTGTTGATCTAGGTGACAAAACTCTCCGTTGTCCATAGTGGTTCTTATTTTCAATGTAGAGTACCCCTTTCACAGATTACTGAGATGGCTACATGAACTGTTAATACTTCAACAAAATTTTTCAATATTTCAATAAATGTAAAAAATCTGCTTGTCAATAAAAACAAAGATAAAGAGTTCGTAAGTGAGGGGGGGTGGGGGGGCAGGGGGGAAGGTGGGAAGTCTTCTTTACTGGAAGGAACCAGCCATCAATTAGAAGAAGTTAATAAAACACAATGCATAAATAAGAACTTGACATTCATGCTTTATGAACCCTAAGGAATTTTAGTAAATGCTACTTAAACAACAAGCCATTGCATGCAATACTTGTTTCTTACTGGAATGTTGAGAGAAATTACATTTCAGGCTGCCTGGATGTAAATTACCATGTGGTGATGACTAAGGGTTTTCTTTGGGTTACCACTACCTTTGAAGATTTGGCAAAAAAGCTCTTCACTGATTCATGGGTCATGAGTTCAGTTTTATCTTTGATAAGATCTATTATATAACATGAACTACTGATGAAAGTTACTTGCAGGGGAAAAAAACCAAACCTTTGAAACTTGAGAGGTTTTTCGTTTTCTTTTTTAAATTTTATTTTTTTTTAAAGAAATATATTTTCCCTCGGACCTGTGCTGATGCTAGCAGCAGTGGAATTCTGAACTAGTGGATTTATGGCATTGCCTTTAATTCAGCTCAGTTCAGGTCAAATTAACATCTAAATTTCAAGTTGACAAATCACATAATGATTTTATAAAATGTCATAAATGTATATATATGTTATGAACTGACTGTTCAGTAATTATTTTTCCAGTTTTTTCACAAGTGAGTAAATCAGAAGTCAGTAAGATGACAACAGCATCCATAAGTTATGGTTGCAAAGATTGCATTATATTTCTTTTCTTTTTTCAGTGGTCTTACATGCTTGGAGAAAAGACAACAAGGATGTGGCGTTGCAGAATAGAACACAGTGTGGCTACCAACTGGATTTTCAGTGTTAAATTTGGCCTTTGCTTCTGTGGTAGACCAACTGCCTCCATTTGTAGAGATTTAGCATCCTGCTGCTTTGTCTCTTGAGATTTCAGGTAACCACCAATGCTATTTACTAAAGCATACAGACGGCTCCCAGACACATCTGCAGGAGATACATGATTGACTCTAGAGGAAATTTGACTTAACTCAGGAGGAGAATTTACTGACTATATAAAGTTTTCCAAAGTGGCTTAATATTTAGTTTAAAACCAAACCAATTAAGAGACTGTAGAGGCCCTGGCAATAAAAATTAGGAGATTAGTGCTGGTCTAAAGTCTGTATTGCTGTCTATGTGTATTTTGAAATCTTTTATGCAAAATATTCCTGTTTTGTTATGGTTCATAGACTCATCTACTTGAGATTCAGCCCAGAATGCTATTTAAAACCTAAATTTTCCTAAATGGGAAGGATGCAAGAGTGCCCTGTGCATTGTCACTTTGAGCCCACACATAATTTTTTTTCACACACTGAACATTGCATTGAAATACTTATCCTTACATTACCATACACAGTGCTCCCTGAGCATCTTCCCAGTCACTTCTATAAAACATTACTAACTAATGCATTATGCTTCTGACTGTTGATTATGGGTGACATTATGATATGTCCCTTTGGGCTGTGCATAGCACTTTGATTGTTGCATGAACTGGCTTTGCACAGACATCTACATTTCCAGGCGATCTATCAGTCTATGAAGGTAACTGCCATATTGTGAAGGAGAGCTCATGCATCTGTTTTTATTCTGAAATACTCCTCGTGGGTGTATATGCACACACAAGCACATATCCTTGCTATCTTGGAGAATATTCAACAGAGTAGAAGAGAAGAAGAATTTGTAGATAACCTATGGGGAGGAAATGTGGACTATAACTTGAAGAGTCATGAGAAACTCCAAGGACAAATCTTGTTTTGGCCTCTTTCTTACATTGTCCAGCCAGTGTCTTTTCAGGAAAGACATGTCTCTTGTAGCCAATATATTTTGCCAGTTTGATACCAGGGGAATAGAAGATGAGCACCAGAAGCTGTGGTTTGTTGGGGGTGTCAGCTGAAGTGACATCTGGCTGGGAAAGGACATCTTCCAGCTATTCAGTGGGAGCCAAACTGTGCATTCACCTTGGCAGTGATACTAGCTTCTTTGGCAGAGAAATACTCTGTCTTCCTTGGAGAAGGCTAGGTACAGTGTGGCTGTTATACAAGGCAGCTGTGGGTAGTTGGGTTTTGGAAGACAAGCTTGTCCAGGGAAATCCCAGTCTCTAAAGTCTACAGAAAGGATGAGAAAATGAGGACCAGGGAAGAACTTCATGTGCAAGGACAGTGTTGCATTTCTGCCTCGATGCAGGAAGCTTCCTAGGCAATGAGGAATACAAATCTTGGATGGGTTTAGGATGGATGGATGGATGCAGGCAAGCAAGAAATGTGTAATGACTGGGAAGCTTATAATGAAGAATATGGATTCTTACACTTGACAGACCCAGAAGAGCAGCTGAAGATTGATATAAAAAATATTAATGGTAATTAAGAAACTGAGTACATATGTACAAAATGAGAGGGCAGGGTGAGGAGGGGAGAAAAGGACCTGGGGATGCTCGTTGACATCCAGCTGAACATGAGCCAGCAGTGTGCCCAGGTGGCCAACAACATCCTGGCCTGTATCAGAAATACTGTGGCCAACAGGACTAGGGAAGTGATCATCCCCCTGTACTTGGCAGTGGTAAGGCTGTGCCTCAAACACTGTGTTGTTTTGGAGCCCTCAGTACAAGAAGGACACTGAGTTTCTGGAGCATGTCCAGAGAAGGCAACAAAGTTGGTTAAGTGTCCAGAGGATGTCTTAAGAGGAGCGGCTGAGGGAACTGGGGTTCTTTAGTCTGGAGAAAAGAAGGCTCAGGGGGGATCTTATTGGTCTCTACAACTGCCTGTAAGGAGGTTATAGGCAGGTGGGGCTAGGTCTCTTCTCCAAAGATAACATGTGGTAGGACAGGAGGAAATGGCCTCAAGTTGTACCAGGGAAGGTTTAGACTGGATATTAGGAAAAATTTCTTCACTGAAAGGCAGTGGAATCACCATCCCTGGAAGTGTTAAAAAAACATATAGATGTGGTACTCAAGGACATGATTTAGTGGTAGACTTGGCAGTACTAGGTTAACATTGGACTTGACCTCAAAGGTCTTTTCCAACCTAAATTAGTGGTTAGTGTCTCACACCCTTTTAGAAGTTGTGTAGTTATAATGATTTCATGTTTGACAACTCAAATGAAAAAAAAACAACAAACCAAAACTATGCCACTTTCATTACCAAATGTATTTAGAGTAACTTTGAGTATTTGGGTATATGAGTTCAGATGGTGTTCCAGATGCTTGCTGAAGGCTATGTCTTTGTCCGACCAGATGTAAAAGTGCTATCTTCTAATTTGGGCCAGGTGATCAGATGTGTTAGAGGTGATCCTAGCTCATTGGCTTCTTGAATGCTATTTTGTGGATCCAGTGAGCTATTTAGGCTCAATTTGGACCTTCATGGTGGGGTACTGTGTCAAAGTTAGCTCTGTGCTTTTTCAGATAGGGTTCCATAAGTTAAAAAGCTATGCATATTGTTAGCTTGGTTTCTGGAGAAGGGGAAGAACTGAGTATAGCAGTGTAGCACATAAAATACTGTAAATAGTTCTTATTCGTAATAGACTACTGTGAAACAGTCTTTATTTAGACCATGTTATTACAGCTAATTTGGGGTAAATATTGCAAACATTATACTCCCTCTCAGCAGACCAAAAACAAATTGCGAAAAGAATAAAACTTTACTGATTTATCTTGAGAAACGCTTAAAGCACTGAAATAAAAGAGGGGAGGAATACAAGGCTCATGTTTTTAGTGTACTTAATAATACTTGATCTGAAAGGCAAAAGAATGACCTGTTGATATCTTTTAAGACTTATTTTTGGAGAAAGCAAGTTTTGCATCTCTAAAGAGGGGAAGTATTGTAAACCAAAAGGAAGCAGAAACACTGTACGTATTTTATCAGTCTTTCATACCTGAAAGCTGATTATTTTTCTGACATGAAGGTCATTGACAGTGAAAGACAGAAATAACCCCCGGCAACAAAGAGTTAAGCAGAAAATACAACCGTTTAAACATCCAGGGACCAGGAAGAGGAGGAGGAGGGATGAAAGCACTAACTGAGGTCTTCTAAAGTTGCTTTTTTTGTTCCTCCATTATCTAGTAGTTCTACTTACAGATAAGAGCAGTGCTAGGGATAAAGGGGACAGAGTGAAATCAGGAAAGAGAGGAGGAAAATGGATATGGTGTTCTGCATCAGAAATGCAACGTGGCTCTCTGTGCCTTGTCTTGGGAAGGAAAAGAGGGTACCAGACAAGCTATCACACCAAAAGTGAGGGAGACTGATGCCTGTGGATGCTGAGAGCTTTTAATAGCAGAAGCTTAAGTACTGGGGGGATGGAGCCAAGAACTCAAGTTGCATGATGTGCATATGGTACAGCTTTCTGTCTTGAGCAATCCTAATTAAATAGGTGCAGCAGGAGCTCTACAAATCTCTGGTTTCCCTTGATTTTCTGCTTACTGAAATGGATCTGTCTTGCTTTGAATGACTGGCAATGGCTGCTGGACCAAGTATTACAGTTCTCAGCATCCTTCAGATTCCTGAGTAAGAAGTATTGGCGATATTTGAAAAACATTTTACTTGGTGGAATATGTTTCTGGAACATAAAAATATTAGGGTAGGTGGCCAAGTGTGTGTGGGATGTTTTGGTAGGTTTCAGGTTTTTTCCCCTCTCACAGTATGTCTGAAAGATGCAAGAACTTGCAGAAGTGAAAAGACCCTTTTGAATTAATGACTTTTCTTACGATTCTCCAAGTGTATAGCCTCTTGCCTTATCATGAATGCTCAGGTATATTGTAATTGAAAAACTGAATGTATTTCCAGCAGTCCAAAAGAGAAAGGAAATTCTCAAGTACAGCTACCACTGTATGCACCAAGGCTGCTAGTTTTTAATGGTATAGAAACTGAGTTTTCAACTTTATTGTTTAAACCATGAAGTGCTATTGATACTGTCATATTTAACCCAGTTTTTATTAGGCAGCTTCACAGCTGGATAGGTACACATAACAACTGTAATTTCTTTATTGTCACCCACTCTATCTGCCTTCTTTGAAATGTTTTACTGTGTTCAAAGCAGATCTAGACAGTTTAATATAAAGTAATAATTGTCATCTGATAGAATAATGAATTAATTATTACCTAATAGGTACTTATGAGTGCTAATTACTTATTGGTAATTACGAATTACCTGGGGTTTGTGTTTAGTTTTGGTTTTGGGTTTTTTTTTTCCTTAGCATTTTGTGCCATTTGTGTTAGCTCTTCCATTGGGATCCTTGAGGTACTGATCACCCCTGTCTCAGCACTCTTGCATCTGTCTTTAATTTTACCTTTCTTACCAGGTGTGGTTCTACTCTTTGTTTTCTCACCACTCTTGCCTGCAACTTAGAAGCTTTTCACATAAGTCTGAACCAAGGTTACACAGCTGGGCTGCACTGAAATTAGGCCTTGGATCACAGAGACTGGAGTGACTGACGGAGAGCTGCAGTGTTTTCTGCAAGATGTGTCAGGCATCCTGGCTGTAGCTGAGTGCAGGTGGGTTACTGCCTGTTCTCTGCCTTGGTATATCAAAATACCTGGATGCATACTTCTTTCCTCTCAGCCCTGTGACCACCTTGCTATTAGAAGTGTGTATGTTCAGCTCTGTCAGCTCATTTGGTGAAGGGGTTGGGGAGCAACTGTACCTCTATTTATGTGAGGTTATTGGGGTAACTTGAGAGGTAACTTGAAAGGGTAGCAAAGGCAAGTAGGTAAGTGGAAATAGTGATGTCCAGACCCTGCTAAACTGCAGCCAGAACAACACCGAAGCCTTGCTTTGGCCAGTGGTTGTTACCAATTTCCTTACCTTTTCTGCACTCCTAAATATGGCTGAAAGTATTTCTTTTGTAGAGCTGTCATGAGATAATTTAATAATATTTTTGTATGTGTTGGCTTTTAAATAATACTTTGATTTCAAGAGGTTATTCCAATTAATATGATTGACATTTCAAATGTGTTTTTATATAACAAATATCTGCAAGCTGCATAAAAGCTTAGGAGATCTGAGGACAGAATCTTATTTTATGTCATTCTTGTCTGCATTTGTGTAGCATGTTAGAACTTTGTCCTTCTGGAGGTGAGGGAAATGCTTTTGTTCTAGAAGGTGTCTATGCTTCTGTAGAATTAAATTATCTAAGTAAATTTTGCCTGGCAAAGATTCCCCCACTTGTACCTTGCCTTGCTCACCTAATCCACAGTAATTGCACTGTTCTCTCTAGGCTTGCTGATGCCAGTGAGAAATTGTGAAATTGTTCCCCTCATCTTGTTTCTGCAGAGATGTTTGCATTTAATTTTCTAATCATGGTTGCTAGCTTGAGCTTGGAAAAGGAAAAATAAGGGCACGTGGTTTGATACTAGGAATAATTTTGCTCTCAAATTCAAACAAAACCTCTTGAAAAAGTGCATGATAATACATTCATGGGCTAATCAGCATCAGGTTGACCAGACTGCCCTTGCCCTACTTCCTTGATGAGTTCCTTGATTAAAAGTTACTAATGTAGTGAATAATGTAGAATCTTTTAAGACCTCACTCTACAAGCACCTAAATATCCATAATATTTGGTACTTGAAAATAGTCAGTGGGCTAACCTAGATGCAGACTTCTGTGGGATGTGCTGTAGAGTTGCTGCTCAGTGGGTAGAATGTGAACTAGAGAATTACTGGTACTTTAGTGAATCGTAGCTCTGGTTATGATTCACAGTGTGCTAGGGTTAAGGTGTCATTTATGGGTCTGCTTTTAAGGGGTTGGAAAAAAAAAACTTTTCTTCCAGAGTGGAGAAAATAATTCTTCATTTTATCATTTACCTAGGAAAGGGAGAACATCAGTAAAACAGTTAAGACCAATGAGTCTGGGAGACTATGCAAAACTGATCTTGCTGTGCTGTGATAGGAGGAGAGCTACAGAACTTGTGCATTTTTGCTTTTTTCATTTGCTTCTCCCAGCATCTCCATTACATAAATCTGATTGTTATACATGGTAAATGAAAAAAAAGTGTAAAACTTGTGCAGCTGTTGTATGGAGAAGAATGTATCAAGCAGAAGACTTCTTTTGTAACACAAATAAAAGGAAAGAACCCTAATATGAAGGGTGAGATGAATGGCATATAGGCTAATGATGAATTCTACTTTACTGCTTCTTTTACTACTTCAGAATTAGGTAAAGACAGCTTCTAAAGTAATTTATAGGATTTTAAAATTTTTAATTTTTTCCTATTATTCTCCCTTCTTTATCTTTCCCGTCTCTGAAATGCATCTCTTCTCAGTAGCAAAATGAAAAGGGGAGAGATAGAAGAGTTATGAAAGCAGAAGAGGTCTTTCAGAAAAATCTTAGCCTAGAAACATGAAAATATTTAAAATTCTTCTCATTTTTTTTAGCATATCTAATAACCACCAGAATCACTGGTTTGACTTTTAATTTTCAATTTGTGTGCCTATATGGTATGCTTTCTTCCTTTTTTTTTTTTATTTCTCTGTGTGTGTGTGTGTATATGCATTGTTCTGAGAAGCATGACATAGTTAGCTTTCTGTACGATTTATGAGATTACTGTTCATGGTCATTTCCAACAAAGGAATGATGAAGATTCCCAGGGGGTGGTGGATCCAGTATTTAAAATGTTTTGGCACTGGTAGCTGTATGAGCCCAGCTGTGAGATGCAGGGGCTGCGCTCATACGCATGGGAGCCTTTCTTTGTGCTGAGACTGAAACACAGCTTTGACTCTCTGTGGGGAGCAAGTCTGTTGCTCTGATCAGGTAATGCATGGAGCTGGCTATCGATTTTCCATTTAGTGAAAGATTATGTACAGAGTCGGTAAGCTTTTTGACCTCCAATGACATGAAAAAAGTAGATCCATACAAAACAAAGTATGAACTGTCTTAATAAAGTTAAAAATTTTGATGTTGAAATGAAGGACTACTTTAATTGTAGTTGTCAAAATTATTTTGAGCTGTGCAATATTTTCATTATAAGAAAGACTTCTTTAACAAAGAAAAAAGGTGAGCTAGCAATCAATGTATCAGAAACTCCCACTTCTTCATACCTCATGAATATTTTTCCATACATTATAAATTCTGAAAGACTATTCTTACCCCTTTTATTGGTAAACAAATCAACTAAAAAAAGTTAATGATTTTTCTTTAAAAATAGCAGCTTTGTCTTGGGTGCTTTCTTGATGCAATATTGGTTTGCGGACTAAGAATTACATCTATAGTATTATTATCTGGTTTTTTAAAAAAATAGCATCGGGAAAATTAGAAACAAGCTAACAATTCAGATCATAATACAGCTAACGTATAATATGCATCAAAGGACATGCTTAGCAAATGATATACACTCAGCTAAAAGAACTCTGTAGTGAAAAGTAAATTTAGACTGCAAGATCTGGATTCAGATTCATTAAGAATAATGAGTTGATTTATTGGTTATGAAATTAATAAAGGTAAGGTAAAGATAATATTTAGTGGATTTTTTTTCCCACTAGGATTGTAATATAAAGCAAAGGACAGCGCCTCAGAGGACATAGGAAAAGTCAGTCTTTTGGAAACAGTAGAGGAAAGAACACTTTCTCTTGCTGTTCTTTTTCCTCAGGTGTCATCCTCAATGTGCGTTTTGCATCACTTCTACAGGTACGATGAAATGTTTATTCTTTGTTAATGAAGAAGGACTTCTACCATGAGAGTATACAGCTCCAATTCATCACCAGCCAGACATGGTGCAGAACTGATGGAGATTTTTGACCATGTTGGAAAAATAAGTGCTGCCAAGTGTAAGTGTTATGTCATGCAAATGACTGTTGCTGGTTTTTCAGATGTCAGTTACATAATTTATTATTGAATTCTAATTAAAAAATATCACTTCTGCCAAAGTCTTTGCTAAATCAGAGAAACAGGAAAGGAATAGAACAATAGCCAAGGGCATGCTCTTTTTAATGGTTGTGACAGGTTATTCTTGCTGCACATTCAGAGTAGCATTGGTTTGAGTTCAGATATGAAAATAAAGTGTATGCAGACCTATTGTGTGACCGCAGAGGATTTCAGTTGCATTGTCACACAAATGGTGGTTGCTTTCAGGGACATGAAAACAAAAAAAAATTTTAGTACTGATATTTTGTGATCTGAACATATTAGCTTACAATCTAACATCACCTTGTCTGGGGCTTTATGCTCTACTTACTCTTAGAAATGGTATCAGTGGAAGCACCCAAGTAAGAGTCTAAAGAAATCAGACGGGCGCACCTTCAAAAATTCTGTATGTCTGTGATGAGTAGAGAATTTCTGTCTTTGCCAGATGCAAAGATTGATAGCTTAGTTTAGCTGTGTTTGTGGAGTCTCTGAATTGAAGGTGCTGATTTGGAAGGATTTAAACTTCTTCACTCATGGTTTTCCATGTCTTATCTGACACATAATACAGTGCTTTTTTTAACTTCACAGACACTAAGAGTGGGAATTAAGAAAAGGATCTCATTATTTCTGTGTGTGTTTTCATAATAGGTTTCTGGTTTGGGGGTGTTGTGTTTAGGGTTTTTATTATCATTATTATTATTTTAATAATAATATTTATTTATAATAATTTTATAATATATTATTAAATGATAATATATTATTAAATAATATTTATAATAATAATTTTAATCTAAGATTTGTTCTGCAACACTTTCTAATTTTTTTTTGTTTGAATTACTGTTCATCTGAAATGCAAACAACCGAATTAGACTTCAGTGAATTGTATGCTCAGTGCTTACAAATGATTAGCAGAATACTTCAGAAGCACAGTGTTTGACAGAGATGGATATTTCTGCTCAGTTGCTGTCCTGAACTCCGTTATTAGTAGGAATGTTTTAAAATATTTATTACTTGATGCTGGTGTCTATGGATAATTTTATGTCAAAGCATACGGCTACTTTTCATCATCAATCAAGTGTAAAGTTAAATTAAAGGACTTTTTTGACCTTGTAAAAAATAAACAGGTGGAAACACTCCAACAAACTAAAGCTTGCCATCTTTCCAATCACTGTTTGTATAATGCACTGCTGGTTCTGTCTAAAAGCCTTATTATCAGTGCCAGTAAGAAAACACATTTTAAGTAGAGGAAGATTAAAAAAAAAAAAGAAAAAAAAGAAAAAAGAAAAAAAAAGAATGTAGTTAAAAGTTCTATTATACACTTGCCCTCCTGTGTATTGATGTTGAAATATGTTTTGCCCACATTATATTTTTGTGTCTAATCTTATCCCTTTGATGACAAACAAACTCTGCCATCTGTATAATCCCATAAATACTTTAACGAAATGATAGATTCTAACAATGATGGAATAAGGCATTTGGAAAACTAATTAAACATAAGACACTTATCTCAATAGTGGTAAAAAATGTTTTCTCAGTTTTTCAGCCTTTACCGTGAATGCATCCTCCTTCTCTGGGGCACTGAAATATAAAAGATCCATAACAGAGTAGAAGTGGTTCTTAAAAGAATTTGCCACCTCTAGTAAATCTCATCAATAAGTCTTACAGAAGGTTTTTTTTCCTGCTGTTTTACTATTTCTATAATAGATTATATTTAGCAGTGGTTATTTAAAAAAAAAAATTATTTATTGAAATTTGCCTAGCTGAATTTTGCCAATTAATAGGTGTAGCAATTACAGAGGAGTGTGTGTGTGTTCTGCTTCTAATTCATTAAGCAGTTAAGAAGTACTAAATCATCACTATTTTTAATTTACAATTTGTTTCAGTCTCTAGAAGACTCCTAGATTTATTATGAAATTGTTCATATGCATACATGGCATCACATTTAAAATCACAAACTATAGAAAAAATATATCAGATTTTGTCAATTAGAAATTTAGTTGTATTAAAAATTCAAATATTTGATAAACTACAAGCATTTACTTTATGATGTACACTTGCAGTTTCCTCTCCTTGAACTGAACCATAGCTTCCTTTAAAATA
The DNA here is from genome assembly GCF_023638135.1 of Falco biarmicus. Taxonomy (NCBI): domain Eukaryota; kingdom Metazoa; phylum Chordata; class Aves; order Falconiformes; family Falconidae; genus Falco; species Falco biarmicus. The sequence continues at coordinate 78,609,692 of NC_079290.1, forward strand.
GGTACATGGTTTTTAAGGAGTCGAGTAAAAAAATATGGGTGCCTTTTTTCTTTTGGTGGTGAAATGAAATGTTTTGATGACCCGCAGTTTACTGTTGGATTTCACTCTATAGGAAATCTTTTCTAACTATTCTTCTATTTTGGAAAAGAGGAATCAAAGTTACAAAGTTTTTAGAGAAATAAAAAACTTGTCCTCAAACACCACTATGGCAGACCTTTTGGGGGCTGCACAACTTTAGAGGCTGTCCAAGGACTTGGAGAACTTTATCATCTCCTTTGGTTAGAGGTCTCAGACACTCAGCTGCGTGTCAGTAGATTGTGAGAGAGTACTCAGTGGGTTGCAACTGAATTACCTCACAAGGCACTGTTATGCTTCAGATAACGAGTGCAGATCTTATTTCTAACTGTCGAGCATTGCATGACCTAAACATTTCAGTCATTTGTTTCCTTCTTCTGTCATATTTTGGGGAGAAAATTCATAAAACATACTCTGAGCTCTCCGGTAGTATAATATGCTTCTAAATGCACCTGCCGTTGCTGTTAATCTTTGTCTCCAACCTTACCTGGAAAAGTAAAAATATTGTGAAATGTAAGAGCAAGAACTGATTTTGGAGAAAAAGAAGTCTTGTGCCTTGTAAAGGATATTACATTTCTCCTTCATCTTCCACTCTATATGTTCTTAATCGAAGTCTAATTGTTCTTCACCAATATTCACTATTTCATTGTATTCTCCTCCCAGTATACCTGGCAAATAAACTTCTGGGGTAAAAACTGCAGTATTATTTACTAGAAGCAGTAGGTAAAGAGGTTTGTGCTTTACACTGTATGGCTGGATCTAAATGGGAGGAAAAGAAAATTAAGTACAGCTTCATAAAAATCTTCTTAGGATGAAGGAAAATCTCTCATGTTTTGTTTAGGCAGTCTTAAGTGGTCATGTCCTAGCTGATAAATCTCTGTAAGTGGGTACATAAAGCTGGGCTAAAAGGGAAACCTGTTTTTCTGTTACTTTGTCAGGGCACAGCCAGGACGACACCTCTCTGGGGCCAGGTTAGGCTGGTTGGGGCACCAACCTTCAGTGGAAGTCAGATTCATGCCCTGTGAAGGGACAGCTCCAGGATGGCTGGGCAGGGCCACCCTGCCAGTCCATGGGCCTGGCTCAGTGGGGCTCACGGCAGGCAGGGCTGGCTGTAAGGAGCTGGAGAGCAGCCCTGCTGTGGTGCCACTGGGGCAGGGACTGACACCATGCTATGAGGGTGCATTGCTGGCTCATGTTCAACTTGTCCAGCAAGATCTCTAAGTCCTTTTACTCAAAGCTGTTTTCCAGCCAGTTGGTTCCAGCACAGAGGCTGTTCCTTTCCAGGCACAAGACTTGCATAAGGCTTCTTTCAGCCCATTTTTCCAGCATGTTGAGGTCCCTCTGAATGGCAGCATACCTATCTGCTGTACCAGCCACTCCTCCCAGTTTTGTATAATTTGTGAACCTGCTGAGGTATGCTCTGTCCCATCATTAAGGCCATTAATGAAATCTTAAACAGCAGAGGACTCATTACTGATCTCTGAAACATGCAGCTGGTGGCCAGCCTCCATCTGAACTCGGTGTAGCTGATCCCAGTGCTCTGATCCTGGCTGTTCAGCTGGTTTCAGTCCATCTCACTGTCCACTTATGTAGCCTATGCTTCCTAAGTTAGCCCCTGAGGATGTTACAGGACAGTGTCAAAACCTTTGTAAAACCTTCCCTTCCCTCCCGGTAAGTCAAGAGGGATGCTGTAGAGGATGTACAGTTTAAACTGTGTCACAACAGTATAAACTCATAGAAATTGATAGGACCTATTCTTGAGCCAATCACATACATTTTATCTATCCTGACTCACATCATGAATATTGCTGCTCAAGGCTTTGCTTAATGTGAGTGCTGTGCTGCTCTGGATTGCTTCTTAAGATACAGCTTTTTAAAATGGTACCTGTCTGACCCTTGGGAACATGATATGGCAATTTCTCATGAGAAAGATGAACATTTCTTACTGGTTTTTTGCAACTGTTACACGGTTTTGTACTAGTGGAACCAATCATCAGTCGCATCAGGACTCCAGTGGTTTAACTTGTTTGTCCACTCACCTCTGCAATGCATCTATGCAACTGAAGGTGCATTTTGGTGTTTGCCTACCTATGGATTTTTCAAATAGTCTCTGAGTGCAGCAGCCTCATGCTCCTGTGATACACCATGGTTACAGCATGCACAGCTCTGTACCAAAAAAATGTCATCTAATTTAGCTTTGCACAGAATAAAATCACTTTTGTATAAAGGATTTTCACTGTACATTTCAGAATATTCTTATCTTTTAGGGTTTATGGGAAAAGATAAGTTAATTTAAGCAAGTTGATAGCACTTTGACTTCCTAAAGAAACACACACCACTGAGTGGAGTTTTACATTACACTCCCCGTAGGGACTTTACATCTTGTAAATGCTTCAGTTTAACAGATATGAAAAAGAGCACTCTATTCTTTGCAGAACAAAACTGTTGCTCAGGTTTTTAGGAGTTGGTTTGATCCCTTTATTCTGCACATAAAATGAAAGATTAAGGAGTACTCACCATTCCCAGATGTGGCTGCTTCTCTGACCTGGCTTTGGGTGAGAGAACATCTTTGCATAGCAGCCTTTTAAAAACTTGTGGATTCTGGATGGTTTTTTTCTCCCCTTGAGAAGTTAGAATCCACCTCACCTCTTCTTTTTTGAAATGCATCCAGACCTCTTTCCTAAAAGAAAAAGAAAAAAAAAATCTTAATAAAGCTTACAAGTATTTTATCTTGTAGTGTAAAGAGGATTTGGGGGGTTTGAGGTTTTCTTGGTTTTAAATGTTGATACATTTGTACATGGTGTTCCACTTGCCTGCTCTTCAATGGAAGCTTGCAGGTCTTCTGACAATGTTTGTTGCCTCTTGACCTCTCTTCAAAGCAAATCCACAATCATCAATCACAAACTGAAGAGCCTAACGAGTGAGTGGAACAACTACTGAAGCAGAGTTTCAGGCCCAATGCAGAAGAGAGGAAGGCCAGATAGCCCCCCAGAATAGCACAACACTCATAAGATCTTGTATGACAGATCATGGAACAGAGTTGGGGCTTGTCCAATCTTCATTACTTCTTCAACTTAAAATGGCTCTTAGGGATATATCATGTGCAGTCCTAAGTCAAGTAAAGCCAGACTGTGAGAGATTACATATATAAAGTAAAAACAGAAAGGGGGAGCAGGTGGGGAGGGGAAATGTGCTTCAGAAATAGTCTAGAATCTCAGGCATTTTTATTCATTGCAAATGAATGAAGAAGCAAGAAGCAAATCATTTAAAATCATTCTCAGGTCACCTTTAACAGTAAGAGTAATATCATTACAATATATGAGCTGAAACATAAGAGAGAAAGATCTGTTCATTTTAAAAGCTGAAATAGAGCAATTAGCTGGAAAAGCTGCGTCATGCCTTACAATAAAAGTTAAGTTACAGTAAAATACTTCCTTGCAAAAATGCTCACCATGTGCCAAATCCCGCACATCAAACACTTTCTCCAAGCTGCAACACATTAGTTCCCCCACCAGCTTGATTGTAAGAATGCGAGGGACAACAAAGAGCTTGATTTTCTGCTGTGCTATGACAGCTTGATACTTATTAGGAATCATTGACTTTGCTGGAGTTGCTCTGTAAAACTGGACTAATGGAGTATATGGATTTATGACTTCAAATAAATCTCCGGTCACCTAATGATTTAGATAATCTTAGGATGCTGCTGCCCATCTTTGGTTGAAGGTCATGCCAGTAGCTCTACATCACTGATGAAAATTGTAGAGGGACTTTGTCCACCCCTAGGTCAGTCACAATTTTCTTTTCAACTTTCCTATATTGTAATCTGTTCCATGCTTACCTCCAACAGCCCACCCGGTTCTTTTCCTGGTGAGGTCTCTTGGAAACACCTCAGAAACTCTCTTATCTAACAAAAGACATGTGGAGTTCTGTGTATGGTCTACTTTGTTTTATGTTCTTTGCATGTTCCTACAATTTTAGCTTGGACTTTAACTCCTACCCAGTTCCCTAAAGAGAGCACTGTATTCCATATATTACAGAGGTCACTGTATCAGGGCAGGAGGCATCACACAGCTCTTGGGTCAGTTACTAGCTTAGATCAGTTGTTGTCTGAACTGATGTCCATCTTGAAATCCTACCTACAGTAACATTAACGGACATGCACACACTGGCTGGGAAAGGCTAGGAGATAACCATACACATTCATACATAAATTTTATTTAGTTGCTTAAACAATATACTCAACAATTAAAAAAGAAAAAAGTCCACATAAATACCTAATCCCATTAGCTCAAACTTCTCTGAAGTTACATTCTTGTTCTATGATTACTAGAATTTACACTTTGTCAACAAATACATAAAGCTTGTTTTTAATAGAAACATATACTGAAAAAATACAATATCTGTTTGAAAATCAAAAGGATGTAGTACAAAGTTTCATTTTGTAATAGCTATCAGGCATTATCTCTCACTTCTCAAAGGGTAAGTTCCCAGAACTAATTTAATTGAAAAAGCAAATTACAAGGTGCTTTTAGTCTGTTATGTGTATTAAAAGGAAAAATGGTTTGATACGGTGATCAAAAGTTGATTTCAGAATGAGATTTTCAGGGATCTGGGAAGCTGCATCACTTCTTATGGTAAATATCATGAACCAGTCTGAACCTGAACAAGAGATTAACTGGGGGGGGGGGGGGGGGGGGGGGGGCGGGGAACCCCAACATGCACCTGTGCTTCCAGGGGCCAAGAAGTCCTGACGTTAAAAGACAGGACAGGTTATTCTGTGAGTTATTAAAAAATAAGAAAAAGAAAGTCTCAAACATCCAGATGCCAGTAATAGCAATATATGGGAATATATGAACTTTTTGTCTTATGGAAACTGAAAAATGGACTTTTTATGCTTCATTTACTGTTCATATGATGTGCTCATTTAAATTAAAAATTAAATATAATCATGCCTGTGCCTGTGGAAGGAAAGTGGGATTTCTCTTTCTGTGGAAGCTACTGCTAAGGAAGAGAGACTTTCACAGACCGTAAAGGACAGCCTCCTCAGAAGGGTCTGGAAACTATGGACTAAGAGATTTCTCAGATTTCACTCAGAAAAAGAGACTGCTGAGAGTTAGGGAGCCAGTTTTCACAAACAAGGAAAATAACCTTTCTAGGCATGAGAGAGGACTGTATAGCATTTGCTGCAACTTGAAGTCATTGATTTATCTGAAATCAAGCCAGGAAGCAAGGACCCACCAGCAAGGACACAGTAAGCAAGAGCAGGAACAGTTATTCTCCATGTAGTTCTATTCTGTCTGAGCAAGTCACTTGAGATGTATTGATTTAGGAAATTTGTTCTTATTTTGCATTAGCCTTTAAATAAGACTTTGTTCTTTTGGAATGTAAATATTTTTTAGTTGCATTTACAGATGTTATTTTAAGTGATGGGGGCGGGGGGTGGGACAGGAATTGTAGTTAGATCTGATTCAAATCTTTAGCTGATTTGGTTCATCTCATGAAGAAGAATTATTAATTCCCTGTATTCTCTGTGGGCATATCAAGTCTACAAAATCTGTGTGCAGTTACAGTGTATAGTCTATTTTTGTGCTCTCTTTCGCCAATACAAAACCTTAACTCCTCTGAGCTGTCTTCAGAAGTCAGGGTTTGGTAAGATTGGTGCAACATAAACAGCTAGACATGTGAAATCCACTCTAAAGCCAGTCCAGCTCAGAAGTTAGAGAATGTTCAGAAGGTTCCTCAGTTTGTGAAATACTGAAAGATATTGCTAATTGTAACAGTAGTTTTATTATGAGAACTCATCATCCCTCCATATTCCATGGGCAGCATTTAACATTGATTTCACTCACTTTATCTTACGATGTACTTTTCTCCCTTGTCAATTTCTTAATATGCAGCTTATTCTATAGCTTACCTGGTGTCCATGATTCCTGTGTAACACATTAATCTAGCATTTTTTGATGGAATGGGAAAAATGCACTCTAACTATTACCATTTCTGTAGGTTTCTTTTTTGTTGTTGTTTTTTTTCTTCCTTTTTCTTTTTCTTATTTTGGAAGATGATACATGGTTAAGTTGATGTAAGTAACCTTTGAGTTTTAATTTCCACTCTTACAACAAACAAGCTCATGCCTTTCTGCAGACTGTGGTGAAGAGCAGACACATCCATTTTGGTCTCTTGGACAAATTATCAACCTATTTTCTGTTACTCAGATCTGGGGAGCATCAAGCGATTTCCTTCCCAGAACTTTTGCCACATGCCTTGGATACTCTTATGTGGAAGGGACAGGTGTGCCTCTACCCAGAATGCTCTTTCAACTTGTAGTTGTTTCATGGAATAACTGGCATTGAAGCTCTGGGACTGTGGGAATAAAAAAGCTTTCTGGAATATTTTTTTTTTTAAAAATAAAATAAAAATCAAAAGCCATCAACAATCAGAAGGAAGTTTTTGTTCAGCTTTAGCCTCTATAGGCAGCACTGCCCAAATTCAGCAGCACTGTGGTTTACAACCACATGGAGATTCCGGTCTGGAAATGTCCCTCTCCTACATTCAGCCATTTCTTCTGGAAGGAAATGCAACACAGGATATGATTTTTCTGCTCTTACTTCAGCTGATGAAAATTTAACCGTGTGATTAGGCCTACTCATTTCAAAAGAAGCCAAAGCCAATATGAGTGGTCAGAGTTGGACATTATGAAATGAACAGGCAGTCCCTGCCATGTTTGAAATCAAGTTGCATTTGTGAAACCAGTTTTTGAATCAAAGAATGCTTTCATTTTCTTTCTTGAGAGTATTTTGTTGGCTGTTTTCCCCTATGATTTTGAGTGTTACTGTCCTGTGATTACTAGATCTAGCCACAGGATATTTGAAAATAAGCAAATAAATCCTGGGTTCTGCAAGCAACAGAGGATTTTCTAAAACCAGTTCAAATTTGTTAGTTCTTCAGCTCCTTTGCCAATTTAGTCAATTCATTAGATTAAGGAAGATTAGTATCTTCTGACTGTTTTACTAATAGTTGAGCCAATTCAATTACTCCTGCAGACTTTTTCATTTCCTCTTGTTCACTAATAGGAAGTTAAATCTGCTACACAACCATTCTCAGGAGACGCATATGAAGGTACATGAGGCAACTGCATTTTCTTTATTTACTTATTGATTTATAGTTATTTTTATCATGGGCATTTTTATGTATTTCCTTGTGCAAACATTTGAAAGAAACCATATTTCAGAGCTCTTAAACAATTTATAATCATGTTATAAGTTTAACTCAGAATCACTAGTGAGTGGATTCAAGACTGAATTTCTTAGGAGCAGAAGAGCTACATCAGCAGCTGGTTTTAACTTTGATGTTAGCTGAGACTCTGACCTCATGGATATGTAGATGGTGGCAGTTAAAATCATAAAAGATGAAGTGAGGTGTACTGACTGTTGTGGTTATTTCTCATGCAGACAGCTTGCTGAATTAAACCTGTGTTTTTTAGTTCCACAAGTACTGAAACATGATTTATAGAGCAAAGTCCTATTGTGCTTGTTAGAGAATAAGGAAGAAAATCCAAGATTTTGTTCTGTTTGACCATTCATCTACCACAGATGCCAAGCTCTCTGATGGCTCCTAGTGGTTAGTTGCTGTATATGGAAACCTACTGAATGCACCTCAGCAGCACCCTGGCCATCTATCGGACAAACTTGGTGAGGTACATGCACTGCTCTGGGTCCCTGCTCTGTTAGCTGCTACTCCTGCCAGCTGAGGAAGGGCCTGAGCTGGGGCAATTGAATGAGATCCGGTGCCAGCTGGGATGCTTGGCTAGGAGTTTAGGGGGGTGGGAAGCACGGTTTATCCTATCTTTAATAACTTATATCAGAACTAGACTAGGAAGGTGAGGTCTCCAGCTGAGACAATGAAATCAACACCTTTGTAATATGTCTGCAGTGAAGAGACTCTAGACAAGAAGAATGGTTTGAGTGTGCTGATCTGCTACTCCTTGGGGTTTTCTTATTTCATGTGTTTTTAAACTGGCTTAGGGCAATGGAGGTAACCTCTTCTTTGGTAGAGGCACGGTGCAACAAAGCTATCATAAATAATGATGAACATGTGTCATCAAATTTTTGTGATACACTTCAGATTGCCAACTGCAACAATGACTTTTAATTATTAAAAGGTCATCTTTCCTTCTTGTTTTATTTTGCAACTGCCTAGAAAAAGAGGACTGCACAATCTCAGGTATTTCTGTACGAGTTCCATTATTACATTGACTGTTGACCTCAGTGTGAATGAATGAGATACCTCAAACAAATTTAATTTCCAGTGGTTTCTTTCTTGCTGCATTGCAGAAACTGCATATACTTTAAGTATTTGCTAGTGACAAGTATCTTTTCTTCATTGCCTAACCAGGTAAATGAGTTAATCTGCATATTATTGCATATAGTCTTTTAACAAGGTGAGTGTTGTCTATCACTTGTTTGGTTTTTTTTCCCCTTAAATAAATAATAATAAAAAAAAAAACAAGCAGAAATAATTACCTAGCCTAATTCTGGCTAGATAAATATACCTATTTTAATGCATAAATTATTCTAGCAGTTAGAAGCTCTAAATAGGAATTAATACTACTTGCTGCATATTGGCCAATATCCAAACAGCAAAATAGCCCCCTAAAAGTGACACAGGAAGCCTGTTATCTTCCTGTCCCTCAGAGAAAATCAACAGCTTAACACTTTTCATCTTGATGCAGACTAAATGTTCCCAGCTGTCAAACCCAACAGTTCCTGTTCTGTTGCCAATGTCACTCTGAATATTCCTGTGTCGAGTCTCAGGCTAGTGGCTCCCTCTTTTTCCCATGACTTTTTGTCTCAGCTGAGCAGTCTATAGACAGTCTCCAGTTACCTATTGGTGTCTGTCATCTGATAATGTGGTTTGTTTTGTTGTGATGCTGAAGTTTTTGTTCCTAGGTAGTGAAAAATTATAAGCTTTTGTGAAATGCTGTTTGGAGTGCTAAAAGGAATTCAGCACTGTGATAGAGTTAATTCATCATTATCTATCTTCATTTGTTCACCCACTTGACTGAACAGTACAGTATTAGACATGTTCTCTCTTGATTCTAGCAATTATGCTGTTCCCATTACCTTCCTCCATTATGAGCTATTGAGGGTGTAAGAACAGTGTTAAGTACAGCTATGAGAAGATTTCTTGAAAGCTTTTTTTTTTTAATGGTAAAAAAATCTGAAAAGTGGGAAGAGATTAGTGGATCACTGATCACTGGGCAACTAACATTTGCATTGGTAAGCTTCTGTTTTGAACATCTGAGTACTCTGTATACATGCTGAATCTGCTTGTTGAGCTTTTGGGGGTCGTCTTTGAATAAGCGAGAAATAAAAGACTGATCACACACCTCAGGATTCATGGTGTTTTATAAAGTGACATCTCCGAGAAATACAAAGTGAAAAAAGAACCTATATTAGGGGGAAAGGGGAGAGACAGTTTTAAAGCTTATATTTCTAAGTGATTTCCCATCCTGCTTCGCCCCCCCCCCCCAAAAAAAAAAAAATAGTGACAGGGAAACGTCAAAAGGATCAGAGATTTAATGTGAAAAGACATACAGTGCTCTCAAGTGACTTATTCACACCTGAGAAACCGTGTAAATCCCAAGTAGAGATTAGTGGCTAGAATTTTCTATTAGCTCATAAAAGAATCTCTTGTTTTGAGCAGAGAAAAAGTTAAATGATGGGTATATGGAGACGCATTTCAAAGCTACATCTCCTGTCATTTTAACAAAAGGTGAAGATCGAAGTAAAAATTTTCTTATCACAGAGGCATGCATGGTAATCAGGAGTACTTTCCTTGTAGATGAAAGACCACAAAGAAATAAAATGCAGTAAAAGTGTCCTCAGCATTAGGGCCAAGAACTGGTAATCAACTCTGATACTGATAGGACCATTTATTTATCAAAAGAAGTAGACATGTTTTTAAAAGAAAGGAGCTTCTGGAGAGTATTGTACAAGTCGGTGGGAGACTCGCCTCTAACTGGATCACAGAAGCCAAATCATACAAAATTCTCCCTTGTGTCTTGTGGCTCAGCACTGATTGCCCATTGTTATTTTTGGGTGTTATGTAGGTATTTTGTGTGTCTCTAAAAGGAAGAGTTTCAACATTCAAATATTCAGATTTGAAATACTTAACTAGGAGAGAAGACTGCTAAAACATGTAGAAATTAGACCCTGTATTGCAAGATAAGCAAATGAAGACCAGTGAGACTATGTTCTGTACTGAAATAAGAAAGACCAAAGTAACTTGTGAACCGTTATTCGAGAAGAACTTTTTTGATGTACGTAGAAGCTTGCTTCTAGGTAAATCCTGGGCAGGTTTTCGACGAAGCTTCTTTACCTGCTGTTAGTGTCAAGCTAAGGACAAGACTCAACTTTATAGGTTTTAAAAGCCCGGTAAAATCTTTCTAGTTTCTTAGAAATCCAGTTCCTTAGCAACAAGGAGCACTTGCATGCACAAGGCATTTGGACTGTGTTCTAACAAAATTATTTATTTCCATTAGGAGATTTTCAATACCATGTCAGTTTTCAGTTGCATGGGATAAAATTGAGTTTAAATATTACATTCCAAATCTTCTTTTTCAGATTTTAAAATGCTTTGTCTTATCCATCTATAATTTCTTCATATGGTTCTTTAAACACACATTTCTCATCTCTGTGTTAGTGTCTAATGTTAATACAAAATGTTTCCTTGGAATGAAATTTGACTTCATCTTTTGAAAAAAAAACATAAGGAGAGAATGTTCCTTAAAATACTTATAGAAATACTATAGGCAACATCTAGTTCAGTTTCAAACGAAGACTGTTATGTAAACATCATCTATTCTAACTTTACAGTTCTCTGAATTTTAAAGAAAACATTATTAGATTATGTATCTTGCTCTTCTTTTAGGCTAATAGTTATCTGTGGCATATTTTGTAATGGTTTTGGCTTTTTTTTTTAATACAGAGTATTTTTAATATGCTGTATTTGTAAGAAACATTGTATTAGACCCTGTCAAAATAATCAGGGAAGCTTATAAGGAAAGGACTACATGCTGACCACTAGATGGTGTGTTTATTTAATTTCATTAGAAACAGGTAATTTGAGGTGTGTCATGTTTAGTAAGAAGGTATGTAGAAAGAATCAGTGAAATGTATTGGCCAGTAAACTTTTATGTTGCTGTTTCAAAACACTCTCCAATATCTATAGTTTAAAACATAGTGGTTTTTCATACCTAGAAAATGCAATACTCTAGGGGAGATGCAGAGGAGGTTCTCAAGTGGATTACCACCTACACTTTATAGTCAGCACAGTGTTTTGAGCAGCTGATACACTGCCAGCAAGAGAATCTCATGAATAAATATCTTTCCTTTTAAAGACAATACATTTTTTATCAGAATTGCTGCAGTAGCTGTTTTATTGATTTTTAAGGATTTCCTACCCAACAAATAATAAGGGGGAAGAACACAGCATTTGTAGTAGAAGAAGTACTGTATACTCGCTTAGCAATGAAGAGAAATTCTTTAATAGGGAAAGAAAAAAATATTGATAATAATATATTAAGAGACAGGAAATATCCCCAGCCACCCACCCACACCCACACACACTTCATGGTCAAAACCAAAACAAAAAATCAGAAGTGCAGAGTGCTTGGTGGGGAGAGGAGAAGGCTGCATTCAGTCATTGTTTATGTTAATGCCAGAATTTAACCTGAACTTTTGAGCTTAGGTCAGCTATCTGGGCTTGAAAAAAGGGGTTCAGGTTGGTGTGCCCATTAGAAACCAAAACAAGGAAGAAAAACTTAGACAGAAACATGAATCAAAGACTGAGTCCATTGTGGCAAGCCATGAACATTTGCTTTGAACAAGCCAGACAATGACAGTCAATCATGAAAACTATGACCCATGGAAACATTTTAGATACACCTTTGTTTCTAATGTGAAGTGATATTTTTCTTGGTGTTTGCCTAAATGGTGTTCACGGTGTAACACATTCCTTATTCTAAGTATAATTAGAGTCTAATCTTGTAGCATATAGATGCTGCTTCTTGTTTACTGTGGGATGACCTGTATTTCTGTTATCTCAGCAGAGGTATAAATACTAGTCTGGATCTTTGGTATTGCATGTAATGCCTAGTCCACTATTCTATAACTCTTTGTAAAAATACATTTCTGAACACTTAAAAATAAAACTTTAAGTAAGACTATGAAATACTAAAAATACTTAGAGTAACCTAGTCTTAAAGCACATATTGAAGCTGGCCACTCAAAATGGTACTCAGAATTCCAGATGGCTTTTGAAAATTTAACCATTACTGAACAGGTGAAAAGACTGAGTTTCTAGAGACTGAGGAAAAGAAGAGCTATAATCAGACTACCATTAATAATTTTATTCATGCTTTACAGGCATCTCACTTGTTTCTGAAGTCAAAACCTAATTTGATAACTTGTGCATTCATATATTTTTTTTCTTATCAATACGTGTCTCCAAAATATTGTCCAGAATGTAAGCACAGGTCCCTAGAAAGGTAGTATTTGGGGATTATTGAACTTTTAATTTTCCAGTATGAATTTCGCTTTTTTGATGGTAATGCATCACATATAGTGTTTTTGAGGAGAACATTGACCTGTTGTAGCCCTGGAGATAGCAAGTTGTAAACTCCTGCTCCACAAAGCCTAGTGGCCCTAGTTCAGGACTACGTCTTGATGTCTCTGTTACATTGCAGAGTAACAAACCCAAGAAGCAGACCATGAATGTAGTTTAGTGCTGATGTCTATACAATAGATTGGCTCCATCATAGACGTTTTAAACTTCATTGCCACTTTGTCAAAATAATCTATTCCTAAGTGAGGATAATGGCTTCCTTGAATGATTAATTCAATTCCCTTTTGCACTTTTTTAGAAATGAAAGTTTGACTTTCACCACTTACCAGTAAATATGTCTTGTCTTGCATAGTGAAGCAGACTAACTTAAAGCAAGCTTTAATGTCCATGATACCATGACCCTAAATAGGTATAAATGTGGGAATTATAGAGAATGTAAAAGTAGCCAGATTTTAATGGGCCATGCAATGTGTTCCCAATTCTTGTGATTCTGGAGAGATGAAGTACTTCCGAGCAGTGCTTTATGCAGAAGACTCCTCATTGGTTATTGTTAGTGAATGTAATGGAGTATTTTTTCCCCCTAATTTATCTTTCATGATATTAAATACACCTGGCTCTACCTATACAGAAATGGGGAGGAAAATTAAATGCACATTACAAAAAGTAATGCTTAAAACTAAAGTAATGCCTCAAATGCTAAATTTCAAAAGGAGTTCTGTTGTATATGAGGATTTTATTGGCATTCACTTAGAATGACCTGAATAATTTACTGTTTCCTTTCTGCTTGTCTGCAGTGCATTCTGATACAGCCATAATAAAGCCTTAATGTCCTTGTTGGAAATGGTAGTAGGAGTAAAAGTGTCTCTATCATATTAAATATATAGTATGTTATAAAAAACTGAGAGTTTCACAGAGGTGGTTATAAGTTATGAGTTATGAAATGCAGACAGCTGATGACAAATGAAAATCAATGGGAAATTCTGCAGCAAATAAGGATAAGGACAAGAATAAGCATTTTAACATCTCTAGGAAAAAAGAGCTTAGCTTTGATTTAGATGGGTTGCTAAGAAGGGAGAACAGTAATTCAGAAGGCAGCTACATTTGAATAAATACTAATTTAATGTTTGTGGAAAGACTTTTGATGGTGTTTTCAGGTTTCCAAGTTGGGTGTACCTTCTAGTTCAAGAGTATCTAGAGTAGCTACAAAAATAAAATAAAATAAATAATTCTGAAGGAATATTCCATTCAAAAATCTCAGAAGAATTAAGAAGGTAATTCTTTGAGTTAGTGCTGCCAATATATAAGAAGTTTACAATACTGATGATGCTCCAGGTAATGAAAAAAAAAAAAAAAAAGCTCCAGTAAGCTCAAGAGCTGATATCCCAAGATCACTCTGTCAGGCTTTCTGCTTGTTGCCAAAGTGTGTTAGCATAATAGAATCGGTATAGAAACAGGACAAGTTGCAACATAATGTTATACGGTTTGTCTCTGGCTTATTCTCTTCTCTGAGGGCCTACTTGCACCAAAACTACATATGACTGATTTTTGTGTTTTGTTAAATATAAATGATCTTTGACACAACTAGATGGCTATAGATAGTTTAGGGAATACAGCAAGTGATATTTCACAACCTGTAGCTTTCTCTCAGGCAAGTGAAACTGTAAAGTTGAGAGGAGCTGCAAGACAGTGTGGAAAGGCTAAATAAAATTATAGCCATTATCCAGCGTGGTTTTGTTACATATGCCTGAAAACCTTGAAAACATCAAAATCCACTAAATTTTTTAAAACATTTTAGGAGATTACTTCAGTGTTGATCACTTCCAGTATTCAATTTCATTCTCTTCTAATGCAATGTGTAAAGGTGCTGAGGTCACACTTGACAGGCTCGGGGGGGGGGGGGGGGGGGGGGGGGAGTTTTCCAAGAGTATTATAGCATTTTTGTCAAATGTTACAGGCAGAAGATAAGAAAAGACTTTTGATATCATAACATCTTGTAGAATGAAGTTAATGTTCAACTTTAAATTACCATTCTTAGTCCATATGTGTAAAAAAACCCTTAATAAAAGTAATCAAAGTATCTTATAAATAAAGGATATATAATAATGGAATTACAGTGGTATTCATTTCTCCTATAAAGTTAAATAAAGAACAATTAACCACTGGCTATATATCAATTTATTAAAAGAAAAAGACAAAAAACACCACTCAGTGCATATAACTTATTAAAGACTTAAAAATGTGCAAATTGCACAGATGTTTGTTTTGGTGTTTGTTTGTTTGTTTGTTTCTGTTGCTTCAGCATCCTATAATATATTGGAAGACGAGTAGATCTCCACCTTTGAGAAGAACTGAGTGAGTTTTAGATCCTTGGGATTGTGAAATGCTAGAATACTTTTGTTCTGAAGTACTGTGCACACAAAATTAAAAGGACAATCATTTTATAGAACTGTAGTAAAGCTTGTAGATAAAATATTTAAAGGCAAATTTTGATTTTTGAGGGCCTTCTAACAAAAAAATATTGGAAATTTCAGGGTCTGCAAGTTTCTGGGTAGGTAACATTAAAGAGTGGTCTGCAGTGAAATTTAGTGGGGGGAAAGAGTCATGTTCCCTTTTTCCACTGCTGCCATGAGGAAGGGTAACAATGTAATTCCATGGAAAATTGAGAAAACACAGTTGCAGGAACAAGATTCAGCTATGACTATTGTACTCAGTAATTCAAATCATCCCTGTGATATAAGGAAGGATTCAAGGTCTGGCAGACAGTAAGGAAGAAAGTTGGGGTTTTTTCCCATTGTTAAAACCATTGCATATTTAATCTTCTTCCCCAAAAGCAGCTGTAAAAGAAGCTGAGGAATGCTAGAAGAAGCCATTTTATCTTTGTAGGGAGCAAGTTGTGCACTGACAGTGAGTCCTGTGCCAAGCAACAAATAAAGAAAACATTTGACTTTCCTGAGTTTGGAAAAGCGTAGGTAGGAGTGCCATGATTAACAGTGGCATCCACAACACAACTCCAACACTTCGCCTCCTGCCTATTCTCCTTTCTGGTGCAGCACGAGAGACGTTCACTGCTTAGATCAAATGTGGCTGAAAGTTAATTAAAAGCTGTGGTGTTGCGAATAATTTTTGGATATTACTTTGTAGAAGTGTGAATGGGGGTGTTTTTTATTCCTTTATATACCTATGGCCTAAACATATAAAGGATGTTACACACACACAAACACACAGAGACACACAGACACACACAGAGACACACACACTCTCTCCCTCTCCCTCTCTCTCTCTCTCTCTCTTATATAATAACCTTAACATAAATTAAATTGCCTTCTGCAATTGTGTAGGGATGAAGCCTTAAGAAAGGGAAAATAGGATCTTTCTTTTAATGTTGCTGGAGGTGTTGTCTTTCTGATTTCTGGAAACGTTGCTGTAACTCTAGTGGTATCTGCTGTTGCTGAGGGTACTAGAAGCTGTCCTCAATCGTGCTGATGGAGAATAAAAGTGATTTCTGTTGTATCTGACATGATAGGGAATGAATTTAACAAAACTGCTCATTAAAGTTGCTTTTAAAAGAAAATAAAATGAACCAAATATTATTTTGCCACTAATTTTGAATTTTAAATAAGTAATTTTGAAGCATCATCTCTGCTGAAGGTAAGTGAGAACATCATGTTGGAAGAGTGGGGTGTAGGGTGTGTGATAGTGTCTTTATCCAGCAATGTATGGGGTGCATTTTTTTAATGTAATTTTTAATACTGGCTTCTGGTTTCTTAAGGTAACTGTTCCCTTCCATTACCTGGGACCTGATCTGAAATCTCTCCATTTCCAACTGGTCATCTTGTTACCTGTTTTGGTTTAAGAGCATAAGTACTTTCAGTTGACTTCCTCTGTTTTGTGCTGTGTTACACACCTAGGGCAGAGAGGCATGAGAACTAGTATTTTCCCTGTAATTTTAGGTTAGTGTATTAACATAAACTGAACTTTTCATACAGTTGAAATAAATACCCTGGTCTATGAACTGCAGCAGCTAAGTCTGGCTAGAATTCTGCTCTGAAACCATAAATTATTCAAAAACTACTTGTGATGAATGATCTTTAAAAATATGTGGATGACCAAGTGAGAATGCCAGTGGTTGATTATATACTGTAGACAGAATGCTATGGGTATTGTAAACCCCTAAGTGTTCAGATATAAAATAGAAATATCAGACATTCTGTGAATCTTATTATTTTACTTTCAATTACCTACAGCATATAATAGTCTGCTTGGAGAGCTGGCAAATGGATCTTTTTGGAATGAAAATGTTTTCGAGTAATGTTTCCTCAATGCCCTTTACATGCAACCATTAATCATCTCTCTGAATTGCTCTTTTGGGAAATAAAATAAATTTTGCTGTGCATACCCTGATTTCATCTCTATGCTTTAAATAGCTTCTGTTTTTCTTCTCTGAATGTTGCTTTAAACTATGCTGAAAAACTCTGTGATCACTGTATCTCTCATATGTATGCAAGCTGAATTCTAAGGAGCATTTTCTATCTAGAATTATAGAAGACACTATTGGCAGAACTTACATTATAAAGAACCCAAACCCCAAATCTTTCTGTCTGTGCAAGTCTCTTATTCTGCGTGTCATGGATTCTCTTTGGGTTTAAGTGACAATTCATTAGAAAGAAGTCTTACATCTATGGGAAGAGACTTAATACTCCTTGTCAACACGCTTCTTCAACTAGTGACTTTAAATAGTGAGCTACCACTGTTTTTTAACAGTGCTCTGGCCTTATGGTATGAGGGGAGGGAAATTAAAAAAGTCTCTATTAGATGCATAGGAGTCATTGGAAACATACTTTAAAAATGAATGTATAAATACTAACAAACTGAAAAAGTACCTTAGTTTGTTTAATGTCAGATCTCTCTTAATAATGTAAGACAGCTGCTATTTAGTAAGCTACCAGACTATGAAGTTGGTACTTTGAATTTGTGAAGTGGAAATCCTAAAGGTATCAATTTCAAGAAAAGATGAAATCCTCTTTACAGTTCAAAATATGATCCTTTACATAGAAGAAATTCACTGTCCTTTCTTAAGTGATAAGCTATTAGCCACTAAAGACTTTATAGTTTTTAAAGACAGGGTGAGAACACGACATTTTTTAAATGAGAGTTAAGGTTTGCTGGGAAGTATATATGTAAAGAGAATATATATGCCAGAACAAATGGACTAATTTTACACTGCTGTTCATAGGAGAAGGTTTATTTTGACTTTCACACAGTATCTTTAGAAGTCACATAGTCAGATTTCTTTCAAAGTGCTTATAGAAAAAGATAAAAAGAAACAACAGTGGCATTTTCAGCACTTCCCAGGTGCCCAGCCTCAGCAGAAATGGCCATTAAACAGGGAAACAAAGAGATGGTAAATTCACCTATCCAACGTATCTTTTCAATGATTATTGTGTAGATTTGGCTGAATAATGCTGTAGTACTCTTAAGCAGAAAGATGGAAAGTATGTAAAGTTTTCCTTTAAAAGAAACAAGCGTTTTTTCCAAAATTTTCAGTTTGGTTACAGATGACAATCCCATTCACACCAACAAGATTCCTGCGCTAGCTCCTATAATACCTCCTTGTTAAGTTTGATCAAATTTAACTTCACTGCAAATTTGTTGGCATCTGAAGACGGAAACTTTTTCTTCTCTGGCTTGTGTTGGTTTTTCACTCAAAACAGATTGCTCATGTTTGTCTAATCTTCAGTGAGAGAACCCTGAAAAACAATTAATTGTGGTGAACCTGAGATAAAGTTTTCAACTGCAAAAGTCTGTGGACATCTATTACCTGTGTCTTCCCTATCACAAATAAATGCATGGGTTTCCATTTCCTCTGAAAGAGGGCACGAGAAAGGTCTCCAATTTTGTTTGACCTTGTGGGAAACAGACCAGCCATAACTTTAGAGTGTTGCATAAAGTAGGTCAGCATAAGAAACAATAAGCCAATGAGAAAGCTGCCTGGGGTGTCTACATTTGTTGCAGAAGTTGTATTTCCCTATTTGTCATTGATTTACTTCAGTTACTTTATTAAATTCCATTTTTTCAGACTGCTTTAGTGACTGTCTTTTCACCATCTTTTGTGTGCTGAGCACACAGCACAGCTCCACTCTCAACTCTCATCTATGTGTATATGAAGTGTTTGACCTATTGTGGTCTTTGGAGGTGTGGGTTTTCAGTGAAATGCTGCCTGTGCAGTCTCTGCTTGTATAAATAATTCTAATTAGCACTTTAATTCTTAAAATTTAACAATTTACATTAAAATTCATTTTACTTTCAGGGATGGTGGAGAAGACTAATGTACTGATTGTTTCTTGTTTCCATGTTTTAAGTTGGAGTATATATTCCTGTTCTTTCCAGTAACTCTTATTGCTTCTAAATGCTTTTAGGATTCAGATTATTTTTCTAGTGTAGCAGTGATGTTTTTAAAGCATAAAAACTTGCTATATGTTCAATATTTATAACGTTTATATCAACAGTGGACTTCATTGTTGAACTGAAGAATTAACAGTCAAGTAGGTGCTTTCCTCTTCTAGCACAGAGAATTCTTGCATACACTAATGTTTAATGCACTGTAAATAGCAGGTAAATTACTTGCTATTTATTTTTCTTACGTTTTTTCTTTTTTTATTTTTCTTCTTTCCAGTTGAACTGGATAGCAGGTGGAAAAAATATTATGGAACTATATATGCTTAGGCTTTAATTGCCACCTAATTTTGAATATTGCAGATGTTATTAGGAATAAAAAAGCATATATAAATAAATTTCATCCAAGTTGCAAGAAGGTATAGGGTTAGTAATACTCATTTTAGATTGGAGGAGAAACTGAACTATGTTTTAACTAAGGTAAAAGGAGCTACATTGAAAGGAGCTACATTGATGCTGAGAACAGAGAAAGACTTTCTTCTTACAGGGTCCTAAAATCCCACATTAACTGTACTGTTTTGACACTAGATACTGCCTCTCATAAATGCGAATTGGACAAGTGTTCCTGGAAAATGCTATACCAAGCTTGATTCATTTATTACAGGTGAACTGTGTCCTTAGCGTGCAGGCAGCTGTGACCATTCAGTGCTCAGAAGGAATAAAAATGTGTCGAACTCACCTCCCCCTTCTTCTTCCCAAGGATGTACAGGTGCATTAAGAGATTTTTCTGATTCAGTGTAGTGCTCTACCACTTATGCTCTCTCATAACCAGATCTGGAGCTTGTATTACCTGTACTACCCCTGGAACAGCAGTCTGCACATTCTTTTACAGCAGGCCTCCAGCTGTTTTTTCCAGCAGAAACCAGACAAGCCAAAGCCTGTACCAAGCCTGAAATCTTTCTGTGTGCACAATTTTCTTTATTGCCAGTGGTTTTGATCTTGGTATGATACTAATGTATTTAGACTTGGTTTGCAGTAAGAGCTCTATGTAGTTCAGTGTTAGTTGTCAGATGGGTTGTGCCTCTTTTGTATATTCAAGTCGGAAACATTTTGCTAGAAACAATAGAATAGGGTATGCACACACATGAGATGTATACAATCTTACATATAGAGTGAAAGCTCAACTTTTTCTATAGGTTGTCATGAATTAGTATTGAGGCAGACAGAAATATATCATGTTCTCATTTGGTTAGTTCAAATTCCCCTGCGTGGCAGCCATTTTCAAAAATCTGTTTCTTCTCTTGCATCATACTTAATAATGATGGAGTATTTATTTACAGATATACTATGTCTTGTTTACTGAAAGCTTGTTTTATATAACTTTCCTAGAAAAGTGGAAAAGGTGACATGAATTTACAGTTCATACTGTTGTGGTGTCCATCCCAGTCCAAGTACAAATGTATTCAAATTAATTCACCTTTGCCAATTCTGGGTTACAAACAATAGTTCTTCCCTCTGCTGAGAACTTTTATTGGAAATGTAAGGAGAAAAGACTTCATGAGGCTGGTGTTGTCCCTAGAAGCTTGGTCACATAAAATCCATTCACTGATGTGCATCTTGCAGTAAACCAGTCTTGTACTCATCCGTAGGTGTCTATACAGACATTCAGAATGACCACAGTGGGTCTTCAGCTCAAGGTGTTTGTAGAGATAATTTATATGACCAGTCAAAAAGACATAAATGTTGGTTATTAAAGTGCGTGTGTGTGGAAACCTCAGCTCTTCACTATAAAGGCTATAAAGAGATCTTTGGCCTCTAGATGACACTGTGTACCCAATACTGTACTCAGTCTCTAAGCCAGAAATTCTGGTCCCTCTCCCCCTTGCCTTCTCATTGTAATTAAGAGCAGTTGCTATCTGTTTTGAATAAGCATTCACAAATCTGAAAGAAGTAAAGGGAAGACTGTTGTTGTTATTCAAAACAATTTAAAAAATACAAAAGGGTAAGACTGAAAGGTAAATGCCAGGAGTGCTGTGATCCGGGCTGTGGGAATGCTTAATTTACAGCTTTATCACCAAATTTGGGATTGCAGTAATTTGTGCTTTGGTTGACATTTCCTCACAAAGTCTGGGGTGATGTGAGGCTGGAGTGAAGGTTCTCCAGCATTTCTGTGCTTGAATGCATATTTACAGCCTGGCTTTAAAAAAATCGCTTTGAGCCAATGGCTGGCATTCAGGAGCAAAGCATATGTGTAAATATTCAAAACTTGTATTGAAAACAGATGGGTTTGGAGGGATTTTGCTTTTGGGTTTAGTTCATTTATTTTTTCCTAAGCTACTGTTTGAGTAAAAAGTAAAAAAAACCAACCAAACAAACAACCCCTCCCCCAAAAAAACAACACACCAAAACAAAAAAAAATACCCCAACAACAAAATAACACCTCAATGTGAACATTTTTTTGTGGAATTTTTGCATCTAGTTCACAATAATTGCTATTTTTCCCTACTGCATTAAAAAGGCAGTCCCATGCAGTACTAGAACTTCTGCTTTGTACTTAACTTGTTAGTTATATCTGACAGAGATGGATTGCAGAGGCCAGTATTTAGGACTATCATTTAAGTGTGGTATAAATGGGATAAATCCTTACACCAGCACATTTTGATGTTATCACAAGCAGAGATGCAAGTCGTAATCCTCACTAACACCTTCTGTGAAGAGCAAAGCAACAATAAATGAAAGAGTCATAACTCCAACCCTGAAAAAAAAGCCCTGGTGGGCTAGTATGTAATATAGATTTGGCTCATGTTGAGTAAAGTTACAGCATCATTTTTGGGACAGTGAGTGTAAGTTTTCTAAGAAAAATCAAGTTGAAGCACTCATTTACTCTAAATTACACCAGCTGTAGTTTTACTGGGGGAACTAACAATTCTTACAACTCTCCCTCTCTTTTAAGCTAGCTGGTATAGTAGGCATGCTCCTGGATATATAAAACTGGAAAAATCACAAAGTTGCAGCCCCTTAACTTAAATACAGTTTGCACATACCCTGAAGTTTTTTTTTTATAATGAAATTCATAGTTGACTTCAGATTTTGTGTGTGCAAAAGAAAGAATGTAATCTGGCCGGTAATTCAGTCACTAGTTTGTGGGTGATGGGAAATGTGAAGCTAAGCTTGTTGTGAGATTCCATTTGGGCTTCTGCAGGTTTGCATGGGAAGCAATTCTTAGTACCTGGCTTGGATCTAGTTTCAAATGTAACAACTATCATTTTTGATGTAATGGAAAGTAACATTTTCTTCCTGAGTAAGAAGAGCTATGGGAAGAGTTGACCTTTCATACTATACTAATGAATACAGTATGTATATACACGACTGTAATGCCATTAGTTAGTTTATATTAAACCCTTCCTCCCAATTTTCTTCCTTGTGGTGATAGGGAGCAAAAAATAATGGCTTAATATTTTAAGATAAATAAAGAAAAATACTGAACTTTGAGATGGTGTATGTATATTAAATCTACTACAACATTAAACATACAAATCATATGTTTCATAACATTTCATAACGGGCACCAATTCAGAAACTATTTGGTGACTGATGAGTCAATAATCTGAGCTTAAAATGACTGAATTTTTTTTCTTATCTCTATATTTAATCTGTCTTTATTGCTGAGGAAGGGGAGGGATTCAAAAGAGTTTTAGACAGCTAGGATGGAATATCAAGACCTACTGTGAAATACTGTTTAACGACAGGTAGGACCTGAAGATGCTGAAAATTGGAACACATGCAATCAGCAGGTCTGGACGACATAGATTTTATGACACTGAGAGAACCACACAGTAAGTTTGCAGAATTTGTGAAGCACATTCAACAATTAACAGAATACTAAGGTAGACCTTAAAGTGTAAAATAGAAATTAAAACATGGAAATGCTGTGATATTCAAATAATAATTAAAAAAGAAAAGATACTGAGATGTATGACCAATATTTTCCCTTCCTTCCTTCCTTAAAAAGGCAATGGAACAAATATAAAAACAAAAATTAGGTAGCCATCTCTGGTGTAA
Source organism: Falco biarmicus (assembly GCF_023638135.1). Classification (NCBI taxonomy): domain Eukaryota; kingdom Metazoa; phylum Chordata; class Aves; order Falconiformes; family Falconidae; genus Falco; species Falco biarmicus. The sequence goes on from NC_079290.1 coordinate 78,632,846, forward strand.
AGAGACCCTAGAACAAAAGGTTAATATAGTTTTATAAAACCTAAATATTCCTTAATAAGCTTATGGTGCAAGTTTACTGCTTATTTAGCTTTTTGGATAAGAGCAGTATTTTTTTTAATTAAAGAGGAAATACCTTGATTTTTTTTTTCTCTGAATACTTTACAAAACTTAATAACTTTTTTTCATAGACATTACTATTTATATGGCATTTCTATTTCAAATGACCTTGGAGCAACTATGAAGAATGTTCTCATATTTGCATTCTGTAAACAAAAGGCAGAGGCAACAGAAAGGATGTTGGAAAGGATTTCTAACTTCTACAAAAATCTCATACTAATAAGTCTTATTTAGTATATTTTTGAATGATTGGGAAAAGATAGCAGATTTTGAATGGAATGCCTGAATGATACTAAATTGAGAGCCATTGAAAATATTGCTGAGGACAGAACACAATAAGAAGTATTTGGGGAGATTAGAAGGACGGGCAGGAGAACAATGATATGAGATTCATCTCTTGAAAATGCAGACTGGGAAAGTGGCACAATCTCAGTGGATGGCAGGAACCTTAGGAACTATGGTGACAAATTAGATTTGTGGCTGATATGGGGCAGTAAATTAAATACAACTTTACAATGAAATAGGTAGGCCTCCCTAGGAGGTGCTGGCATATTTTGCAATGTCATGTTGTAGGACAGTAATAACTCTCTAGATCTTTGCTGCATGTCAGGTGAGGCTGTTAATTTGAATGCATTTAAACTGAGCCTCGAATGCGAAGGGGCACAACACTACTAGTTTTTCTTATAGTGAATGATATATCCTCGTAAAAACATCTTATATCTCTTATGAAGTTCTTTTTTCCCCTTTTCCCTTCTTGATCTTTTTGAGTGATTGCAGTGAGGAAGAAAAGAGCAAACTCATCACATATCATCTTTTCCCCTCTCATGTCATCTCAGATTTGTCACTCTTCCTTCAGTTATATTTTTAGTTTTACTATAGTCACTGGCTATCAGCACTTCTAGTGCTAGCCCTGTCAGACGTGTAATTTATGTTTATGGCTCCTTCTTAGGACATAATGTTTTACCTGGTTGCACTGGTCATATTCCCTGTGGCTCTGCAGCACCTGGGGTTTGAATGCAAATGCCAGTTCACTGGTACCTTCTAAGCTTGCATCAAGAATGGTCCTGGCTTTCCAAAAGACAACCTCAACATGTCGCTTGCTATGGTGATGGAGAGGCTGAGCTCAGAGTATGGGTCGGTACATGTACATGTGATGGAGAAGAACTGTTGAATATGGGGAAGAGTAGTCCTGGTTTTTCCTTTTAGTAACAAGTTAATGTGGTTAGATGATATTTGTATTTCTTGTTCCCTTCTTTTTTTTTTTTTTTTTTTTTTTGGTGGTGGTGGTGGTGGTGGTGTTTTTTACAGCTTACTACTTTTTCAGGATTAACCATGAATTTATAAAAGGATGTATTTTTATGTTGAGCTTGCCCAATGCCTTTTACGGGCTTTTAACAGTATAACCTTACAATTTTGAGGAAAATCTGTTCACTTTTCGAGTTCACATTCTCACAAATTGTAAGTTGTGTCCTACATAAAGTCACATAGAAGAGGTGTCATTTTATACAAAGATAAGAGGAAATTGATAGTGTTTTCCTTATACTGTATAATGTGAAGCCAAATGGGTTTTAAATCATCCAGCCATTAACAATTGAATAATGCTTAGTATGCATGTTTAAAAGTTGCATATCCTATTACTTGATCCTTGTATTCAATGAAAGCTGTTACACCATTTTAGACTGTCCCATGGAAAACCCTTGAGCTCTTCATGCATAGAGATAGGAGGGGGAAAAAAAAAAGAACCAAGAAAAAAAAAGCAGGGGGTTGCAGAAAAAAATAACAATCAAGGTATTTCTTGCCTTGTAGCTTTGTATGAGATGGATTTCCTCTAAGCTTGTGAAAGGCATAAAACTAAATAGCTTTCTGACTAAATTTTCCGTTTAAAAAATAAGCATGGCAAATGACAAAAAGGCCTCTGACATTTCTGGGGTTTGGGGGATGGTTTAAGCAGGGGGGACTTGCTCTACATTTTGTGAATGAACACTGACACTTTCTTAAAAATATTAGTTTGAAATTTTTATTTTTTAAAAAGAGAAATAAACTTTGTCTTTAATGAACATAAAATGCTGCAGCTTTTTGGAGACTTTTTAATATATTCTTAAACAAATGAGTTTTATCTGATAATATATGAAATAATATATTATATTATAATCTGAATAATATATGATATCTAAAAAATATAATAATTATTTATACAAGCTACCTACACTATTAATATGCCATGTGTGTCACAGTTACAACTGTTCTGAATTTTGATTTTGAGCTTCCTTTTAATTATTTGGGGGATTTTATCAGTAAGCCCAAATCTAAACTTCATTTAAACTGCATTGCTTCATGAGGAGTCTCCTTACAGACCATAATGCTTTCTTTCTTCCACTTTAGTTGCTGATTCCAATACAGTAAAACTAATAATAATAATAATAATAAAATGCTAATGCTTTCCTGACAAAATAACAGAATTTGTAGTTTTCTCTACAATTTGCCTTTGAAGAGTATTGTGACATATGAATATAATGTTTTGCCTGCTTACATTTTTGAAATTGTGTTTTTCACATGCATTGAACTCACTAACATATTTGTCTCTTTTGAACAAATTTGTAAAATGTTAAGGAACCAGAGCTAAAGCTATATTAGGTCACATTTTGTCTGAACTTTCCTGTCTTTTCTGAGTATTCAGTTAGGCAACAGTAGCATATCTTTAATGCATGATTTTACATCTATCTTGTTCTTTAATTCCTAATCTTTTCAATGAAAGCAAACAGTACAGTTAGAATTTAATTTTCAAGCAAGTTAAATTCCACAAATGATCCACATTATACTCAATGCTGGACTTTGAATTTGTTGCACAGCCGGGAATGTGCCACTTAGGCTAAGGGAGTAAATACAGCAGATGGCTGTACTGAGTTGTCATCCTCTGTAAAGCTGAGCTATTCATCTCGTCAGATGAAGCATACATTTTGCAAGGCAATTTGAAGTAAGAATGTTGTGAGTTGAGAGTGTCAGGTTGTACTCCATGTTCTTTTGGAAATGCTTTTTAACAATAAAATCTTTCTCCATTGCGGTCTCTTATTTATTGCTCACTGGTGGCAACAGCGCCTGCAGTTCCCACACCAAATACCCATCCGCTCCACATACAGCTTCCTTATATACTATTTATGTCATCTTGTCCATTATGACAATCTCAACTCTTCCTGTCTGTCTTCTCACAATCTCCACTCATGTTGCTGTCTCTCAGTATCCTAATGTGGTTATCTTCCCATTGCTGGGGTACACAGCACTTATTTTCATAGTGCCGAGCCTATGCTATATTCAGCCCTTGCTGACAGAGACGAATTATGGGGGAAATTAACTCTTTGTCCCAGCCTTAACAAGCACCTTCCCCAGCCCATATAGTCGCTACTTTTTCAGGGAGCCTGTGATGGGCAGTACTTGTTTTTCTCCGTATGTTTGCTACTGTGTTATATAACTTCAAGAGAAGAATGACCATGTTGTCCTGATATGCCTAGTGGGAAGGAGGTTGCACAGTATCCTCTGGCTCCTGGGGAGCTCCCTGTCTCGCATCTTCTGAGGTCTGGCTCTCTGCTTCTACCTCTGGGCAGGGATTCCCCTCCATACATTTTCTGCCTGCTTCTCTTGTAAAACCTTCTATTTCTTGGGAGCTTTTCTGCCTACAACGTTCTTTGCTGCTCCCCAGAAAATGAACAGTGTTTGCTCTTCAGGAAATTACAGATCTTACTGAAGCAAGGCTTAGAAACAAGTACTCAGCTGCAAGGACATACTGGCCCCAGGGAGAAGTGATTCCAAACCTGCCTTACATCCCCATATTCTCTCTCACCATGTTGAAGTCTATCTATTTAAAACCCAATTGTGCCAGTATTAAAGTTTACATTCTAATAAAGTCTAGATTTTTTTTTAGTTATCCTTGAGGAAATAACTGTAAAAAGAAGATGTAGGTAGATTTACTTTGCAGCTTTGACTGACTTAAGGTCACATTGCAGAGTAAAAATGTTGCACTGTGCATGTGGAAATAAAAAGTTTCAGTGGTTGGTAGATAGGACAGACTTCTGTAGGACTATGTGCCTCTTTGAGAGGAGGATAAGTGCACATGCTAAAATTGAGTCTCCCTTGCAGATTGTGAAGTACCCACACTTAGCAGGCTAAGCCATTCTGAGAGCTGGACAGATCAAGATAAATATGTTTGCATCTGGACTATCTTCTGCAATGTGCCATTGTGTGCCCCAGGGAAACTGGAGACCGAGGGACTCTTTGAAAGCAATGTTTCTTCGGTTCTCCTTTTTGCATATTCCTTTTCCTTTGGATGTAAATCAAGGCATTGGCATTAAGATGGGGGATAAAACAGCACTTCACTGGCTTTCATCTTGAGTTATAGTCAATATGCGGGTATGCTGTGATAGGAGAGGGAATTGAGGCAGACATCTGGGTATGGAAAATTTTGTCTCAGATGGCTTAATTTACAAAGGTTTTACAAGCATCTAAGAGTAGGAGTATGTCAAGAAGAGAGCAGGATGTCTCCAACTGTTAACATTTTCACCTGCCTTTGCAGACTCTAGGTGGGTATAAACTATGTAGTTGATCCAGGCAGAAGCTTAAACACATGCTTTTTAGGTGTGTGAGTAATCCACCATTTATTTCGGTGACACTCAAAACACTTGAATCCTTTTCTGTACTGGAGCCTAAGGATAAACTTAGTCTCACTGAAGTGACTGTGGGTGCACGCACAATTATTTATCCATATGAGAGAAATAGAAGGGAACATAAAAAATTTCTTGGAGAACACAGATGAAGTTTTTATTTTCCTACTTCAGCTGTTTTCAACTACTTTGTTATTGTTTCCTTGGTAGTACTGTCTGGATTCTCTTGCTTATTTATTAATTATGTTTTAAATAATATTTTAACAGTAATTTCTGGAATTTGAACCAAAATACTGGAATTGAATAGGTCAAGAACTCCTGCTTTGTCTTCAAATCTGAGTAATTCTTAGATTCTGAAAGGATGTGTTAAGGAAATAGTACTTTTTGCAGTGAAAGAAAGCATGCTTATTTCTTTGCTAATGATCCAGTTTACTAGTATTCTTGTGTTCCATTGACTGCATGCAGAGGAGGGGAGGGGGAACAGAACCCCAAACACCAGGAAAAAAACCAAGCAACCATCCAAAAAAACTCGCACCATGAAATTACAGAAGGAGATTACAAACCCAGTTAGGATTTCACTGGCAGAAGAAACTTGTAAAGTAGGATTAGTATCACCTATCGATGCTTATACGCTGGAAGGCAAAAAAAAAAAAAAAAAAAAAAAATCATGTTTAAAGGATCTTTCATAAATTAGAAAGGTACAGTATACATTGTAATCAGGCATCTTGACAATTAGGAAATAATTATGATGCATTGGCTTGACTGAAAGCAGCATTTTTCTGTCCTAGTTTTTTGTAATGAATAAAATGAATAAAATGCTGATAACTCTAAAGCACATAGGCAACAATTTAACTTTCTAGCACAGGTTAAATATGTCTGAAACTAATTAGCTTGCTTCAAAGCATAGTAAATTTTGTCAATTGATAATCAATTATTTTTTAATGTAACATGTACATGCAAACTTCTTTTAGAGGGGTAAGTACCGATTTTATCATAAGACATTAGTATAAATTTCCATTATTTTCTTTATATTGTTGCTGTAAATCCAGATGCACTGAGACACCACCATCCTTAACTGAAGCTCAAGTTCTGGACTGCCAAAGTCAGTTGAAGAAACTTCCACTGACTCTAGGGAGGCCAAGATTTCTCTCAGTATGTTTAATTTATCTCAGAACAAATTACTTGGCAATTTAGTCATGGCAATATGTATATATTAATAATTTAAACAATCATCCCTAAGCAGTATGATTTCTTGCTAATGCAAGTTTTTTCTAGCTATTCTAAATGCTGCATAGATGTGGTCTTGATAGGCTTTCACCACTGTACATGGAGTACCTATTCACTTTAAATAAAAGCATTGTGTATTATAGAAAAAATACACATATTATAATTTAGTAAATTTAAATTAGTTGCTTTAGACAGACATGTGTCTGTGTACATCAACTGAGGATCTAGAAGTAGGTTTATTTTTCCTCTTGCTCTATCCACACCATTGTAATAAAAAATCTTTATAGAAATAAAAATTATTAATGTTTGTTAAATTGCAACCAATAGGTAATGGGGTAAAGAAATGTAAACTCGGTAGCTAAACAAATAGAAAATGCAAACCCATCTGTCCATGTGTGATTTGTCTAGTAAAAGAGAAACAAAATCTGTGTACATAAAATCCTAAGTATTGCTGTGATCTGTGACTTCCAATGCAGTCTACAGTGTGTGGTGGCATTATTTTTATTCCCTTTTTGTAGTCTGGAAGTTCAGTTAATAAAATCTGAAAAAACTTTATTTAGAATAACCTTCAAAATAATTACATAGTTGCAATGTATAGATTCATTGTGATTGCTTTGAGTGTTTTGGCTCTTACAGAATGAAAGGAAAAGAAATTATTGTGATATGCCTGATATTGATACCCTCTCTCCTGGGGATTTTAGTGACTTAGGGTTATCAAAAAATACCTATTGATAAGGTGCAGGCACCATATCAGCTACTAAGCTTATTAGACTTTAGCTCTGGGGATCTGAGAACTATTCTCACCCAAATGTCTAGCTTAACGTCTTTGTGAAAGGTATGTGTGGTTTGATTTTGATTCTTTATGTTTTTTCTCTCCTCTCACTGAGGGAAGTGGCAAGGTCTATAGGCCAGGAAAAATAATCTTCTATATATATGTATACCCCTTAGCATATAGATTGTCTATAATCCAATGGTATTTATAGATATACATACTTGTTACTATAACAAGTAAAGGACCAAAAGCTAATGAGGGCTGGTTACTGCTTAACCCTGAGCCTCTTGTGGCTGGGTTTTCTGATATCCCTTAAGGGACAAGCACTGACAGATGTTACTGCTGTTAGGACATTCACTTAATGTCTTTTCATGGTGTCCCAGGAGAATGACCTTCAGCTTTTCCTTCAGTGGTGGAAATGCTAGGGGTTTTCTTGCTGCCTTGTGTCAAACTTGGGAGAACTTTCCATCTTTGGGACCTCAGCTGCTTCTCTGATTTGATTGAAAATTTGCTGTCAGGCTCCCCAATGACAAGAGAAACAGTGACATGCAATTGTCTGCATACACACACATGTGCGGAGAGGATTAGAGTATTCATGGTTATGTAGTAAATCATGTTTATAAGCAAGCTAACATCAGTGTATACCTTGTACCAGGGAGAGCGTATTTTTTAATTTGTTGCATCTCAGAGGCTGATTTCACATTCATTGACACACTTACAAATCCCTGACAGAGAATTTCTGGCTAAAAAATCTGTGGTAGCTCAGAATTACTCTTTCATGGTTTCTATGTACTGAAATTGTATTATCCCCTACCATTTCTGCAATGGGTTTTTGGTTAGAAACTCCGCAGTTATTTTAAATTTAAGGAAACCAACCCAGTTGTTGCTTGTTTTCTTTTAAGAGAGAAACTGCCACTTTGAAGTGTTATGGGGTTTCCACATTGAAAAGTCTTCAAAGCAGGATGTTTAGACGCTCATGATTGTTGTCTTACAGCCTTTGTTAGATGTAAAAGCAGACCACAGGCTTCACTAGCAGACCACTTTCTTTGCCTCATGGAGCACGGAGAAAACTGCTGTTCATCTGACCCATTTGAGGCTATATATAAAATAACATTTCTTAACACCTAACAGAAACTTTCTTCATTGTTGGCATCTTCCCAAAATCAGGCTGTGATTGAAGACAGAGCAGAAAGGAGGGATGGACAAGCAGAGAAAATGGGGAGGAAACCAAAGCCAAAACAACAATACTTTCCTGCTACCATGTCTCCAGTCTCCCTCCATCTGAAGACCAGGAGAAAAATATTACATAAATATAGCTCCTAAGGGCATAAACAATAAGAATACATTTATTTGTTTTGTGACATTTAGGCAAAAAGGTAAGAGTCTTTAGAAAGTTTTTCAGAGAAATGGCTCAATAAGATTACGAGGGCATGGGAATAGAGGCTAGAAAGGTAGAATTCTCAGTAAATTTTAACTTCAAATATTTGGAAACCCTTTGTAGGATTCTGTGGCCTTTTTATTAGGAAAGGCATGAGCACATGAAAGAAAATTGAGGCAAGAGGTGCTGTTGGAAGAATCCTGACAGGAAAAGGACTGAAGATCACATTTAGTGGGCACAACATTATGTTTCTTAGTAAGGGTGCCATCACATCACCAGGGCCTTTTTCTGATTCAACAGTCCCAGAGATATATCTGTTGTCATCAGAAGCTCTGGATTCAATAAAAACAATAATAAAAGACCTGAAGTCAGATTCTGTTTCCACCATCCCAACAAGCTCAGACAGATGGGGGATGCAGGCAGAAGGGGGACAGGGGTATGAAGAGATTAAAAATAATCCCAAAAAGCACTGTGATTACAAGAACATTTAGCCTTTTCTCAGAGGCAATGAGTCAGGCTGTGGTAAGTGTGTCAGGTCAAGATTCATTGTACTTCATAGAATTGCAGAGTGTTCTGTAATGTGTTTGAAAGAACAAAAACCTGCTGAAATTTGAAAGGCATACCTTTCCTTTTGACTGTAAATAGCTCACGTTTATGCAAGAATACATATAGAAGGAGAAGATGGGGAGGTAACCTATAGAATGGAGGAACAGAAAAAACCCCACCACAACCTCCATTCACATTATACTTAGATGCTATTTATCATACAAAAAAACCCCTCTCTATTGTATGAAAGTCTTTCATGCAGTCAGGTATCACTCAGGAAAGCTAGTATATATATATAATTTTATCAAAAAAAGGTTATTTTAGCTTTTGCATATATTATTTTTTCTACTTTATTTTGGAGATATAAGATTAGTCACTTTGCTTGATCTTGCCTGTGATGAGGGGCAGGGAGTAACTATAGTGCCTGAGATTCCAGGTTAGCTTAAGGAAGATAGTACAAGAGGCAACCCAAAGTTTAGGGATGACTGGTCAGCTTTGCAAGACTGTCTTGAAGTTCACCTATAGGCTAACATGTACACTTAAAAAAGGAAGAGAATTTTATATAACATGCAAGTGATTGAAGGCTTTACATAAAATTACACTGTATTGTAGCATATGAAGACACAGACCCCACATGAGATCTTTTATTGCATACACAAGTGTTGGTTATATACAATCACTTATCCACCCAAGTTCTGCCCCAGAATGTACCTATGTGCAGCAAACCACCTTTGCAGCCAGTTCACACTCCACCAAGCTGTTTACTCCCTCCATGCTTATCTGAGGAGGTCCCTTCTTCGCAGATCAGGACTTAAAATGTGGGAAGCTTTGGGCATGCCCCTCATTGCAGACAGGTGTGCACAGAATCAATTTGGAGGTGAGCTCAGAGAGCCAGATTTAGTGCTAATTGCTTCCTCACTACATTTTAAAGCATAATCACTCTGTAGCCTGGCACCCAGCAAAGCCTTTTTTTCATCTCCACATTCAGGGCTTGGGAGCAAGCAGGAAAAGCCTGCACAGATTTCAGAAAGGGCCTTTACACCATATCATATATATACAGTTTATACAGTGTATAAACTTGCAGGCTTTTCTCTGTATACAATAAGAAATTGAGGAAATTTGAATGTATTTTTCTCATTATCCAAGTTTAGGAGGAGACAGGCTTGGAAAGGCTAGATAAGATCATTTCAGAGAGGGTGCTATGATCACAGTAATATGAAGTGTTTTCTTTACCTTGATTGGCAGCACAAAAACATCAAAAGTTAAATTATTTCGTATGGACAGAAACATTACTTCATATGATCCAAAAATATTCTCTGTTTTGCATTTTTAAGAATAAATGCATGTAAACTTAGTCTTAAAGCATTCTGAAACAGAAGGTTTGTTGTGTTTTTTTTTAAGAAATGTACAATGAAGCTTCCTTTCCTGCCATGCCCACCCCCCCTCCAAAACAATAAACAAAAAAAACCAAAACCCGATGAAAATTATTCAACCATTAAAAACTGGAAGGCTGGGAGTCCAGGACATTATAAATAGGGACTACGTTTAAACAGCTAGACCAGACTAGTTTCTGTCAAACCATATCTTTTTTTTTTGTTGCAGAAAAGGTTTTTTTCTCAGAATTTTTTTCCCCGTGTCTACTTTGTACTCTTGCACTCTCTGAAGGAGGAACCGTTTATTAGAGGAAAATTACAATTAAATGATGTCCTGATTTCAGCTTGGATAGAGTTAATTTTCTTCTCAGTAGCTGGCACAGTGCTTCCTGTGTTTTGGATTTGGTATAGGAATAATTTTGATACCACACTGACATTTTTGTTGTTGCTAAGTGGCTTTTACTCTAAATCAAGGACTTTTCAAGTTTCCCATGCTCTGCCAGTGAGCAGGTGCACAAGGAGCCAGGAGGGAGCAGAACCAGGACAGCTGACCTGAACTAGCCAAAGGGACATTCCATACCATAGAATGTTATACTGAGTATATAAACAGGGGGGAGCTGGCTGAGAGCCGTGAATCACTGCTTGGGCACTGGCTGGACATTGGTCAGCAATTGTATTGTGCATCACTTGGTTTTGGTTTTTTTTTCATTTTCCCTTGAATTTTATTCCTCTCTCTCCCTCTCCTCTTCATAACAATTAATGTTGTTGTTGTTATTATTATAATTATTATAATTACTACTTTATTTCAGTTATTAAACTGTTCTTTAAAACCCATGGGGTTTACCTTTTTCTGATTCTCCTCCTCATCCCACTAGGACCATGGAGGGTGAGGGGGAGTGTGAGCAAGCAGTTGTGTGATACTTAGTCACTGGCTGGGGCTGAGACACAAAAGTCATTTTTGGCATCACGTGTGGGACATGAAGGGTTGAAATAACAACATATCTACCCAGAGCATATTAAAACGAATATATTATAAGCATTCATTTTTTTAGTTTAATGGTTGCTGGTCACAATCTGGATTCAATTGCTTTCAGAGCTGCTGTGTGTGATCTCAGGTTTGCATTCTGTAATCTTTACTCACAGTATATGTTCTCTGCTGTGCTGTTTGTCATCCTTGGGGCCTGGGCTAGGGTTATCATTGTGTTGTACTTTATAATGCTGGCTTATGATATGATAGAATTGCTGGTTGTGAAACTAATTTGGTGTGTGTACTCAGCATTTCTGTCACCTCTTACTTCAGGAGCCATTTAGTAGAAACTATTAATAATTGCACCTTTTGCCTTTACTCCTCAGAGAGCCAACCTGTAGGGAAAATATCTTCCTACACCTTCCTACATTTTCCTCCTTCCTTCCCTCCTTCCCTCCTTCCCTCCTTCCTTCCTTCCTTCCTTCCTTCCTTCCTTCCTTCCTTCCCTCCTTCCTTCCTTCCTTCCTTCCTCCCTCCCTCCCTCCCTCCCTTCCTTCCTTCCTCCCTCCCTCCCTTCCTCCCTTCCTCCCTTCCTTCCCTCCTTCCCTACTTCCCTACTTCCCTCCTTCTTTTCCTTCTTTTCCTTCTTTTCCTTCCCTCTTTCTGACATCTTCCTTCTTCTCCAGGCTAGTCACAGAAACACTTGAGAATTTTGAAAATTTTTAATATCTTCAGGATGTTGAGACCAGCCTGTTACTGGTCCTGTTCCTGTTTCTAGGGATGCTGAACGTGGTTCTGATCTGGTTTAGGGTTAAGCAGTTACCTGTAGCTACTCAAACCCTAGCAGCAGGCACAGCAGCTGCTCAAACCCCAGTGACAGGCACTGTGGCTACTCCAACTGCTGCAACAGGCACTGTGGCTATTCAAACCTTGACAACAGGCACTGCAGCTACTCAAAACATGATGAGTGGTACTACAGGTACTCAGACCCTGGTGATGGGGGATGCAGCTGAACGAAATGACTGACCCATGTTGTTATCAGTCACCCCTGTACATAAGATGAAATGGACACAAAAGTCAGCTCATTTAGTAAAGGAGGATGAAGTAGGGCCATCACAGGAACAAAAGGAAGAGGCAGAACAAGAGGTAACCACTTGATCCCTACCCCTGAGTGGGCTGCAGGAAATGTGAAAAGACTTTAGCCACCATCCAGGTGAGTATATTGTCACCTGGCTGCTCGAATGCTGGGATAACAAGGTTAGTAGGTTGGAATTAGAAGGCAGGGAAGCGAAGCAGTCGGGATCACTCTCTAGGGGAGGTGGCACTGACAAAGCAATTGGAAGAGGGACACAAGTCCTCAGCCTCTGGAGGTGACTCCTGTCAAGCATGAAGGAAAGGTATCCCTTCAAGGGAGATGTTACATGTCACCCAGCAAGTGGACTTCAGTAGAAAGAGTTATCTGGTACCCAATGAAACTGGCTGTGTTAGAGATTATTACCTGAACTCTGAAAGTACAGACAATCTCATTTCCACCCTGGTCCCAGCTATGGAGAAACTGGTTCAGCAACTCAATGAGGATAGAGCTTACTTCCCACTAGTACAGATCAACATCTTGGCTATTAACAGTAAGCATCCTTTTATTGAAGAGGGAGGATAAACCATGGGATGCCTTGTGGTTTTACCTGCAGGACTATGGAGAGGACATGGGGAAGTGGGATGGAAAACCTACCTCAATGTTAGAGGCATTGGTATGTGAATTGCAAGGAAAACCAGTCACAAATGGGCAATCCTCCAGGAAGGTTGCATTCCAGTCTCCAGTGAGCAGTTTCCCAGACACAGTGGAAGAGCTTTCTTACTCTGATCCTATGGAAAGGAATTCTAATCTATTTTTACAAGAAGTAAGTGGAGAATTGCAAGACCAGGACTAGAGAGGCCCTGCCTCCAGCCAGGTGGAGGAGAGGGATAACTGGATTTACTGGACTGTGTGGATCAGACACCCTGACATGTCAGACCCACAGGACTATGAGGCTCTAGTAGAAACTGGAGCACAGCATACCCCAATGCCATCAGGCTATGTAGGGGCAGATCCCATGTTGCATTTTTGGAGTGACAGGGAGATCCTAACAGCCAACTGTACTGGAGTCTGAAATACCCTGACTGGGAATGAGTGGCTAAAGCACCTGCTTGTGACTGGCCCAGAGGCTTTGTGCATCCTTGGCATAGACTATGTCAGGAGAGGGTAATTCAAAGACCCAAAAGGGTACTGGTGGGCTTTCAGTGTAGCTGCCTTGGAGGCAGAAAAAATTAATCACTTGTCTCCCTTGCCCAGTCTCTCAGAGACCCTTTCTATTCTGGGGTTGCTGAAGGTTGAAGAACAACAGTTGTTGAGCAGTGTGACAGTCTAGTGGAGAATGGAGACTAACAGTAGACTATTGTGACCTGAATTAAGTCACACCACCAATGAGTGCTACCACTCTGGACATGCTAGAACTTCAATATGAACTGGAGTTGAATGCAGCCAAGTGTATGCCACACCTGGCATTGCTACTGCCTATTTCTCAATCTCTTTGGCAGCAGAGCGCAGGCCACAGTTCGGTTTCACTTGAAGGCACATCCAATACACCTGGAGTTGACTGCTCCAGGGCGGGACACACAGCCCTAGCATCTGGCATGGACTGATCCAGCCTGCACTGGGACAGGGTGAAGCTCTGAAACACACGCGATATATTAATTATATCATTGTGTGGAGCAATACAGCAGAATAAGTTTTTGAGAAAGGGAAGAAAACAGTCCCAATACTTCTGAAAGCCAGTTTTGCCATAAACCAAAATAAGGTCAAGGGACCTGCACAGGAGATCCAGTTTTGGGGAATAAAATGTCAAGATGGACATTGTGAGATCCCAATGGATGTTATCAACAAAATGACAGCTATGTCTCCACCAGCTAGCAGAAAAGAAACACAGATTTTCTTAGGCATTGTGGGGTTCTGGAGAACGCACATTCTAAATTACAGTCTAATTGTAAGCTCTCTTTATCAAGTGACCCAGAAGAAGAAAGATTTCCAATGAGACCCTGAGCAATGACAAGCCTTTGAGGAAATTAGACAGGAGATAGCTCATGCAGTAGCTTTTGGGCCAGTTCAGACAGAGCAAGATGTAAAAAATGTGCTCTATACTGCAGCTGGGGAGAATGGCTCTACCTGGAACCTCTGGCAGAAAGCACCAGGGGAGACTCGAGGTCAACCCCTAGTCTTTTGAAGTCACAGATACAGAGGATCTCAGGCCCACTACAACTGAAAAAGAAGTACTGGCAGCTTATGAAGCTGCTTCGGAACTGATTGGTACTGAAGGACAGCCCCTCCTGACACCCTAGTTACCAGTGCTGGGTTGGATGTTCAAATGGGAGGGTCTCCTTTACACATTACACAGCTGATGCTACACAGAGTAAGCGGATCACACTGATCACATAACGAGCTTGAATAGAAATTCCAGTCATACAAGAATCTTGGAAGTCATCATGGACTGGCCAGAAAGCAAAGATTTTGTAATGTCACCAGAGGAGGAGTTGACACATGCTGAAGAGGACCCATTGTATAATAAATTGCCAGAACATGAGAAACAATATGCCTTATTTACTGATGGGTCCTGCTGCACTGTAAGAAAACATCAGAGGCAGAAGGCAGCTGTATGGAGTCCCCTACAACAAGTCGCAGAAACTGCTGAAGGAGAAGGTGAATTGAGTCAGTTTGCAGAGGTGAAAGCCATCCAGCTGGATTTAGACATGCTGAACAAGAAAAATGGCTGATACTTTACCTCTATATTGACTCATGGGTGGTGGCAAATGCCTGGTGGGGGTCATTGCAGCAACAGAAGTAGAGCAACTGGCAGTGCAAGGTTAAACCCATCTGGGCTGCTGCACTGTGGCAAGATGTCCCTGCCCAGGTGAGGAACTTCGTTGTAAAGGTACGTCACATAGAGGCTCATGCACTCAAGAATCAGGCCACTGAAGACCATCAAAACAACTAACAGGCCAATCAGGCTGCTAAGATCTAAGTTTCTCAGGTGGATCTGGACTGGCAGCATAAGTGTGAATTATTTATAATGCAGCAGGCTCATCACACCTCAGGCCATCAAGAAAGTGATGCAAGGTATAGATGGGCTCATGACCAAGTAGTGGACTTGACAATGGACACTATCACACAGGTCATTCATGAGTGTGAAACACGTGCTCCAATTAAGCAAGCCAAACAGTTAAAACCTCTCTGGTATGGATGATGATGCCTGAAATATCAGTATGGCGAGGCTTAGCAGACTGACACGCCCACAAACCTGCCATGGCAAGCATCTTGTGTTAACAATGGTGGAAGTACCACTGGATGGCTGGAAACTTATCCTGTGTCCCACGCCACTGACCAGAACACTATCTTGGGCCTCAGAAAGCAAGTGTTATGGCAACAGGGTGCTCTGGAATGAATTGAGTCAGACAACAGGACTAATTTCCAAAACAACCTCTTAGATGCCTGGGCCAAAAAGCATCAAATTGAGTGGGTAATCACATCCCCTACCATGCACCAGCCTCTGGGAAAATTGAATCAAGACAATCAAGCTGGCCCTGCCCAATCAAAGCCTTGCATACTGTGGAAGGGGATAAAATTCCTGTAGTGCACATGAAAAATATGCTAGGAGAGATAATCTGGGTTATTCATGCCTCAGACAAGGCAAACCCATTCATGGAACTGTTTCTGCTCAAGGACCTGGGTGCACTTGGTGGGTAATGCAGGAGGGTGGGGAATTCCAACGTGTACTTCAAGGGGATTTGATTTTGTGTTAGAATAGCCAATAAATTAAAATTTGTGATGTTGATTGCCACATAACACTGTATATTATCACTTCTATGGCGGCTTTATGCTCACCACTGCACTAGGAATCTGAGGATCTGAACCCAACTCCCTTTCAATCACCACACTAGTGAAGAATGAACTTTGATGAGACTGAACCAGTGAAGCAATGATGGAATCAGAACTGACTTCAACATGCAGCAATGCAACAACACACACCATCTTTCCTGCTGTGAAAGACTGTCATGACAGATGGAGCCCAAAGTCATGGAATAAATGAACTCAACGGAATTTATAGGGTGGGTACATAGACTAAGGGAATGATATCTGTGTGTTTATATCAAAAGACAGGAAAGGTGATGGTGTATTGGGAAGTATGGCGTGATGTAAATGGTATTGAGTAAAGGGTGGATATTGTCCTGGATTCAGCTTGGATAGAGTTAATTTTCTTCTCAGTAGCTGGCACAGTGCTTCCTGTGTTTTGGATTTGGTATAGGAATAATTTTGATACCACGCTGACATTTTTGTTGTTGCTAAGTGGCTTTTACTCTAAATCAAGGACTTTTCAAGTTTCCCATGCTCTGCCAGTGAGCAGGTGCACAAGGAGCCAGGAGGGAGCAGAACCAGGACAGCTGACCTGAACTAGTCAAAGGGACATTCCATACCATAGAACGTTATACTGAGTATATAAACGGGGGGGGGGGGGGGGGGGGGAGGGAGCTGGCCGGGAGCCATGAATCACTGCTTGAGCACTGGCTGGGTATTTGTCAGCAGGTGGCAACCAATCCCATTGTGCATCACTTGGTGGTTTTTTGTTTGGTTTTTTTTTTTCATTTTCCCTTGGATTTTATTCCTCTCTTTTCCTCTCTATTACAACTACTGTTGTTGGTGGTAGTAGTAGTAGTACATTATTTCAGTTATTTAACTGTTCTTATTTCAACCCATGGGTTTTACCTTTTTCCAATTCTCTCCCCACTATCCAACTGGGCGGGGAGGAGAAGGGGGAATGAGTGAGTGGCTTCATGGTAATTAGTTGGTGGCTGGTGTTAAACCTCAACAAATGAGGAATTGAGGGCATACACAGAAGTAAAGCAGTCCTTAGGAGTATAAAAGAAAATCTGAGTTGCATTGTGGTGGTGTATATACACACGTGTCTTAGGCCAAGGAAACACAAATGAGACAAATTTGCTGCCACCATTCTCCTCTATACTTTAAAGAGAAATTAAGAAGGGATCAGAGAACCTGCATGTCTGAAAGTGCTGGGGGAAAAAAACAGAGCTTGGAGGCACTTCTGTCACTAGCTAGGAAATGTCGGGTGCTAAATCTGTAGGGTTCATGCAAGTCTTGAAATCAAAGTTCATGGGACAATCTCTGTGTCTAGAAGCAACATAGTGAAGCACAGCTCTTCAGCTACCCTCCTGTGTGCTGCACTCCCTCCAGCTTTGTGGGATAACATAATGCCAGACAATAATTGGTCTTGGGAAATGTGGGACTGAAGGAGAAGTTGCTAGTATGTGAACTTGCTAAGGAGTCATGGGTGAAGAGAAAATAACGTGGTGAATGTTATCAGGCTTGATTACAGTGCAGCAGGTCTGCTGCCCCACTGCCTACTGAACTCAAAGGAAGGAATGGTTTACAGTGCTTTTTAGTAGGATCAAGATCACAGGTATCTGGAGACTATGTGAAATTTAAAAGAAACTATTGGTAGATAGTAATAATTGACATGGAAAACAGCCTTTAATATAATGTGCTGGCAGTATCTTCTATAGCTAAAATATTTGGATAAATGAAACAGCTAAACATTAATATGTCTTGTGTTAGGGTGCTTTTGGCAGTGAAGGAGTCTTCTGCAATGCTAGAGGAAAACAGACTCCTGGGCTTTGGTTTTGAACAGTTAGAACTCCAAGGGAAGTTAAGGCTCTAACAGTAGTTTCTGATTTGGGCACAGTACATTAACATGGTCATGGTGTCACTTAAAGGGACCTTATCACAAAAATGTGCTTGACATCCTGGCATATCAAAGCACCACTGAGTAAAGATTTTCATTAAAGAGCTCAGATGAGAATAATCTGATAAAGGTGAAGTGCAAGGAAGGCAGAGAGGCTGTTACAGAGTTGCACAGTGAGAAGGAGCAAGGCAGCTATCTTTTAAAATCAGAAGTCAGATGGTGGATGATGAATATTGCTGTGAGTACCTGATGATGCTGATAGCATGAATTTTTATAGTCTTGTGCTTAAATGGAGTTGCTATACTATTAATTTGAGATGTCTTGAGCTTTGGACTGGATTTTTGTGTTTTATTTTCTTTTTCTGTCTTACAGACCTGCTTTTAACTGACAGAAACGGGGTAGTGTTAGCATTTGCCCTCTTCAGTAGTGTAGAAGATTAAAATGGAAAAAGGCATGTGCAGTGGTGTGAGGAGAGTTGGGCTTCACTTCTAGATGATGTGCCAGTGCTTATCGTGCTAATCTAGGATTTGCAAGACTTGCTTTATTCCCCTGACTGGTCACATGCTTCCCATATAAACAAATCACTATGGATGATGTTCCATACAGAAATAAATAGGGGAGCCGGGATACTTAGAAAAGCTAATTAACCCTGCCTGAGTGCAGTACTAATGAAGCTTATCTGACCTGTAGTAATAAAACTAGCTGACATGTCTTATTTGTAACTCCCCTTCCAACCCAATCCTTTCTGACTAGCAAGTGTATAGATAGTGGAGCATCAGGGGCACTTTCTTATTCTGCCTGTTCTCAGTCTGTCACTTTCCCTTTCTCAAACTATCTCCCCCTCCACATAGCCCCCAACCTTTTTTTATGCAGGCCTCTGGGTGTCTCATTAATCCTTTGCTTTGCAAACCTGCTATTTACTCTCGTCCAGATACCCTACTTCATCAGCTAAGCATGCTGTCATAATGGGCAAAATAAAAGAACCAAGCATATTTTGTGTCATATCATGCACACAGTCTGGAACTGTTTCCCAAAGAGACTACTGATGCCAGTCAGGGTACTTCATCCAGACCTTTTGCTGTGAAGATTAGCAGGGCAGGCACAAGACAGGTGTACTGTAGAGCTGAGCCCTTCCAATGTATTCACATAGATATTGATGCGGCTTTTGAGTTGTCTCAGTCCTCATACTGCCACTGCTAAGAACCTTCTTAGTATGATCAGAAAGAAGCAGTAGCTCAGACGTCACATGGCAGGGGATTTTACATGCCTGTAGAAGGCTTTTCACAATTTCATTATTAGATACTTTGCTGAAATTCCTCCAAAGTCCTGTTTTGAAGATGACCAGCTTTGTTCCTCCCTTGTCTGCCTGTGAAAGCAAGTGATATCTGCAATATTCTTTTATACACAACGGAATTACAAAGCGAAGTAAAAAAATTATTTTGTTGTGATTCACATTTAGTTCTTTGCTAGATCCTAGGAAGGTACAGACTTTTTGAAATGCATGGTTTGTTTGTTATGAATTCGGAACTGCTCAGTTGCTTAAAGCTAGTTTATTTTGTAATATGTATCCTCTGTTGCACATGTTAAAAGAAACAAAATTCAGTCTACATTTGTTCACTGAAGTGCCATCTGTATCTACAGTTAATGCTTGTCTATGTGGGGAATTTAGCCTCTTTGAAATGTTAAAGGAATATTGTTTGACCTCAAAATGTTCTTCACTTACTTTACTCTTTCTTAAAGGATGTCTTCTCATGAGACCTTAGTTCCAGTATATTTTCATTATTTACCATAAGGAAAAAAAAAAAATTCGCTATCTTACTGCCATGTTTCCCCCACTGTCTTAAAGCAAATTAAAGGTAGCATTAATTTTTTCATCAAGATATCTTTCCCATTTCATCTCTGAGCACACTTTTTCTTTCTCTTGTCTACTTCCACAAATGTCTCCTTCAACTGTTTTCTCATTTACACAGACATACACTCGCCTTTTGAGAAATGTCCCAGAGTGGTATTCCTTTTCTCCCTTGTCATCTTTATTTCTTTGTGCATTTTCCTCAGAAAAAAACATAATTATGAAGAGGCTTATGTAGAAATGGAATCTAACCAATATTTTGAAGCCCCAGAAGGGTTGCCAGGAGGTAACTGTGGAATTAAACTCCCCAAAGTTCAGCATTATTCAGTTATGAGAATTTTTTTCAGGACCATCTATCTATTCAAGAGCTTGTTTTTCCCTTTATAGAGTGGTAAGTCACTAGAATTGCTCCATTGTGAAACCACCTAAAACGAAAAAAAAAGCCTGGGAAAAAGTAGCCTGTTTTCCATTTACATTATATACTGTATTTTCTCTTGAAGCTTTTTGTTATTGGTGGTTTTCTCTTTTTAAACAAATGGAATTGTTAATTTTCATTTATTCTTCTGGAAATGATTCTTTTTTTCTAGAAAAGGTATCCTAGTATATCTATACAGCATAGTCATCTCATGCTACATCATAAGTCCTTGAGATGATGCTGAGCCATCAAGTAGATCTCTTTGTAGAGCATCATCATGCTGGAAAGAGATGCTTGCTCAGTCACAGACTTCTATGCCATCTGTACAACCACATTAATTTGAGGGCTGCACTTATGAGGTGCAGGGCTAATTGCATCAGGTGTAGACTTGCTGAGATTCAAGCATGCAATTCTCCACACTTAGATCCATAAGGGTTTAGCTGAAAGTTCTCCAAGTAGCACTCTATTCTGCACTACATAGTGCCTGAACCAGGGAGGTGCTTGCTGGTTAATTCAGGAGATTTTTGCATATTTAAAAAGCTAATAAATGTAGTCTATATTGATTTGGGTTTGCTACTATATTGCACCAAAAACCTGCTTAACTTGCTCCTCACCTTCAGTCCTGGATCTCTTTTATTAGAGATGTCACCACTGAGAGGGCACTGTAGAACTGCGAGCCTCTGAGATTTGGCGTAAGATAGATGATCCCTGCTGCAGTTATGAAGTTGGATAGCCCTTGTTAAAGATCCTAGTCTTTGGTATGTCAGTTTTGTCACATTTCCTTCAGTAAAGTTTTGTAATGCAGGCAATTATTCCTGTCATCTTAGTAGTGGTCGACAATATTAACAAATGCTGTGGAAGCTGTTATATGACCTCAAACTGCACTTAGGTCTTACATTACCGTATTGAAAATTGAATCACACAACTGTGCTATTTTGTGTGGGTATTTTCATACATTTTATTTCAACTGAAAGAGTTAATAACCAGCAGATGTTATGAGCTGTGAGTACTATGGGACATGGCTGAAGTTTTCCAAAGTAATAGTCTTATTTCAGATTTCTTGTCTGAAATATCTTGAAACATTTATGCTGATAGCTAGGTGCAGTCCAAGGTCTTAGCTTGGCTCTTATGTTAATGCATGTATATTAGAACCAGAAACTGACAAAATTCATGAAGGCCAAACAGTCTTCAAGTAGTGTTTATGCAGACATTGTAGTAGAGTTGGTATGATGGTATATTGTGCAATATATCAGGCTATTGCAGTTGCATAAGAATGGAATGATTTTTCCTTACCTATTTGTCAGTGACCACCTATGTTGTCTTTATTAGCACTTTTATATTGTTTTACTGTGAAATTGATGAGATTAGCCTTAATCCAGAGTTTCAAACTGTTTTCAATGGTGATTTGAGGTGACCATTTTAGACTAGATTTAAATGACAGGGAATGTTCACGCAGTCAGATGCAGCATCTCAGCTGGGTGGCGGTAATTAACAGCTAATAAAAGGTAACTTCTTAAATGATTGCTCAGACATAACTAGTGAACCTAGTCTGGTTTAGTGTAAATGACAGAATGCATAGGCTCTTGTTTAAAAGATATTTGTTTTACAACAGTAAACCAGTATTTATGGTTTATTACTGTAAATGATAAACATTTTCTGTTGCATGGCATGCTACATCTATAAGACTGAAGTATAACTAAAGAAAAATACCAGCATTTGTAGAAATTATTGGAGGTACACCATTTCACCAATGCAAGGATAGTACTTCAAATATTTTTTTAACTTGTAAGCCAAAGTCAGATTCCCTACTTTTCCTGAACTCAAATGACTAAAAATAAAAACTGCAGAGAGAAATCATGCAACGATTTCTCAGAAACTGGCTATCAGAGAAATAGTATAGTATCTAGTATTCTAGTTTGTAGTGCATGTTAGAAGGACTAGGAGAAGGTGGGGAAGTAGAGGGTAACCTGGGGGTGGAAATTGTAGGGAAGTTTTTCTGTACTAATGTCTTCTTTCAATGTTTATTCAAAGTAGACAAGCTCTTGATTTTTAGGATTTTGTGTATTAAATGTATTGTTACTTACTTTACTGACAGTATGATTAGTTTTACTCGAATGCCAAGCCTGAACTTTCACTTCCTTGGGAAAAAAGTAATTTAGCTAGGTTTCACGTTTTTAGAAGATGATGGGTTGGAGAGAAATCCCTCAAAGCCTATAGCAACAGCATGAAATTACATTAGTCAAAGGCAATGATACTAGCATAAGCAGATTTTCATGTATTGCTAAATTATTAGTCTTAAATTTATTATTTCTCCTCTTTTTTTCTAACACTTTAGAAAGTTGGGAGGTGGGGTGCTGGTAGGTTAAGAATTGTCTCAATTAAGAGAGGAAAAACATAAGCTTTGCTTCTGTACTGATAACCTGACAGGATTAATGAGTGATCAGACCCATGAAAATTACTGTAAAAGAGAATTGCTTTTTGCTTCATCTTAGCTGATGGGACTTAAAGTTGCATGTTCCAGGGCATGATAGGGGTTGTTTTGCTGAGTAGGGTAACTTTGGGATGAAATGCTAAAAAATTATTTGGAAGCTATATATAGGCTTACGTACAGTTGTCAGCTGCTCTACTCATCCATACAGACACTGAGCAATAGGGAAAACAATCTCTTTATATATCATGAAGTTGTCAGTATTGGAAATGTCTGCTGACCCTGCTAATGCCAGGCTATTATCACAATGTAGAAAAACAGCGTTTTAAATTAATTGATATTTTGTAAGATATATTGGATTTCTATTGTTTTTCTCATTGCTTACCTAATTCAGGCACAAGACTGTTTTCTTTATCAAGAAGCTTCAGTCTCTTGCCAGGTTTTTCTCTCCCCCTCTTGTCTCACATATACACAGATACGCACACAGAATATTTGAAAATTACTAGTAACACCATCAAGTCAAGGAGACTGCAACGCTTTAATATTTAACCTGCTATCGTTTTCATACCAAAGACAGCATTTAAGGTAAGAGAGCTGTCTATCGATATTCCTGTTTCAACTTGCGCCTGAAATGAGCTGCCAATCTCCAGGATGAGTGCCCTATTTGAAGGGCTGCCTTGTGAAGGAAACAGCAATGTGCCAAAACTCAGCAAGCAGCACAACAGTCCTGTTTTGGTGATGGTGGAATCTTATCTAATACAAAGGCCTTTACACTCAGACAAAATTTAGATAAAACTGTTAATATTCAGGAAGCTGTTCCTATAAGCTCCCCTCCAAAACAAAAAGGTTTTGTTTTGGTTTTTTTTTTAAAATCCAACTTCTTTCAACACTCACAATCCCTCCAAGGAAAGCACAACCCTGAGAAAATTCTAATTATCTAATTTATATCAATGAAATGAGTTTCCTCATTTGCAATGCTTTTAAAGGAAATTCAACTCTTCTGCAGTTTGGGGTTTGCTAAAATCTTAGAACAGGAATTTGTTTATTTATAAACAAAAACCCTCACAAACCCCCACCACTTTAATCCAAAATTTATAGAAGACATAACATTCAGGCTGGGGAAAAAATCAGACACAAATACCTGTGATTTATTCTGTTGTAAAGGAATTACTTGAAATTCTGCTGTTATACTGGTAACAGAATGTAAGTAACAGAGTTACTCTACATTTCTGACTGTAACTAAGTGCTAACTTTAGCTGTTATAGAAATGGGAGTACTGTGAGACTACATAGACTGAAGGAAGTTTGGCTACAGTCCCTGTTCAGTGAAACCACCTTATTTTACGTAAACTGTAATCCAGCACAGTTTTGGTAGAGTCACATTACTCCTGCTCTCCTTTTTATAGCTGCAAAATCTATAACCAAATCCCCAGTTCACAAACCAATTTAAATTTAAATGTTTCCTCTTTACACCCACATGATCTGTGGTCATCAAAAAAGTGAGTCTGAGAGTTTTGACTGCTCTTTTATCTTATAAGAAGTCACCAAATATTATGTTTGCTAATTTCTTGCATAGACTGTATATTGTTCTGATGGGAATTGTTTTTTGCACTCACTATAGCAATGTATGCAAGTTGTTGAGAAAAACAGATCTAGAGAGGTTAGTTAAATGATAATAACTTGTTTTTACTAGTCCCACCTTAAAGTTACCTGAATTTGCCAATAAAAAGGGTGTCACCTTTCTGTAAATCACATATCATTTACCAATTGGAGTACATCTCTTCCTCAAACTGAAGTCTCATCATGTGCTCTCACCTCAGCCCAATTCTACTAATTATAATTGACTGCATGTCTGCTCCCCCCACACCATCTTTCCCTAGACTGTACACACACAGCTTTTGAGAGAGAAAGTCTTGGTTGAATTGCAAAGGACATGTCATCATTCCTCTTGTTAACACTCTGGGGAAAGGATTTACAAGAAAGTGAGTCAGTGAAGGAGATCTCTTCGAGTCAGGCATTGGGAATTGGCACAACATATATATGGATTAAAACTTTAATCTTTGCAACTTTTCAAGTAAGGTATTTGAGAATGTACAATTTAGCTAAATATGCATGTACAACCATTATGCTTGGAACTGATTAGTGTTATGTTAATGTGAAATACACTACATATTAATAAGAAACCAGGGGAAGGATAAGGAATTATACAGAGTGGGTGGATAGGAACTAAATAATATATTAGAAGTAACTACAGTCTATCTAAGGGGCAGGAAAATTAAAATGTATGGTTTTAAGAGAATGTTTTAATAACTCATGGGAATAGATAGCTACGGCTTCTTAGGATGGGTTAGCAGAGAAAGCAAGGAGGGGCTGAACTACACTTAAGTTTTCAGGGAGTGCATATGCATATGTTATATGGGCACCTAGAGAGACCTGCAGGAGGTCCAGTCATAAACATTTGAGGATAGTAATTTTGTTCAAGACGAGTAATGTGTGGCGCAAAATAGGGATGTCTGGAGAAAAGCCACAGTGTCAGGAGAAGAAGATAAAATACCCTTGGCAGGCTCCAGGAGAAAAGTACATGTACCTGGGCAAGAATCAGGGCTGGGTGGAGAACTGGGGCAAATGTACCCTGTTGTCAGTAGAGGATAAAAGCAGCTGAGAAACCAGTGGAATAAGCTGGTCAGTTTACTTTGTAGAGAAGTCTGGGCCGATATTAACCATTACTCAACTTCTTTCCCAATTACATCTGTGTACACATTCTCCTCTTTTATGCTTTTTGTCTGTCAGAATCAGAAGGGAAACAGTAAGGTCTGAGCTCTCTGGCATTTTGGGGATGTCAGCAGTGAAAACACAGGCCAGCAGCATGCCTGTCGTTCTGTGTTAGATGTCGTAAAGGCAGATGTGCCTGCACGTGTGAATACCCTGTGATGTGTCTGAGACCTGCAAACCAAGTTGTTGTTTTCTTACTTTATAAGTGGGTTTGTAACTGCCATGCTGTCTGTCTGAAGTTATTTTGAAAATGTCACTGTTGTAATTAGCAAAGTAAAAAGGCATTTATTCAGCTTTGGTATCTGCCTATTGTTCACGCAAAACATAATAGCAAGCATCTGTAACTCTTTTATTTTAGATTCTCTTAATCTTGTGCATGCAAGAAAATTATGGAGACTTACATTTTGCAATATTTTTTGTGATTTAGGAAAAAAATATCTATGTATAAAATAACAGAATAATAGCACCATTTTGAAACTGAATGAACTACATTATCAAACAATGGAAACTATGGTAACTTACAAAAAATACAAAGGCTCCAGGAGAAATTTGGTATTGTAGTGTTTCTAACAGAGGAACTGGAAATGTAAAGAAATCCCTGGAGAGAAAATCCCACTCTCCCCAGCCCCAACCCTGCTACCCCCCAACTCACCCCCAACAACAAGAACAAGAACAAAACCTAGTGTTTTATAAAGTATTAAGCCTGTGTCTTCAAAGAGAGCCCACAGATATATAGCAAGTGCAAATGCTGGCCCTGTATAATTTCTTTAGGGGATGAGAAAGTACTAAGCTCCCAAGTCACTAGGGTCAGCAACTGCTAATATATCATGATCTTGCACTGCTGTTAAAAACTGATGATTTATCTCACCTTAGTTTAATCGAATCATTCATAAACTATGTTGAGCAAAAGGCATTATAGAAAGCTGAGAAAATTATGTTATCAAAGACTTTATATGGACTTTCAGGCAAATCAACCTCGTGTGTTGCCTAGGTCTTGAAAGTACAAAGTTGTCAGGCTCAAATGATGAAATTTTTCTATCCTTCTTCATTTTCCTTCTCTGCTTGATTAATTGTTAATTAATAAATTTGCAGGCATGTAGTCCTGAAGTTGATATAAAGCATTGTTTTTAAAAAAAGTCCTGATTTACTGTCATCTGAGAACAATAAACCACTATTTTTATAGGAGGGCAAGAATGTATAGCAGGAGCTATATTTTTGCTCTGAAAAATAATTTATCACATTTTTCAAGAGGTATAAATCAGTAAGGCTTTAAACCCTTTTTTTGTTGTTGTTGTTGTTGGGGTTTTTTGTTTGTTTTTTGTAGTCTGCTGGTGAACACTAGCTGAAAATCTGGCCCAGTTTTAACTAGACTAAAACAAAATATATGGAAAAGACTGCAGTCTATAGGCTATATTCCTTCTTTGAAATGCTGGAGAAATAAAAACAATAAAACATAAATTTCTGGATGGTAGAGAAGCCACAGATGCTATATACTGGGTGGTATAGCTTTAGTTTTTGTAATACTGGACTGAATTTTAAAGTATATATAGCAGATGTATACTGATGCTATTAAGTTAAAAAGAATGTGTGGGTGATTGTTTAAGTCTTTCATTCTTTCTGTGTCTAAACCAAAGAACACCTTTTAGTGCTTGCCTGTACATCTTTTGTTTCTCCTTTCCTTTCATATCTCTCAGTCACCCGAGCTTTTTCACCAGTAGAAAATGACTATTATTTTCTGGTAGAATCATTGGTAGGATGTAGACCCCGAGTAATTTTGGATAAATTAGTAATAAGTCTGTGGAAAGATCAGATTATAGTTTGAGTCTCTTGCCTTTGCACACTGAGTTGAATCTGTGTTGAAATCTTTGCTGTCATTGTTCATTTTTAGCATAAAAATAACAGAACTACTGGATTGAAAAAATAATGCAACTGACTCACCCAGTACCAAATAAGCAGATTAATTTTCAAGCTTACATGTTTTAAAGCAATCTAGGACTGATTGGTTGCTATTACAGCTGAGGTGATTTAGAAACATAAATCAATTAGGAAAGGCTGGGTCTTTCTTACATTTAGATATGTAAGCATGAGGTGAGATTCCTGTGATTAAATGTTCCTGTCTCTATTGGATCTATTAACCTCAAACTCTTCCTGTAGTCGATGACCATCTAGTCAACAGAATCCAAGCTATGATTTGCTTACCTTGAAGCAGATTTTCTAGAACAGGCTAGATAAGCCATTCCTTAAACAAGGCTGGTTCTCTTTTTTTTTTTTTTTTTCTTAAGGAAGACCATGCTTGGCTAGATTAATTGTAGACATTTACTTCAAGTGTTTAAACAAAGCTTAGGTGTGCAGAATACTGTTCTGTCAGCAGGCCTACAATGTGACAAATGTCCTTGTGTAGATACGTATCTCTGCTCTGCCTAAACAGAGGCACTTCTGATGATCAATTTTGTAAAACAGGCTAGGTACTGAAATTCTGCATGGCTGAAGCTATATGGGATCCTTCTTCCATGCACTTACTTTCTGGAAAAAAAAATGCACTGTATTAAAAATACAATCATTTTGTACCAAGGTGAATTTCATGCCATTGTTACAGACTATTTTTTTCCATGAATGCATGAAAAGTATAACCACAGAGCTATTTTTGCCCCATTTTGTCAATCATGAGACCACAGCAAGTGAAAGAATTCAGTGAAAAGATGTTTTTAGATCTCTCTTATTCCTGCATTTATTTCTTCGTGTGCTAATATCAGTTATGGTATGGAAATAGATGTGTGGGGTTACAACTGAAGCAGATAGGATGATTCCAATTTATTTCAATGAGGTTTCAGTCTGATATATTTTAAATTTGTATAAAAATAAATGCAGAATTGCAGATGTTGTTTACCTGCTTCTTAAAGAAGGAGTTCCAACATCACTTCAAAGGCATTATCAAAAACTAAATTCTAATGTTATTCGAAGCCCTTGAAGCAATATTAATTACACATCACTTACCCTATGCAACTCAAGTTCAGTAAAGGTCCATCTGAAATGTTGTAGTCTTCCATAGAATTATGTCAGTGAATATCCTGCAAGCACAATTAAGGTATATTGTGCTTTGGAATAGAAACTCAGAAATATTAATACAGTGGCATAGCTTCAGGTTCTGACTTGGTTGATATCGTTGTAAATCTTGACTGACAGTATAGCTGTCAGTAGAGACTTTCATTAGTATAAGTGGGATTTGGGATACTCTATAAAAATGGATACATAATAGGACTGTTCATGCTTACTGCATGGAAACTGCTTATCAGGCTTAATTTAAATATTAGCTGGCAAGTCTGCATCTCTAAGGCTGCAGAATTTGATTTAAGTCTTCAGGAAAACAGTGGCAGTAACCTCACTGAGAACAGCTATGTTTCTGGCCAGATCACACGGAATATACCAGCCACAAAAGGGAGTGTCTAAAGGGCTGAATTGTTGAGCACCCTCCACGTAATCTGTGCTTTTGCTTTCCAGACTGCACAGTGAGCAGCAATATTACTGAGTTCATGGAAAAAAAAAAAAAATAATGCTAATGGGAAGAGCACTGCTGGGAAAAATGAGGATGTAAACAACAACAAAAAGGAGCACCATTCCGGAGCTTCCTAGGCATCTTCTAAAGATGGGAAGGGGTAGGGGGTAACTAGTGACTCTTGATTTTGGATGGAAAATAGCTGCCTTTCATAGATCCTCTCTGCCTCTTTTAAACTCCTCAACCAGTATTATTTGACACTTTTTTTTTTTTTTTTTTTAAATGAGTCACCCAGAATTCTAGAATTTATCAGACTGCTTATATTATAGCATAAATTTGGTTTTTGTGGTTTTGGGGTTTTTTTTGGACGTTGTTGTTACCAAGAAACAAATATTACTTCCATTTTTAATGAAATGAGCAGAACTTCCAAGCCAAATTAAGCATTGTCTTTCTTTCCCCCTCCCCCCCCCCCCTCCCCTCCAAGATTTTTTTCCTCTCAGCCTTGGCTCAGGGTAACACTTGCAGTCATCTTGCTTAGGTCAGAGACAAAATTTGTCTGTAACTGTCAGCTTTCTACAAGCATGCATACATACAGTAACAATAAACCTGGACTTTTAATTAAAATTCCTGGACAATTTCTATGACCATGCCCTAACTTTAGCTCTTGAATGATGTTGCACGTGCCTTATGTTTTTTAGGGGGGCTCTTTTTATGTGTCTATAATTTAAGAAGTTCCTTCAGTTTCTCCCTGCATGAAAAAACTAGCACTTATGAACATTTAGCTTCATCGGGTTTTCTCTCAACTCATATAATCTGTGGGTTTAAAAATTTGGACACAACTTCATTTTCTCTTTAGTTCAGCAGTGTTTGAACTAAGTATCCAGTTTGTTTTGTCGTGCAAGAAACTGTGGTGCTTAAAAGGAAGATTGTTTTGGCATTGTTATGACCTAGGATTTTATTTATAAGCCTTGTTAGCTGACTATATTTATATAGATACCCTAGATACTATCCCTTTCCATAACTATTGAAGTATAAACCAAAAAAGTTAGTTGGAAATGAGAGACCCTTAAAACTCCTCAGCTGCGTGACCTGCAGCAGCTATTCAGTGTCACCAGTAATATTGCTAAGGATTGCGAAATATAATTCCTAAAATGAGATACTGAGCACTGTCTGTCCCTTAAGATGAACTTGCACAACTCTGACAGATGTTCACCAGCTGGAGAACATGATTTTGACATGGACCTGTTGAAAGAAATAAGAGTGTAATTTTTTTTCCTACCATGATATTAATGATAATGGATAGCTGAAACGGTTTGCAGAGAAACATTAAAATTCTTCAGCTTATAATTTGTTATAATTGTCAATTTTTTCAGATTCAAGGTCATTTAAAGAAATCATTCAGACCACCACAATAATATATACAATTAAATTACAGTTCTTTATTTGTTCAGAGAATTTAGCAGGTCTAAGAATAGTTTTGTTTGATGATGTGTTTAAATAAGTGAAACAACAATTATGTTTAAAATAATAGTAATAAAGGCAATAAGCCTTAGTATGTTGTGGCAAATATCTTCAGTCAAGTAGGTGAAAGAGCAGCACAGAACTGTCTGGACACATGAAAAATACATATGAAATAAAAAGTGATTTGGAATCTGGAGTAATTTGACCCAAAGTCTTAAGTTCATTAATAACAATTTCCCTTTGATTACTAGTGGAGACAGGCTTTTCAGCACCCCTTTTGCTTTCCTAAAATATTTCTTAGCTTTATGAGTCCTTTACATGAAGACAGTTCTGTACAACTCTGCAATGAAAGCTGCTATGCCAAATGGAAGTACCTACCTTCCAAGGAGAAACCCAAAGCCTTGAAAAGCAGTTTCTTCCTGCCAGATGGGTGATAGTTCAGAAACAATTTGATTCATTCAGCTGGTTGCTTGAACTGAACAGATGAATCTTGCTCACAGTTTGTCCATGACTAATAGATACATCGTTCTCTCTCTATTAATGTTGTGTATGTATGAATTTCCCAACTACCGTTATTTTGTCTATTTATGAACTCGGTATATTTTGTAGCCGGAATTAATTTTCTGTAATACAAAATCAGTATAATAAATTGAAAATCCTGGAACCAAATTCTGGAGCCCTTTGAGCTTCAGTATATGACAGAATATGATTTAATTCAACATTTAAATGGGTGACACTTCTTAAGATGCCATAGCTGACCATAGGAACACACTAGAATAGCAGTAAGTTAATGTGTGTCTGTAAACTTGTAAGGTAGACTGCTTTAAATTAAACTTCTGCTACTGAATTTTAAGCTAGCATGTTTTTTCTTCCATAATGTATGCACAAAACAGCTAAAGTGACTTAAACTTTAAATAATAACTTCTTATGCTGCTCTAGTTTGACTGCATTTCATCATATGCTAATAACTTTTTCATACTGAAAGGCACAAGTTTCAATATTATTTATTACTGAAATGAAAGTACTTGCCACAAACGCATATATGAAAGGGCCAAACTCCCTGTACTTTGCTGTGAGTTTAGGAGGAAAATCCATTTCCTCAAGCTTTGTTTCTTTATGGCATTTTTTTGCTGGCACTTCTTACATGAATGGATTCAGGGAATTTTGTCTTTATCAACTGGTCACTTCAGTGAAAGCTAGATACTGATGTATAGCTGGACCCATCTAGTAGATTTATACTTAAGAACAGCTGAAATGCACTATCTTTAGTGTACTACTAGTATAAAGATATCAAATGTGATTACGTTTGGTGCACAATACTTTGTTCTCATTTACAAATTTATCACCTTACAAACTGTGTTTCATAAATTAAGGCTAAATATAATGCATTTTAATAACTGAAGAAGGCAAGATATTTCTTTTGTATGCTTTACATATATCATTGCATTTGCTTTTGGATTGATCAACAAGCTATCTTAATGAATAACTCTGAGGAAAGATAAAAGTGCTCTGTGAATGCTGAGAGATGATGGCTGTACTAACCCCCTCTCCTTTCAATACCAGCCCATCTAACCCGCTTGGATATCTCTCTGGGATTCCAAATAAATTAAAAGGAATTTGGTTCAGACTTTGGTTTTATCTTTTAAAAGTGTCTACACTCAAAATGTACTAAACTCACTTGCCCAAATGATGTTTGAAAGAGCTAATCACTCCAATCCCTAGAAACCTCTTTTCTGTCAAGATCGGTTGTTAAATACAATATTTTCGTTTTCCTTTACTTGCTACGCTAAAAACTTAACACATAAATCCTGGAATCAATTATGAAATTTGAATCTGATTGTCATTTTACTATTCAGAAAATCATAATGTAAGTTCTACCCTGGGTTACAGCAAAGATTCACTTAGGTCAATATACTGTCACTGGCAGTGTCTGCTGGCAGGTGTAGATGTATGTGCATCCCTTGGTAGACTTCTCAAGGTCCTGGCAGGCACTGATTTAACCTGCAGGTTCCCTGCGTTGCTGAACGTAACACTCCCAGTGGATCTGTCCTTGGACATTTGATTTATGTCTTCTGAATCTGTTTATAGAGTTGGTCCTCACTATTTCCCGCAGCAATGGGTTCCTGTGTTAAAAGGTGTGTGCTGCATCAGTACACTACCGATTTATTCAAAGGTATGCAGACATTTTCTGTTTGACTACCGCCCCTTTATTCAGGTAGTAATAGCTGACTTTTCTGGGGACGTGAAATAGTGCTGCCAATTCAACTGGCATTTCAAGGAATTTCTGACAGTCACCTTGTGATCTCTTTCCTGAGTGGTAGCTCAGATCTCCTGACTGTATATGTATGGTTAGTGCTTTTTTGATTTTTTGTTCGTTTTTTCCCCATGTTTCCCTATACAAAAAACAAGTTGAAATTTATCACCTAGTCATTCTGTAATGTGCAATGTTCTGCAGTACCTCTGGGTGAAATTTTCTTCTGAATGTCTTGAACTATTTTATGTCAGCTGCAAATTCTGTCACATTTTCTAGACAGTTTGAACCATATGGGTGTCAGTATGGGTAATTGTGAACAATCCTGGTAACCACCATCCATTGTGGGAGCTGATTGCAACACAAGTTACAACCTGGAAGAAGCCAATTGAGTGATAGAAAATGGAATTTCAAAGTGAGAGTGGTCTAACACTTGAACAGGTTGCACAGAGGCTCTGGGGTGGTCAGTGTGCTTTAAGCTGGCCTGGCTTTGAGCAGGGTTTTGGACTGGAAGGTCTCCAGAGGCTTCTTCCAAAGTAAATTGAGCCATAATTCTCCATCTCTATGAAGGGAAGTTGTGGTGTAGGAACTTCCTTGGGTCCTTTTTTAGCAAATTTCTGTACAAATAGCATATTCACCTGTCTGTTTTGGCTTTATCTTATATACTCTCTCCTTTTGGTTTCCAGTATGGTCACTGACTCTCTGGCAGAATTTCACTTTCCAGTGTTACCCTGAAAATGTTTAGATCTCTGAAAAGTTACTTCATAAAATGTTTGTGACTTTATTGTCATTTTACATTTCAGCTTAATAAATTCTGAAGTTTTTGGGGTTTGGGTTTTTTTTTGCATTTTTTTAAATCTATAATCACACACAATTTCTGCTTTCAGAAAGCTTTTCCGACTATTTTCTTCTATTTTTTAACTGGTGTGGATTTTTGAGATGCAAGGAGTTTTTTTACAGATGACCTACATTTATTCTGAGCATCCTCTACAGGTTCTCCAAACAGTCCTCACCATCAGAAACAGTTACTTTATATTAGTGTTTTACATTTTCTGTTTTTGTTGGTTTCGTTAAATATTATTGTCAAAAAATGACCAAATAGATCCCTTTTCATGGGGGAGGAGAGAATGGAAATTTTATAATGAAGCTGAAATCAAATACAGTATGGTAGTGACCGCTTAAACTAGTTTTTAGGTCTAATCCAAGACTCAGAAATGTATTTTTTTTGTTGTACTGGGGGCAGGGGGAGGGGGGAGAGCACGGAGAGTGGGAGAAAGGTCAGGCACTTTTGAACATTTACTTTTTTTTTATAGAAGTATTCCTTTCTGATCCCTAAAAATGTATACTTTGCATCCAACACCTGATGTGATGTTAGTCTACGCAGAGATACTTGAAGCTTTCCCCTAGTATTTAAGTTTTCATAGCTGTTTCCTTCAATCCTGAAAGAATGGCTCCCCTTACATGTTTAAGTAAGATGTTAAGTCAACTTTTCATTTCCTCATCCTTGCAACATTTGCCTTTCTGATAGGATAATTCAGAGTCATGTTTTTTTATATTTCACACAACTTAATTCCAGACTTCAATGAATTAACACTGTGGAAAACAGAATTGTACAGACTCCTGCAATTCACTTCAATGTACAGTTTCATTATGAGACCAAGCACACAGCAAGTATGCTTTAAATAGCTTTGGATTTTAGAAAGCAAGGTAGGAAATGGTGCCTTAATACTTTTTAATAGGATCCCTGTTTAATTTACACTTGTAATGACTGACTGTGGTTTGTCTGTAACTGACATCAGTTAAGTGGGACCAAAAACAGGTGAAAAAATGATTACATTTCCACATTAATTTCCTGGTATTAAACCTACGCTTATGCAATCACTGTGTTTTTGTTCTCATGTGCAACTTTTTAAAGCCCAAACTCTGAAATCTGGTAATGAGTTCAGTAACGTAGAACACAAAATGAGAACAATTCTACCATCATTAATCTGAAATTTATGTTTCTGCCGCATTTTCAAGATATAACATTTCTCAGCTGAACAGAATGTATTATAAATAGATACAATCTCTCTAAATTATTCTAAGCACTTAAATCTCTGTAGTGTTAAAGTGGATACAGGGGAAAGGTGCTGAAGGATCAGTTATTCATTGGAAGTGAAATACATAAGAGGGTTAAAAAAATGTACATGTGCTTATGTTAACTTAGTGTTGGACATAAAGATAAGCTTTAATGTATTTTATTGAATTTGCATTTAATTTACTGTGTTGTGGAAAACTCTTCATTCCCAAAGAAATATTCTCTACAGAGCAGGAGTGAGTGACCTGTCAGAGAGGGGAAGTAAAGACTGAAGGGAAGAGATAGGCTGCCTTACTTTCAGTCTTATTAGCCAGTCCTTCATAACTGACTAGTGATTTCAAGGAACCTCAGTAATTTTAGGAGGATCGTTGCCCAGTGTTACTGGAAATACACAGGCTGTTTCATCAGTGTGACCAAACTCACTAGCTGCTCTAAGCAAATCAGATACTTTTAAGTATTTCCTACAGATTAGGTGTAGACTAGACTAGAGAAACAGGTAAGATCTTCAACGTACACAACTGAATCACAGTTTAGGTGTAGCCCAAACTGCCCATCCTATCCTGTAGTGCAGCATATCTGTGGACTCCTGTGGAGCTTTGTGGCCGTACAGTTTCAGATGGGGTGAGAGGCTGGAAGTACATTACTGCACAGCACTCACCAGGCCTGGAGAGCGCCTCTGCCCTCCTGCCTCCACTGGGACTTCCGTGAAGGAACAGCCTGCTAGGTCACAAGGCCGCAACCATACAGTGCAAGGATGAAGACAAGCCTTCCTGAATACTGTGCCTTGCCTTAGTTTTGAAGGATCTATGCCAGTTTAACTGAGATCTGACTTGAAGTATTTTAGAACTGAAGACATAATATACAAAGAAGTTCCAGTGACCTCCCGGCTGACAGGGTGAATAGGATACCATCATGTGTGCATATAGTTTGCACTTATGTGATGCAATAATGTCCACAACAACCCTTTTGTTATGACTATGACTATATTTGTCCTGTTCACCCTCAGCAGACCTGCAGATTGCACAGATAAGAGGAAAAAGAAAAAAAAAAAAGTTCACTTCTAAGTACCACCTAGTTTCTCTAATAAGACTATTTCAAACTGGAGAGCCTGATTTTTCCCTCATTACTCCAATCTCACTCTGAGGTAGACTTTTTGAGTTCTGAAGAGCTATTATTGATTCACATACCAGCATATATGAAGGAAAACTAGGCCCAGAGATTGTTCTTTGGCAGTGTCAGATAACATTTGAGCACTGCCACGAACTATTAATATGTGCTCACAAAAAGGTTCAGGCTGCTGGGATAATAGATAATTACAGTCACAATTGTCCAAGCAGAGAAATATCCAAATCTCCTGTAGGAAAATGTGAATACGTTGGGACCCGTGAGTACAAAATTAACTGCCTAGCTTCAATAAATATGGAAAGAAAACTTCTTAAAAAGTTTAGTATGTCATTAGTGTGGGATCTATTGAAGAATTTTTTCCTTCTACTTTCTCCAAAGCACACCTATTTAAGACTCAGAACAATCCAGGGGACTGCTGCTACAGTGTGTGTGTAGAGTTCAAAATGCAAAAGCTCTCTTAATTTCACAATGGAAGTGGAAAATAGAATTTCTGATGATTTTTCAACCATAGCACTTTCTTTAGGACAATGTATAAAGGTGAAAATATTACTTCAGCAGCTTTCCTTTTTCTACTTTTTAAATAGCCATTAAAAGGAATAATGATGGCTTCTACTTTCAAGGTGAATTGCATATAACTTTTTGGTTTGTATTAAAGCTCAGATAGATCTGTTCATTATTTTAGTCTTCCTCAGGGTTCTGAACTGATGTTTAACATCACCAAAAGACCAGCAAAAAGAGGGGCAAAAACGCAAAAAAGGAGGTATAGAATCATAGAATAGAATCATAGAGTGTCCTGAGTCAGAAGGGACCTACAAGGATCATTGAGTCCACCTCCTGATTCCACACAGGGCAACCTAAAAGTTAAACCATATATCTTAGTGTATTGTCCAAATGCTTCTTGAACATTGGCAGGCTTGGGGCCACGACCACTTCCTTGGAGAGCTTCTTCCAGACTGTTTCACAGGCCTGGCTAAAGTCAGAGTAAATGGCAGTCACTGCTGTCCCCTTGTCCTGCTAGGACAGTCACCTCCTCAAAGCAAGGCTCATGTTGGTCCCAGTACATCTCTTCCTTGGTGAAGCTATGCTGGGTGTTCCCTGATGTCACCCTGTCCTTCATGTGCCCCCATGTGATCTTCCAGCAGATGTCTGAGAATGGCAAATGATTGATTCTTCCTGGAAACCTCCTGCAAGGTTCCAGCTGAGGAGCTGTTGGTTTTTTTTTTTGTTGGAGGCTCCCAACAAAAGGGAAGAACTCTTTCTTGGAACAGGTAAGCAAGAGACTGTAAAAGCAATGATAAACTTTGTTCATCGTATTAGCCAAGAGAACAAGGTTGCACCTCAAAGTCAAGCCACCCCCACCTCCAGGCCTCAGAGACATCCCTTGGTGGCCCTCCAACAGCTCCTTGCCTTGTGCTGGCACAGCAGCACAAAGGACAGCAGGCCCTCTCCTCCCCTCTCCTTCGGGGCACTGTGCAGATGAGATGGTGCCTCTCCAAACTCCAGGGGCAGGGCCAGGGGACAGGGAAGAAAGTCCATACAACACATGGTAATCAGGAGTTCTTTTATGGAGTGCTGGCAGACTGCACAGGATGGCTGGACCTCAATTTACTGCTGATGGGTTGTCCAGATGCTTCGCCCCCTTTCATTCACTGTTGAGCAGCGGAGCCTGCACCACTTGCAGGGCACTGGGTTGGGAGGCGGGGGGGGCGGGGCGGGCACTGAGGACCTCTGACCCTCCTGGAATGTTGTTGCCGCCACCTCATCCAGGGGACCCCAGGCATGGGATGAGGAGGGGCCTGGAGCCCAGGGCTCCCGAGGGGAGGTGTAGGGCAGTCCCTGTGCCCAAGGCACATGGGACAGCAGAGAGACAGCTCCTGGGAGGGGGACAGAGGAGAAAGCCACTTCTCAGGAGGAGGAAGTGGAATCAGCAGAGGAGAAACACCACCCAAAGTGACATGGCAATGATTGTGATTGCTCATGTGACCAATGGTGTGCAG
This sequence comes from Falco biarmicus, assembly GCF_023638135.1. NCBI lineage: Eukaryota > Metazoa > Chordata > Aves > Falconiformes > Falconidae > Falco > Falco biarmicus. Next base: position 78,670,530 of record NC_079290.1, read on the forward strand.
TACATGGATGTGACTCTACAAGGGAACACCATGGGGCCAAGGCATGTCAATCCACCAAAGAACTGGTGGAAGAAGATCACCACCTATCACATGTGAGCAATTTCCTGTACTTATGTGACTGGTGTGGAGTCCTTGGATGTGAATTAACCAGGGAACAGCAAGGAACTCAGCTGTGTCAATCTGCCAAGGAATGGTGTGAGGCCCAGGCACATCAACTCACCAAGGAGTGGTGTGGACCTTATACATGTCAATCTACCAAAGCATGGCAAAGTGTCCATGGATTTCAATTTGCCACAGAATTATATAGATCCCATGGCAGTGGATCTACCTTAAGATGAAGAAGTGGATTCACCTGTGACAGGGCTGATCTGACATAACCATAGCACACATGGGCTACCTTCCATGTGATCACACCAATGGCCCTTAGAGGAGTGCCCGGTCAGCTCCCCATAAACAGCCCAGCCTCCATACCCACCACTAGCTGGGAGGGGACAAATTCTACGGACTGGCTCATCTGCAAGATCTCCCAGCAGTAAACAATTCTTTTGATGATTGTCAAGGATTGCATATGCCCTTCTTTCCCTTCTCCCCCCACCCTGCATGAAGATCAGTTAGTTATACTGTATTTAAAGCACCCCAGGATATGGTTGGCCGTTTTGAATGCCAGAGCACATTGTTGATTCATATTGAGCTTTACCATCAAATCCCGGATACCTTTCTGCAGGGCTGCACTCCAGTCTCTTGTCCCCAGTCTATTCATACACCCAGGATTATACTGCCTCAGGTGCAGAATCTGGCATTTGTCCTTGTTACAGTTCATATGGCTGGTGATTACCTGTAGAGGAATGAAGGCCGTGGGTTGATCAGCATTGATAACATGCAGCTGTGGCCTTGCTGTGAAGGCAGTGTGTTGATTGACATGGATGATGTGCAGCTGTAGCTCCTTCCTGCTAAGTGGTTAAATAGCCCCGAGGAGTGTGGGAGAGGTAGTTGGGCAAGAGGAGGAGCAGTGTGGTCTGACCTCTGGAGGGAGGAGAAACAGCATTGATGGTAGGATCTGACCAATGGTAAAGACTTGTTGCCACCTGATAGTTTGCTTGTGCTGCAACAATTATCTGCTTTATTAGCTTTTTCCCCTAACCCTTACCCAGAGGCTCTCAACCATGTCATCTCCAACTTCAAGTGCTGTACAGTCCAACTAACACTGCCTGTCTACTTTATCTACCCTGCCTAGTTCTCCTGAAGACCCTATAAGCACCCACCATAGTACTCCAGCCACAGGACTCTTTCCAGTAAATCTCACTTATGTCATTGATGTTGTAGCTATAGGACTAAGCCAAAGTTTTTAGTTCTTGTTTATAATTGTACTGCTTGCACTAATGCACAAATGTTTCAGATGCACTCCAGTGTGCTTCAGTACATTGTGGAGCAGACTACAAGCCCACACTATACACCATCCTTTAAATATCATTATGCCATCACATAGCTTATCACCAATAAGCCTGGATTTATCCCTTTCCCCCTTCAAACCTAGTTTTTATCTCTTCAAATCACCCTGTTAACTTGTGAGCAAAAATACTTTGAATGTATTGAAGAATGTAAGAATGGTGAATCCCAGCAGTCCTGGCATTGCACAGCCCATCCCATGATTGAAAACCCTAAGATTCTTCTGGTGACACCAGCTTCAGAGGCAGGTGTTGATAAACTGGGTCCACCTGTTTCTTTTGATGTCACTGCATCCAAAGGATGGGATAGAGGAGAATACTAGTTCTAGTACCCCAGTACTGCCAGGGTAGCTTGGTTTCAGTTAGTCTGAGTAGTCAAAAGGGAAATGTCATCTGGAACTGGAGACCAGGAAAATGAGGTAGCAAAATATAGCTGTAAATCTTCAAAATCTTGCTGTCCTGTTAAATGGTCTAGCTTTCTGTGTTGCAGCTAGGTAAAAAACTGGAGATTGGAGAGGAAAAACTAGTTCAAACTAATAGCTTGTTTAAAACATTTCTTTTTTTCATTTTGGTTACTGATACACATTTGGTGTTTAGAATTTTTGTTAAAAATGTGAAGAAAAAATCTGGGGATTAAACCTAAATGTTGTAAAGGTTTCCATGCTACCAATGGTAATAGAAAAAGGGTGAAAGGCAAAAGAGTTAAGTCTTTCTGTGATGTTCAGTTGAGAGGAAGAAGCCCTTAAGAGGGATAAATGATCCTTTTTCTTAAAATATTTATACCTCTGTCTGATGTAAGGGAAAACTAATGTGCTTATGTCTCTACTGCCTTTGTTAATTGGGCTTGAGTCTGAATTCAGATTTTCACAGCTAAGAGATTCAGACTGAATTCTTCAGATTTTGTTTGTGGCAATGGAAATGGGTTGGGATGCAGGCTGGAGGCTTATGCTGCTTTGCCTGTTTAGGAGTGATGTAGGCACCTGAGAGATATGTTTAATTTTGAAGGTATGAAGCTGAACCAGGAAACTTCTGATTTGATAACACTATTTGAGATCAGTATGTCTACTTCTAACTTGCTTCTAAAACTCTTTGGAAAGACATACTCTAAGTAACAATTGAAGTAATATTTTCAACATTTTGAAATAAATTTTAAAGAAACATATAAAACATTGGCCAGAAAAAAGTTATTTTGCCTCAAAACAATAAATTTGTTCGAAGTTTCTCTGCAGTAGTTACCAATCATTTTTATTAAAGATAAAGGAGATTTTTTGACATACTAACATATTTTCTACAGGGAACACATACCAAAAGCAACTGATATAAAGTAGTTGAGCTTAATACAGATATGAAGATGTATTTTCTGCAAAAAGATGTTGCAGAATTATATGCAAATAATCAATTTAAAGTGAATTTCAAGTGCATGGCATTTCTATAGTGGTTTGGGTTTGTTGTGGGTTTATTGGTTGTTTTGTTGGGGTTTTTTTGTGGGTTTATTTGTTGCACTGTTAATTTTTACTAACATGTAGGACAACAAGAGCATGTTAGATGATTGTAGAGACAGGCATCCTGCAAGGATTGCCTGGGTGAAATCGTGTGACATCACACTAATATCTGTGAAACAGATGTCTCTGCTGACCACTTGGTGGTGGGGAGGCAGTGTGCATCTCTGAGGGAGTGGATTGTGCAGAGACTGTCAGGATTTTTTCAATCTGAAGCTGTTAACTGTATGTATGAGCAGCTGCAAAATCTATCCTTTCTATGACATCCTTTAACTGTTTATGTAAGAAAACAGTACTTTAGTGCTATCTTACAGAGTTGTTTTGTGATGGTACCAGCACAGATCAGGCTTAAAGTTACCTGTCAAGTTTGCAACAGGGGGAAATGGAACAAAAAACCTCCTGTGTTTGAAGATGGTTGGGACATACTTAGTGTGATTTATTCATTTTCTTTGTGTATAACAAAGAAATGAAGACTTCTGCACTACCGGAGACTGATTTTTCTCCTCCACATCTTAAATTTCTCATATTTTCATTACAATAAAAGAACTAGGAAATGCCTAGGGAACTTGAACTGGTATCTTTCATATAACAGTTCACGGCACTGTTAGAATCAGGTAAATGGCTTATGGGGCTTTTGACACCACCTTTGTTACTTTTTTAGATACCTTTGGATGTTTAGATTCTGTTCTGCAGATTGATATTTCTAGATTAAGTGAATAGAGTTATCAAGAGGTAGGCTGATGCTCGTACTTCTAGGTTGTGTGGACTCATTTTCAAATGTTCATTTTTGTCCATCAACTATAGAAATAATTGAATCTTTTTCTTGCCCCTGCTGTACTTTTGTCTTCTTACACAATTGCCCATTAATCAAGTAGTGCATGCAGTTCAATTTCAGTAAATGAGATTTTCCGTATTGTGACCTATTGTTATGCTGCCATCTTTCTAGTTGTACTTGGTGCCTTGGGGAAAATCTAACAGGACAGAAGTAGAGGAACTGAATTAGCATTTGTTGTAAAATTCATTACTTTTTAATAGTACCCTGTCAAGTTATCTTTTGAAATCAGGAGAAAAAATATTTTTCTTGAGCATGTTCTCTCAGACCCTGTTGTAATAAAATAGCAAGCACCACCAGGATGCTTGATACAAATTTCAGACATGGTTCCTCCAACATCAGGAGAAATCCTGTTGAATAAACTGCTGAGAAAACAGAAGATGTGCACATGAATGTATGCAGTAAATAGTACCAGCTTCATTGCCCCTCCGGCCCCTCGGTGCAGGTTCCTCCCTGAAGAGAGCACCACAGGACATTCTGATAAAGATGCACCCCCAGGTGTAAGATACTGTTTGTGTGAAAGTACTCAAATTACTGCAAAGCAGATATAACATTGTGATTGCTATTGTGATTTTATTGTGTTATGATTGTAATTATGATTTTGTAGCAGTTTGCACTCAGATGTGCAGTACTGAATAAGAGGTCAATTAATTTTTCTTTGGTGTGGGCAGTGTGGTGTTTTAAGTAATCTAAGCATAGAGATAACATATATACACATAGAGTAATGGTTGTTGTGTGTGCATATTGCTGTCTTTGCTACTTTTCTTCTGTTTGAGAAATGCAAAGGGAAGATTTATTGCTTCTGTAAAGAATGCCTCTCTCATTCTCTTTAAAGAAAAGAATGACTAGCAGAACGATTTTATAGGTCATAGAGAAAAATATTTAGTAAAGAAACAAGCACCCAGCTCCAAGAGGATCCCCATGATAAAGATTCAAAAGGCAAGGTGAAAAAAATGAGAGTCCTCCTTTGGTCTCAGAGAGTATGACAAAGAAAGGGAAGACTTACTTATTTCCTCCTGTTTTGTCACATACGTAGTAAATTCCTCTTTTCCAGCCTTGTCACAACTGGAGGAGGAGTCTGCTGTATAATAAGCTGTTACATGACATATGTGTCAAAACCCTGAAGATGTAGAGAAAAAAAAAATATCCTAAAAGGGCAACCAAAAGGTTGACATCTGAACCTGTATTCAGGAATGCCTGTGCCAATTCTGACATGAAGGGTTTAATGAGTTTACGGTAGAAGAAAAAAAGGATTCAGTAAGGCAAGGTAGTAAAGTTCCATAACTTCCCCTGAATATGCTCAGATTCAGGTTCCTGCTTTGCCTCTTCTTTCTCCTTATTCATTCAAGAGTCATTGAGAGACTTGAATCTCAGTACTTCTCACCATGCCATCATCCTCTGTATAAAGAAATGCTTTGAAAGAACAGGCTTATTCTGATATGAAATGGAAAGAGGGAAGAGGAAGACATTAACCTCCTTTCTTTTCAAACCAGGAGATCTTGGGTCAGATAACATAACATAAAGTGTGAAGTAAATACTCTGCAGGCTCTTGAGCAAGAAGGAGGTTCCAAAAGAAGACATTTCTTATCATAAACTGGAAAAGGATTTTCCTTATTGGGAGTAAGCTCAGTATTTTCAAAGTTATTCTATGAAACTTTGTAATTGCTTCAGTGTGGGATACCAATGAGTTAAAGAACTTCAAAAGGCTGCTGTAAGAATGGCTGGCTGACTCAGAGCAAAACCTTTCACTGTGTAACACTGGCCAAAAATGAATACTTAATATAATAATGGGGCAAGTAGACAGTGATATGTCCCTGGAATATCCTCCAAAGCAATTCTAATTTAAGGATCAATGTGAAAGTACTTTTAGAGACAGAATTATGTTTCTGTATTTTATAGCCTTCGAAAGTTTTTTTTTTGTTTTTGTGGTTGTTTGGTTTTTTTTTTGTCAATGTGTTTATTTCTTTGCTGACTAACTGAGTAATGTCTGGTACTAAACATGAAAACCATTTTTAATATGGAATATGGAGAAACAAAGATCTAGCTAATGTGTTTTCTACTGTGGGTTTGGTTTTGTGTTTGGTTTTTGTTGTGTTTTTTTTTTTTTTAATGATTATGAGAAAGGGGATTGTTTGTGTTTATAAATGTAGTCTGATTTCAGAATACTTTGACTCATTTCTGATTATTTCATTTTGGAGGAGCTGATCTCACAAGACATCCTGTGTTTCTGAGCTGGAATTTGACTCCTCATTGCAAGTTATCTGGGCTAATGGTAAACTATTTTGATAGTGTCATTCTCTGAAAGAGTCAAAAGGTATAGTAAAATCTGCTGTTTGTTAGAGGGGAGCATCACAATCTGCAAGGTTATTCCAGTTGATAAACAAAGGGAATAATGAATGGTTCACTTCTGGAAAGAAATGACAGTTGTATTTCATGTATTGTAATAGTTTCTGTTCATCATACCTAAAAATTAAAATCTTTTATTTATAGTTTTCTTAGACTTGTAGCAGTCAGAACCTGAAAGTGAGGTATCGTGAGCTATCTGGTTTTCTTTCATTGCTAATTGCATAGCTATGTTCTCAAATCTGAGTAGATTTATTTTGTACTGAATGCATTAGGGACTAAGACTGTATTGTTTCATTGTAGTGGGTCACTCTTTAGGCTTCATTTTGTAAGGGAATAAATCCTTCCCTGTAATATATTGTTCTATGCCCCAAAATCTGAGTGGGAATTGTAAAGTCAGTGTATGCTGTGGATGTATTTTATAACATTTATTTTCATTCCTTCAAAAAAGCTTTGACAGAGATTTGATGATGCATGTGTTTGTTCAGCAGTTTAGACTGTTTCTCATATTTTCAGAAGTTGCTTCTTGAAAGGACTGTTTTACAGATTTGCAGTCCATGTTGCTGTAGATTAACCCAGGATTCCCATGGATTTAGTGTCACATTCAGATAGTAGATATGGTTGGAGAAATGTAGTTCATATCATTAGCTGTGCCCCACAAACTGTGTGACTGCAAATGATGTGTGGGAACTGCATATTCTTACACTGGACATATGAGAAATATATTTTTGATATAAAAATCAGCAAGTGTTGTACATCAACATAAGGTCATACATTTGGAGGTCTGAAGGCTCGTTTTTATCTTCACAACGTTCCCAGCTGCTGGTACTTGCTAACGAGTAATGCAGGCACCACAGTATGGAGCATGAATCTTGGGCTCAGAAATGGAACAGTTATTTCACATTTCCATCTACATCTATTCCTCATAAAATTAATTCAAACTATTTCACTAACCAGGGTTAAATGAATGGCTTTTCAGCATCATGTGAGTTGATAGGTAGTAACAAAGGACCCTAACTGCAGGTAGACAGCAAAACACTGAAAAGTTTTGTTTAGACACGTTTAAAAAAAATAATTGTATAATTATAAATGATGATTTCAACATCAGAGAATTAAAAGGACTCATCAGTTGAAACCGAGCCCTTACTAAACAAACAAACAAACAAAAAACCAAACCAAACCAAACAAACCCCAATACAGATATTCCATTTCAACACAAAACAGAGGCAATAAAAAAAATAAGATATGCTTTATGCATATTTAAAAAATTATTTTTCCTGTATATGCTATAGTCATTACATATATGATAAATCATAATTTCACATGATCCACCCAGTTATTAAACTGAGCATGAAAAATATTATAATCTTTGTGTGTGGTCTATTATATTGTTGTTTTTCATAAAACAAAACCAACAAAAAATCCTGCCTGGAAGGTGTTTGATGATCCCATGAAATGATTCTGAAAGATACAGCATTTAGAGTGTTGGAAGACCTCACACAAAACCAAAAATCTCCAGGCAGAAAGAAGATACTAGTGTGATCTGTTTACCAGCTGGTTAAAAAGAAAAGATGTGATCAGGAATGAAAGAAGTCCTATGGTACCCTTGCCACTGGCAGAATTTTCTATCCCAACCTTTATCAATATATTTAACATGCATGAGAGGAAATGTGGAAGAGCAGAAGTATGTCTGGAACCTGCCTATCATGATTTGAGCATTTAAGAGGAAATAAAAAGAGAAACATAAGGACAGTAAGGCTGGTGAACTTTTAGGAGGAAGCACCAGCCATTTTAGGAAGATTTAATGGGACATTTCAGGGAATAGACAAGGAATCTGGACAGCTATGCCATGAAAAAATCACTTAATGGCCAGGCTCATAACACAGAGCAAATGGAGTGAGCTGGACATGACCCTTGACGGGTCAGAGGAGTGAAACAGTTCTCCTTGGAGATTTGCTGAATCATCATGAATCACAGCTGTTCTCTGGTTTCCTTAACTTGCCTCATGTAACACCAAGAATGAAAGAGCAGAGTGTCTGGGCTCTACCTGTATCGTATTTTTCTGCTTTCCTCTCTTCCTTACTGCAGTGATATTAAGAATTTCAAGTTAGGTCTATGTAAGACCTCCAACAACTTGCAAAAGAAAGTTTTACCTTCAGGCAGTCAAACAGAGCTAGGATAAGGTAGCTTCGGACAAACCAGAGGAGGTGGTTCTTCACACTGTGGGCAGTAGAGCTGTGAAACTCATTGCCAGAGGGTGCTGCAGATGATGAAATATTACCAGAGGTTACTGGACAAAATAGTGAGAGTTAAAGCTATTTAAGGATATTAAATATAAATTGATACTGTGTATTTCATAGGAATACCAAATACATCCTATTGAATAAGTGCACAGTATGGAAAATACTTGGAGCCTGGCAGAGCACACGAGTAAATAGGAAACGTCCTTCACTGGTTCTGTTTTCACTCTTTTTTAATCATCTGCTTGTGACCAGTAGTTGACAGAATACCAAGACAGGTAGACCTCAGTCTGATCTAGTAAGTCTTACGTTCTTTTGATTTTAACACACCAAATTAGACTATTTAGTTCCTTAACATACAAAGATCTGTAGATGAGCATATAAAGGTCTGTGCCTGCCTGAAATATTCTCAGCTGTACAGAGATATAAGGCTTTTGTAGGCTCAAGTGAAATGAGGAGGACACAAAGCCCTTTAAGGCTTAACTCTCTCTCTCAAGTTTTCCAAGTATTCCTCTCCTTCACCTTCTCCTTCTTCTCTTTCTCCTTCTCTTCGTCTTTCTTTTTATTTTCTTTTTTCCTTTTTTTTTTTTTTTCAGAGGGGTGTTGGTGAAGATTGAAGGACAGGATAACATCATGATCTTGTTGGTAACTTGGGTTTTTTTTTTTAATATTTATTATAAAAGGTGTAAAATATATAGAAAGGAAAGAAGACACTCATCAAGCCTTCATAGACTACAATACTGCTTGGTGGAAGAGTTAAATTTCTGCTGAGGTATGTGATTTACATTTGTATGTTCAGTTTTGGAAAGTAGTCTTCACATTAGTTCAGAGATGAGTATGATATTTCAATAAGAATGACTGACAGAAAGGTCTGCAGTATTGCTAGCTGTCTGCAAAACAGGTGGGAGCATCTCACGTATGTCTAAGTAGAAGCAGGAAGTCTCGTCAGAGGGTATTGATACTTGGCTGCGTTGAGTAAAACCCAACAGCACGTGCCCCTGCTGTCCTGATCCATGAAATTGCTCAAGACTGTGGGCAGGGAAAAATGTAGAGCATATTACTAGTGTGAAATGTTAAAAATCTGATGCAGCAAATATATATTTTCAGAAACCAGAAGTTTGAATAACTCAGCAACCAGTGATGGGAGATAATTCACAGGATTACACAACCACTTAGAAAGACTCTTTGCAAGTGTACTGACCTATGTAAGATTACTGGCAAAAGTAGGACAGAGCGCTTTCACAAAATCAGAGAGAGAACAGAAGACTGTCACGTATGTGTTTTCGAATCTGTATCAGTGTGCACACAGCTGTGAAGGGCAGCCTCCCGTTGATACCAAGCAACATACAAGTACTACAGTCTTTGCTAGTGAGCCTCCTAGATGCAAAAGGTTACACTTCATAAAGAAATACATATATTGTCTTGTCTTCAAAATCCTGACTTCATGTAGAATTGAATATACGCCCAATGTTTCTAGTGGTACACTAAATTTTATCCACAACAGTACTGGATTTTTCAGCAAGCAAAGAGCAAACATATTCCAGAGGCCATATATTTAAGGAAAAGGGAAAGAAAACCACCCAAAGCCCTATAACACTACTACTCAGAGAGCTAACGACATCACCTGTGTGCGTACTATGGGCTGTCAGGGAGCAGAAGCAGAGAGAGAACTGCAGATGTTTCACTGTATGCTCCTGGGGCATGCTTTATGGAGAGTTGATGAGAAAGAGTAAACCAGTTGTATGTCTTTCCTTAGTTCTAACAGGAACGGATCAGCATGTTCGTGTATGGGTCCAAAGACAGAGAAAAAGGGCACATTGAGAGCATGCAAAGCTCAGCCTCAGTAGGATGGGGGAGGGAAAAGATGTGGGACATAAATTGTCCAAAGGGATATTCCATACCATGTAATGTCATGCTCAGCAATAAATTAGGATAAGGAGAAGCTTGATGTAGGGGGTTTGTCTTCCAAGGTGTCTGTTGCTCAAAGACTGGCTGGGCATCAGTCTTCTTGTGCAAAGTTATTTGCCCTTGCATCTCTCCCACCTCCCTCATCTTTCCTCCACTATTAAACTACCTTTACTTTGGCTCACAAGTTTTCTTCCTTTTTCTCATCCTTTTCTCTCCCCTGTCCTGCTGGAGGGAGTAGGATAGTGAGCAAGTGGCTCTGTGAGTGCCTAGACGCTGACTGGGATCAACCCATCACAATGTCATTAAGTTATTTAGTATTATATGTGCACTGTGGCTGACTTTATAGCTAAGTATATATCTATGGCTATATATATTAAGGTAAAGACAGTATTAATGCCAAAGATATATGCCAAGACTTCTAGCTGCTAGATTTTAGCTTATTCCGTAATAGATCCTTGCAGTTTTACTCTTGAGGCCATCAAGGTACATTTAAGTATCTTAAATTATTAAAATTAGTTTCTAGAATTTAATTAACACACCTTAAGGCACATTAACAAACCCCCAGATTTTTATAGCAATTCTTAGGCTGACTGGAACAAAGCAAATTTTGTCCCATCCTGGAAGTACTACTCTTCTTTCCCTCCTTCTCCAGTCTAAGCATTTTCTGTTTTTTTCCTTTGATAAGGCGAAAATCTTTGGATTTCAACAGAAAAACATCCCATTGACTTAATTTTTTTCAAGTACGATCACAAGCAATGAAGTACTGCCTTAGCACTGTTACAGAGGTGCTGTTTTAAAGAAGGTCTGTTAGGGCAGATTTTCCAAAGTAGAGTATTGTACTAGAATTACCTATTTATATTACAAATAAATTACCTGAATGTTTGAATTTATGACTTCATAGGTTTACATATCTGTCCAAAGAAGAGACAACATTTTAGCAATCTGTAATACATTAGTTACTCCTTTATGTTCCTGTCTCTCCTGCTTTAAAAGGCACATATCAATGAATTCCTGTTAATGTCTTCTTCAAAACGCCACTGAAGAATGTAGCTGGGACTTTGACTTTGAATTAGTATAAGAAATAACAAAGAATACCTAATTGCTTCTTTATCCATTAAAGTAATTTTATTTATGTTTCCCTTGGCACTTTTAGGGTGTAAATTCAGTTCCTCCTCTCTGTGACTGTATTTTTGCCAATCCAAAGTACTTAACCTAAAAAAAATGAAGTTTCAACAGAGCATAGTGTATCACAGAACCTCCATGTAGTCTTTTTAGGTCTAGTGCACTTGTATTAGTACAATGAACTGATATAACAGATACCAGATGCTCAACTATCTTTCAGTGATTTCTGTGGGTTTTTTGAACCCCAGAGTATTTTGTTATCTGGCATACGTACAGTTCAAAGATGAAACATGTTCTTGTTTTCTGTAAAGATTATATAATTAAGTGATAAATATTGTCTTTTCATCCACAGCTCTAAGCAGACTTCACAAACATTAAACAGCCTGGGAAAGTAATTAAACATTCTCTTTACAATCCCTAATCTTGTCAAATTGTGAGGTAAGAGATGGGAAGGCTCATTAGCAAAGGAGTAAATAATCCCTTATTTTATTACAGATTTTAAAGAGCCAAAAGGTTTACAAAAACAAAGCTCCAAAGTCACCTGTAAGTTAATAGATTGCTAAGTGATGGCTTACAAAACCTGGGTGTTCACCTGAACTGGAATTCTTCTGAATTAATTCTCATTGTTACCTTTATGTTGTCCATTTCTAGTCAGCAGCAAATCAAAGGTCTTTTTAAAGTTTTTCTTCTTTTTTTCACAGAATACATTGACAAACTCTAGCAAAAACTTTCTGTGCTTGATAGAGGGTCTTTTGTTTCTTTTTTCAGCTGTAAGAAAAAACTTCTCTCCTTTCATGTTTTGCCTTTCTTATCTCCTTAACTTAGGATAGTTACATTAATGTTACAGTGGAGAAAAAAGAGATGACAAGCCATAGTTAACTTTGTGGTGCTATGGGCACAGTTGGTGTCTTAGCTCTCTATTTTAAGATATTTTAATGCTTAAAACAGAGTTTTCAAGATGATCTGTGTTGATTTGATCAGCCACCAGAAGGACATGGCCTGGCCAGCAAAACAGGCATATGATCACTTACATAATTTGGCAAAATGGCTAAGAATAACACCTGCTGTAATATGTTTGGCTTCTAAGTGCCTTTAAAGAATAAAGCTGTAAGAAGGAGGAGCAAGACAGCCTGAGTCTATGTTACAATGCCACATCACAATTGTATTCACCAGTGCATTTAATTTGTGGGGGCATATTCTGCAAGTAGCTAGTTAAGAAATCTTCAAAAGCAGCAATATCATTAAACAAAACTGGAAGTGTGATTACATAATACGGTCTACTTGACTCTTAGGTTATTCCGGTTTTACATTGGCTTGAAGTGTGAAGTATTGCAAATTTCTAAGTCCTCTAAGTCCTAGCATTTATCCAACAAATACAGTTTACATGAATTTCTTGTGACTAGCTGGACTTGCTGGCTTTAGGCACCTGAAGTGCTAAAGTTAAGCATCTTCTGCACTAGTAGTCAGAGCAGATGTTTAGACCCACCTACAAAGACTGATGAGGAAAGATCTTGGCAGCCCCTCTGAGCTTCTGCAGAGGACAGAGGCAGAGGAAGCCCAGTACCTTGGCTGGCGATGAGACTCCTCTGGCAGTCTGCATGTTAGGCGTCTGCTGTAAATCAGCTGCATAGGTTCAATTGCAATGAGGGGAAACCAACAAGCATTCCCGGATATTTATACTGGTGGGTAGAACAGCAGAAATACAGAGCCTACCTCTCAACGGACTGTAGCAGGAACAGGCAGCCAGGTTAGGTCTGGTGCCTGGCTTCGTGCCTACCTATGAGTAGTTAGAGTCTGCATGAAGAACTGCAGGCCCCTCCTGCTAATCCTTTGCTGCAACAGTGTCATAGTGCAGTGCATCTGCATTGTTTCCTTGGTCTCGATATAAAAAACCTGTAATTTACTGGAAAATATATTCCGGAATATTACTGTAATAACCCTCTTGAGTCTCTTATATCACTGGCTGCAATCGAAAGGGCAGATCTTGAGCTACTGTAAATCACACTAGCTCCATTGATTTCAGTAGAGCTATATTGATTTACTGCAGCAGAGGATCTGGTCTGAAATATTTTTGTGATATTGTGTGCATTTAGAGTTAGAAGATTTACGGGTTGTATAATAAAGCTGAGAAGCCTCAGCATAACCATTCTCAATGGTCAATGTATTTATTTGTCTTAGAGGGTATATAAACAATTACCAGCCCTAGTGGTGTAAGTAGGAAAATTAATATCTTGGATAGCGCATTGATACTAGCTGCTATATGAAACATCTTAATCAATGCTAATAGGAAAATATTTCTTCATTTATGTGTATTACACCAACATGTGCAGGATATAGGGTCATACTACAACTATCTGGGTCTCAGGAAAAAGACACAAATCAGTGACATTCCTGCTAATGAAATGTATTGTGTATAGCTTTTTACACTTCAAAGTAAATGCTTTTAATGGTAATTAGCAAAGTTATTAAAAAATGCTGAATGCAGTGAGAGGAATAAAGTGTTGATAACTGGTTCACTAACAGTTTCAAAGGTCATTCCAAGTGCCATAGCCATAATGAATTGTGCTTAAAAGCTTGCTTGAGTGTATCCTTTTCTATTTCTCTGCAGATGGAAAGAATGACAGTCATTGCAGGGAACAGCAGTGCACCAGACTATATTATCAGTACTTTAAAACAATTGGAGTGCAGATGAGAAGGTGTTAGTCACAGCTGCCTAAAACCACAGGTATGTAGATATCTCATGAAAGTAACTTAATTTTAGATACATCAAACAGTTGCAATTACCATTTGGCTTTGCTTGAATATGATCGTGATAGCTTTTATATGTGTGTATGCGGCATGGCGAGACATGGAAGATTAGCCGATGTAAAACCTTACCTGCAACACAGGTGGTAGTGCCCTACACCCTGTCCTTCTCTTCCTGATCCTGACCAAATAGTCTTCTTGCCTTTCCCTTTTTTCTATGGCTCCTTTATGCTTCTGGAGCAATTAATATGCATGCCAGTTCAGCTCACTAAGCTGACAGAAAATTCAGTGAGTGGGAGGAGGAAAGCAAATAGTTTTCTTTTGGCTTAGCTGAGGTTTTAGAAGAATAGGTGAAGTAGTTAAAATGTGTGGGAGAAGATGACAAAGCTGGCAAGAAAGACAAGGCCCACCTTCTTTAGCAGAAATTAACTGCCAAGTAAGCTCAGTTGTTTTATCTAAATCTAGTATCCTTACACAGTGTATCATAAAAAGACTGAATACTGAAAAAGCACTATTGTTTTGCATCTCTGAATGAGTATGCACAAATTGAAACACTTAACAATGTTCCTGTTGTCTTAGAATATATTAGGAGTTGCAGAAGTATATTTAAAATAATTAGCACTAGAAAAAAAAAAGGTTGTCAGAACTGGAATTCATGTTCCACCTGCTGTTTTTCATAGGAGCATGGAAAACATCTGTATGTAAGCATATGATATATTGACATGGGCAATGATGGTCCTCACCAGCTGTTGTAATAGAGGTGTCCAAACAACATGAAATCTTTTCTTTTTTCCTCCCTTATGTTCATAGAAAAACTCAAACAGTTCACTTTAACTTCAGCATTGCTAGCTTGAAAGTGAACAAATCTTGTGTTTTATCACCTGAAATGGTCTCTGCTGATCCCACTTGCTTATTAGCATTCAACTATCTTTCTCCTGATATTTAACTATTGTAGACTGTCCTACTGTAGAAAGCATGACATCAAAGACAGCTACCTGCTGGAGGGAGGACAAAGAAGAAAATGCAAAATTATTCTGAATATAAGGAAGAAAAGCAGAAGTTTGATAGTTCATAAGCTAATCCTTGACAAAATGTAAAAGAAAATTACATGTTCCCAGAGTGTTCTCTGAACAGATGAACTACCTAAATGGCTGAGAAAAGTCAGATAATCTTGCCCTCAAGCTAGAAAAAAACTAACTGTAGTTTCTGAGATACTCAGACTATTGCCTGTATTGTCATGTAGTGTGTTGTCATTTTGACTGTATTATGGGTGAGAATTCAGATGCAGTAGTCTGTTGTTCTTTTATTTATTAGAACAATAGATATCTAGTTGGTAATAAGTTGAACAATAATGTTCTTATGAAATGTGAATAGTAATGAGTGCTTTTCTGGATGATGTTTATGTAAAAATGCCATAATGACTGATGTCTTAATTTAAAGATCTTAGGATCTGGGTAAAGAGTGTGGTACCTTGAGTCCTGTGAATGGAATTCTAGTTGCAAATGTGCCATTGTACTGTGTGACAAGCAACATGAGGGCAATGAATAAATTCTGGCTGATCACAAAGGTGCAAAACAGTACAGTGGAATAATGATTTAGAACAGCACAGAATTGAATTTTCTATTTTATGAGATATTCTGCCATTTCATATATTGTTTATAGTTCTAGAACAAAACAAAGTTTTAAAAAACCCAAACAGTAAAGTCTGAATTGCTTTGTGTTAATAGGCATCACTCTGGTAAAATTAATATATTTTGTTTTCATGTGGGCCTTTATATTTTTGTCTTTGTATTTATATGCATATAAATATATATTTATGTGTGTGTACATATACATGTATGCATATTTTACGATGTATATTTTCTTTTAAAAATCTCCCAGCTTCAAAATTTGAAATGCTTTTTTCTGGAAGTTAACTCATTTGAATCAAATATGTCAAATGATGAGAAAAATAATTTGGAAAATGGGTTAATGATTCAATTTTGTTTCAAAATATCTCAGAAAAAAAATAGAACTCTGCCTGTTTTGAATAATGGTAAATTGAAGAAAAGAAATCTGCTTATCATGGGAACAGGCTTTTCCTTATTTTTCCTTCTGCTGGCCTTCTAAATGCCTTCATATATTTGGTGACACAACCTGGTATAATGATGATAACACACAGATTTGTAAGACAACGTATTAAACTTAAAAACTGCATTATTCTCGTTGCCTGAGTTACAGATTCATCTGAGGCATCAGTTTTGGTTTTCAGTGGTTCTTTCATACTGTACATTTGCGCCAGTATCACTCCATGGAAGAGGCTATCCATACAACCCCATGGGTCCACAAAGTATGCAAGACCCATTGGCACATATGCAAGATCTAGTCTTTTTACTGCAGCTGGTTTGGAGAAGCTCCCATCACTTCTTTGCTTGCTACTGCAAGAACACAGAAGTGAAAGAATCTGTACACATTCCCCTCTGCCCTGAACTACTTTTCTTTGAGAGCTCAGTTTGCCTATTGCACTGCAATTTTCCTGTGAAAGAGTGCTGGGCCAGCTGTTTGGCATCTAAATCATTCTTTGCGAAGAGTGTGCATCAAATTTAGCAAGGTCTGGCGTTCCCCCCCCCCCCCCCAAGGAAAATACGAAAATATATATGATTTTGCATAAATATCATACAGTGGTTTTGGCTTTGTCATCTCTATAAACAAATAGATAACTTCCAGTACTATGAAATATATTTGCATTGTTTTAGCCAATGCTGAAGCAGGACAAAAATTGAGATTTTTACATTAAACATTAATCTGTTATGTAAATACTGGCTATCTGCCATGTAGTTATATCTTTTACCAGCACCTTGCATGGTGAGTCAAGACTGCTAATGTGTGCTAGTCATAATCCTACACTACTGAAGGTGACAGGTCTTAACTGAGGACTAAAGAAAGTTGAAGAAACATTTTGAAAATTTTACTGTGAAGCAACCATAAATATTGTCCTACTCCTTTTTCTCCCCATTATAATATTAGCCTGAAATCACATCGGGCTTTTCTCTTTATTTCTAAATTCTGTTTTCCAACACTGTAATTCCCAAAGTTTGGACTTTGTGATTTGTACAGCCATGGAAAGTGGTCTAGTTGGCTCATGAAGTTTAAAACAAAAATCTGCTATCTGGAAGTATCAGTGCCCATGTTGATCTTGCAAGAAAGATGGGTGTTTGAAAATTATTCTGTGATTGGAAAATGTGAGAGTTGCTATATTAAAAGGCAGGAATAAAAAAATTGATAGAGCTATGGGTTAAAAATTTCAATACATCGAACAACCCTTTCATTCCTTACCCAGAAACAGCAACCGTGCAAAAACCTTTGAAGTGCAGGTGCCTGTAATAATGCTCCTGGTGACACTTTAATAAAAACCATTTACGTCTTTTTGGGGGGAGGGAAATGGGGCTAGATGGGGAGAGGACAGCTGTTGTATAACCTAACAGCAATTTTTCTATCTCAAAATCATTTTTCCTTCTTCAATTCTGAAGCTGAGAGCCGGCATTTTACCATTTCAGCATGTCATTTTGTTACATTGTGCAATGATGTTATGCATTGAAATGTCAGTTTTACGTTAACATTGAAAGTTATGCCACACACTTATTTTCAGCTAATAAGGTGGCTATTAGTTTATATAGCAGATTTCCAAGGCAATATGAACAGATAAGCTTGTACTGTTATAGATTATAAACATATCTCAAAATACACCTAGTTAGCCTTCATAAGTGTTGAATTCAACACTTCCTAGATTAAAAATCTTCAACGGGTTTGTTTTTTCCATGAAAAAAAAAAGTAATATGTGTTTGTTTACTTAATCGATTAAAAATATTTTGTCTTTGTTCAGAATAAATGAGGGTGCTTTCTCCATGGTTGAATTGTTCTGTATTCCACAGCCTAGTAAATAGGAATATGCATTGCTTCTTGGTAGGTATTTGAGTTGTTTAATAAATATAGAAGGTGACATTGCATGATTATGTCTCATCCAATTTTGTGTATGCTGGAAACAAGACCTGAACATGGAAAATCCTTTTCCTGGCAGCCTCTGTCACCCTGTTTCCTTTCCTTAGAGCTAAACTGTGTGAGGGCCCATCAGGATTTGGGGCAGCCCCAATCACTTATCTCTCAAATGCTCAGAGTCAAAATGAAATAGATCTATGACAGTTTTGCTAAAAGGGAGTATGCAAAGCATGAAGGTTTCAGCTGCAGTTCACGTTCTTAACAGTTTCTAAACCCACCCAAGGACAAGCATGACTAATAGAGCTGTACCATTCATCCTAGGTTTTATTAGCCTCAGTGCTAAGAATTTGTCATATTTTTTGATCCAGTTTGGTCCAGGTTTTTCAATAGACTGTAAGGTTGTTAAATGCCTATGAAAATTACTGTGCAACTTTCTTGTGAAAATTCCTTGGTGGTATGGGATATGAGTACTGGAATAACATCAGTTCCAGAATCTCCAGAAATCTATTAGTGCTGCAATACAGAGGGAAGGGAAAGGAAGGGAAATGGAGATTGTAACACAGCTCAAACCATGGATAAAAACTATAGATCCTCACCTCTGCAGGTTGATTAAAGCCTTGCATTTTCTCCCAGTCTTTGTGAGTAACTTTGCTTTCACTGTCTTTCTTTTCCCTAATCAAGTCCTTTTTTGTTGCACTAGGAAATTAATTAATTTCCTTAAGGTAGTAGTCATGAATCGAAATAGGATGGTTTGGTATATCTGAGTTCTTTTAGCAATAGGTGTCTTGGGTTTTGCTTTTTTCAGTAAAAATTATTTTTGTTTCAGCACTGCTTTTCGAGGGTGGCAGCAGCAAGAGTGGGTTAAGTGAGAGAGAACATATGACCTTCTGATGGTATAGAGTGTTTCTTTGACAATGTTTTAGAATGCCATATCGCAGAAACACAAAACTTCTATTCTATGCTATTCTGTGCTATGCTAAGCTATGTTATACTATGCTATGCTATGCTATTCTATTACTTTTTTTTTCCCCTCTGGAAGGAGTCATACATGATGCAAGCTACAATACACACACTATCAATATTGTTGGAGCTCTTCACTATTGTACAGCACAACCCAAGCAGATCAGTTAGTAGAACTGGCAGCATACTGGTAGTGAGGTTGTTCTCAAAATCATATACATAATGCATATATTGATGGAGACCACTGAAAACTGTCTTTCTATGTCTTTGGTATACAGGTGAGATTCAGAGGACTAGATTTAGATAAACACTTTCTACAAAAAACTCAGAACCCCTTCTTTTTAATTGCGCTGTCTTTTCATGCAGGTTTAGACTGAGATTTTTGGATGGGTAACTGCTTTAATTGTAAATATATATATATATAAAAATATATAGTGGAGTTTGGTTGGGGTTTTTTTGTTTGATTGGTTGGTTGGTTGGTTTGGGTTTTTGGTTTTTTGCATTGAAGCAGGAGAGTACACTCACGGGTTATTCAGTACTGCTTATCAGCTGTTTTGTACATTGCAACCCCCTACAGAGATGTAGGGTATGGACCTTCATAAATGATTTTCCTACACCTGCATTTCAACTGAGTGTTAACTTTTTCTAAAGGCCTTACTAAACTCTGCATGGACCAGGGTACTACTGAAAATTAACAAAGCACTACAGTCTGTTTCTGAGCTGCTTAGTCTCCAGTCAGAGCTGATTGGGGGGGGATTGAATTGCTGTATTACAGACAATCCTGGGTTGTGGAGGCTTTGGTTTGTTTTACATTGGAGTGAAATGTCAGCAGCCTGGAATCTGGCAAAGGTGAATAGTCCATTTTAGCCCATCTGTCTGATGGAGATCCCAAACACCAGATGGGCTCCTGGGCATCCAGGGAACTGGAGAGCAAGCTCAAGGCACTTTACAAGCCAACCAGGCAGCCAGAATGCAGACCAGTGGCAAATCAAGCCGCCAGCAAAAGGATAAGGCTTCTGGCCAGAGGGAGAATAGTGGAGGCTGTCAGGAAGCTGGGCAGCAGGCGAGCTGGGCGGGAGCCAGCCACGGTCTTGGCCAGCTGGCCAGAATCCCCGCTTGCCAGCTTGATATCTTGCCAGATAATCACTTCTCTTCCTGCTAAAAGTCATGAAGACATCTTTGCAGTTTAGGAAAACTAGGGGCAAAAAGGCCTTATTTGGCGTTATTTGTCTTATTGTTCTTGAAAGATTTAACAGGGCATTTTCCAGCTTTTCCTCAGTACTACAAAATCTAGAGATTTGCTAATTCTCAAAATGGTAATTAAGAGTTTGATGTAGGCCCAGAGCCACAACTTTGAGGAATCATCTGCATTTTAAGTCTTATAGAACTGGGCAACTGTAAATAAATTTCAGACAAGGTAGTTAATTCTACGGAACTAACTAGAAAGATAATGTCTTAAAATCACCTATCTTTCAAAGTAATTTCTGCTTGTAAATTCTGTATGTGGGCTGATTGTAAATTTGAAAACTGTCATGAGAACAGAAATTTGAAACTTGCCTGAAAATTGATGCAGTATTTCCATATTCCTGTTATTTCTTCTTTGGACAGTCCTGCTTTCTGGAAATATTTACATAAAATCACTGTTTGGGCAATATTTGTAAGTGGTAGCTTTTTTTAATTAGACCTAAT
Source organism: Falco biarmicus (assembly GCF_023638135.1). Classification (NCBI taxonomy): domain Eukaryota; kingdom Metazoa; phylum Chordata; class Aves; order Falconiformes; family Falconidae; genus Falco; species Falco biarmicus. The sequence goes on from NC_079290.1 coordinate 78,691,288, forward strand.
GGATAGAGTGAGGAAAAAGGGTTTATAAGCCCTTCTTGAGGTCTAAAATAGAATCAGTAACCTTCAAAGGTAAAGGCAATTTTAAATTCATTATGCAGCATGATTCAGGATAGGCATTATTGGCTAGTCAGCAGTCCATATTCCGCTTCTTGAACATTTGTGGAGAACACACTCAAAAAGCTGCAAACTCAGCTGAAGTGAAATCACACACATTTCCTATCTGCAAAATAGTTTCGGTAGTACTTGGCAAATTCCATTTAAGAGTTTTCTTGTAATATTAGATTCAAAGAGAGCCTTGTGCCTGGAGACTGCAGCTACAACTCTACTTAGATCATTCTGTATGCATGAGAAAGGTTAGAGTAAGGCAGATGGAGATTTCTTTCAAGTGTAGAGCCCAAATCTTAGAGAGCTGTGGCAAGTTTGATTAATCACTCTGCATCCTACTTCATAACTAATACTTATGGTTTAATATTAACTGCTTTCCTTTGTCCCTGATGCAGACTGGAATATAAAGATATGTGGTGCTGCACGCTGTGCATGCAGGGACAGGTTCTGTTTTAACCCTCCACGTGTGTCCGCAGGTTCTCTTTAACATGTGACAACCTGAAGGACAAGCAGATGCCACATTGCAGATTGTAGCTTTCCTGTAGTAATATTATGATCTTATAAAGTTATTGTAGTATTTTATTATCTATTTGTATTCAATTTTATTAAGATGATGATCTGTAAACCTAATAATGAGTTCACTTGCAGCCTAGTTGTGCTAGTCATTCTATATATTCTTCACATGAAACAAGAAAAACGAAATCTAATCCTGTTAAAATCTGGAGCCCGGTTATGCAGGTCAGTCGTTTGCAGCTGATGATTCAAAACAAGTCTGCTGCTCCAACATGGATGATGATAAACTTTTTGTCTGGTTTGGTAGACATGCTAGTCTGACCACAGCCACCTGCCAAAATGATTGACCTGAGCAGTTTCTTAGGGCACTAAACCAGCCGTGCTTGCTTTGTCTCTATAAAAACTTTAGAAAATCAACTTTCTTGTCACCAAGAGAGTCAGAGAGCTGTGGGAGTGTTAAATATTTTTGACCAACAAGGGAAACATACCCCAGTGCAGGACCAGCAGGATGGAACAGGTCTAGCTTTCCTCCTCCTTTTCCCGCTGACATCTTATCTTTAGGATGACTGTGCTCTCCTTTGCCTCTTCTGAGAAGTCATGATACGGCTTTGAGATCAATCATGACAAAACCAGCTGAATGACCTATGAATAACTGTTACATAGGTGAGTTACACTCTTGAGTATACAGCTGAGTTAGGCTTTGTCCATATGGCTCCATTAAGACAGAAATGACTGATACATATTTTGACCTGTTATATTGCTAATGGCAGTGCTATAATAGCTGCGAAATTATCCACAAAGTGTGATTTCTTAATTTTACATATATTTTAGACTAATGTAGTAAGAAATAACTTTCACTATTTCAGGTAGAGGTGTAGCCTGGATAAATGGTCTTTTAAGGTTTTGAAAACATCTGACATCTTTCTAAACAAAAGAAAAATATATTAACTGGACTGGAAGTAGTTTATGGGTTATTTGACTAAAGAATGCAGTCATTAGCATGCAAATGAAATATATTAGCCTTCCTTTTGCTATTAGCATAATGATATACTAGTTTTAGTTATAAAGAAGTGGCACAGCAATGCTGAAAATTTTGTACGATATTTTAAATAACATGTTTAAGGTAAAATGCAGCATATATAAATATGAATAGGGATTAGCAGGGTGAAATGAGATAATCAAAAATTCAGATGACAAGCAGGTATTTGACATCCCAAGGCAGAGGTTTATGGCTGATTGATTCCTATTCTGATCTACACCTGTGAAATCCCTCCTGGTACTGCTGTACAAGGCATGAAAAAAACATAATACAAAATTAGTCCAGTACTTTGTGTGTTCTGCCTAACAACATTCTCTAGTTTTGGTTGTTGGGTTTTTTTTTTTTTTCTTTGTTTTGTTTTTCTTTTTTTAAACTGCTTAAGATATGTGTTGGTTTAATTAAATATGCTAAAATCTAAGATAGTGAAAGTAAAATCCAGAAAAATGCAGATATATTTTTTCAAAGCTGCCTACAAATCTTTGTAGAGGCTATTTCAGTCAGTGCAGAAACTGCTGACTGAGGCCTTCTGTTAGTTCAGTATCATGTGTGTTATGCATGAGAAGTCAAAATTTTTTATCTATTTGAAGCTCCACAAAAAACCCAACAATTAGACATTACTTTAGGGTAGCACCCTAAAAAGAACCCTGTTGCTTGTCCAGGAATCCAAACATAAAAGAGCTTCCTGTTATTTATGTGGCTTTTTGAATTAAAGCCTAAATGACAAAACAAAAAAGCAGGTTGCTTTCAGCTCTGGTCATGACCTTTTAATTCTCATATCTGTTTTCATTCAACACCTGTTTCACGTTGCTTTGTACTAAACAAGTGTCAGTTCTTTTAGGATCTCAGTAAGAAAGGCACTGTCACTCGAACCTGGTTAACTAATTTACTGAGTAAATGATGGAAAATATAGAAAAGGTGATAGCAATGTCCCTCCTGATGCTGGGAACCCCTGCTGCAGCATCAGACAAACTGTTCCACATGGATCGTGGCACACTGCACAGGATTCCCATCCTCCACTCAGAGTCCTCCTGTACTCTTTTAAGGTCTTGGTCATAGCACAGATTCATTGATTACTGATAGCAGTCAAATCTGGAATGTGAACTTAGAGAGGTCATTGAAAAATATGCCTCTGCACCCTTATCTCAGTAAAGGTATAGCTCTTGAAATGAGTGCATATATTTCAAGTGAACAAGACAATGCACCATTAGGTATAATTATGATTCAGTGTGTATTGAATATATGCACTTTGCTTAACTAAGCATTGATTACTTCTACATGGACTAATTATTGTACAGAGCAATTGCACAGTATCCATGGTATGGAGGCATGCACTTGAGTCATCATGGATACTCTGCCACAGCTGGTTGGTAAGTGCTCATAGATTATTCAATATGAAATCTATATATGTGAGAAGGAATCAAGCATGTGAATCATGAACTTCATTCAGTGGTCTTCTAAAAGCACCACTACACTGGTGACTCAGGGATTTGGTGTTATTTGGGGTTGAGTAAAGAAAGGAATTGCAAAATTAAAGGACCCCAAATAAAGTGATTTGGCAGAAGCGTCCTTCCTGATATGACTTATTTCATTTTATGATATATCTGTTTTCCTGCAAAAGAAAAGTGGCTGTCCTGATGGATATATAATCATTTAAGACTTACTGGAAGAAATTTGATGTCTTAAGTCTTAGTACTTAAGCAAATGATTTACAGACTTTGCATCACTCGTGATGATAATGGAAGACAAAAATTATTAGGTTTTACTCTGGTTATTGCAATATGATGATATTTGACATGCATTAAACTTTATCCATTGCACTAGAAAGTAATGCTGTCTTGTATGGGAACAAAGGCATGACCTCTGCATTGTAATACAGCTACAAAACTCACTTGTTATGTTATGGGTAAACAGATATTTTCCTTTTAATTAATGTATTATTTAAATGTGGATGATACTTTCCATTCTGAAACACAAAAAAATAAAGGAAAAAACCACAGCCAACATGTAAAGCTAAAGTCACCAAAACTGCAAAAGTCTGTATCATTAACTGTGGAAACTTTCTAATCTTGTGTGGAGCTATTGTATTGTTTTCACAGGACTAGTTTGAAGTACATGTTTTCAAGATATGTTCTTCATGCTGTTTGCAGAGTCAGAGTATTTGCTTGTTGATTGTTGTGACACAAACAGCAGTATAACTAAGACATTTGTATTGACTTTGGTCCATTCATCTGTGAATTCATTTCAGTAGTGTACATGCCTTATTTGATAAGCAGAGAGGAGTAGAGTTGTTTTATAGTGCTGTGATTAATTCATCACGGACAGCACTCCATAATGGAAGCTTAATGGTGCACTGAAGAATCCAGTTCTGTGCACCGTATGAGCTACTTGCATTTGACTTGAGCAAAAGTCATGAACATTCAAAACTCCTCAGGATCTGATCATTAGGGAACATCTCGTGATATCAAGTGTATCACCTCTTCTCCTCCCCGCTGCATTTTTTGATGTTGCCTCATTTAAACAGAACTTATTATATGGACAAATGTAAATTACAGACCCCCTCCACTTCCCCAATATACTGCGCATGATGGGAACATGACTGCATGTTGGGTTAAGTGATGTGGTGCTACCTACAGTCAGAGGCTTCCTTAGGAGAAGGCTCAGACTTCCATATGCTGGCATGGTGCAACAGCTTGTCATGGGCTTTCTGAACCTGCAAAGTGGGAATGCCAACCTAGCACAGGAAGAGGTGCTGCAGTGGTGGTACAAAGTGTGCCATGGCACAAGACTCAGAAAAGGGAAAGCTACGGAGCAGGGAGTTTACTCACTTAGCTGTTTTTCTCAGTAAGAAAACAAAAGTACGAAGTCCGGTATAAAGTCAAGTGTATGTATATACATGTGGAGTTTGTGCTGTACATACTATTCTGATCTACCAAATATCTGTTTAAGGTAAAAAAGGGGGAAAGAAACCCACTGTTGCAGATGAAATTTATGCCTGTGCAGAGACAGCACAAGACCTGTACACACCTATAAGTCTGAGTGACACATGTGCCTTTAAGGTTTTTTATATTGAAAGACATATAAAAAGAGCATAAACTTGAAACTGGAATTTGGCCAGGAACACAAGCCAATGATACTTCTTAAATATGATGCATTTTTGCTGTCATTTGGTTTTAATGCAGATGTAGTACTATCTGCAGGATTTCTAAACTTCAGATTAAGCTCCTTTTTCAGCTGAAGTATAGTATTTCTAAAAGCAGCTACTAGATTTAATTATGTTCATTAAAGTAAGATTCATATAACTCTAAGAGTTATTACAAAAATTCTTCAATTTTTTTACATGTTTGGTTTTATGATGCAATTAAACATTGGCTGTGAAGTTTATTGTCATACCGCATAATGTTTTTGTCATTTAAAAACAAGCTTATAATTAATGTGGGAAATAAAGACATGTGAAGTAGACGAGCAAAAATACAACATAGTACCTATAAATCTCAAGGTGTTTGCCATCTGCAAGTGTGTCTGTACTATTATTTAGTTAGATGTATATTGCATATGTTTATTTTAGGATATATTGAACACAACTAGTCATTCATATAATGTGCAAAATAGCACAGTATTAGTTGTAAACCCCCCATATTTCCAAAGAAGATTTCATGACAGCTGATTTTTTAAGAGATGATGGTGCAGGTGTCTGCGTGTTTTTACATATTAAATGAAAAATACATTTTGTTTTGTGTTAATGTAACATGTAAATAATTTATGACTGGAAGAACTTACAAAGCCAGGTTTAGTGTTTCTAACTTGTGTGAAGATTCTCTACTGTCAAATAATTTTTTGGGGCTCAGGACACAAATTATTCTTTTCTTTGGGGCATCTGCTTGGTTAAACTCTATCCTAATATCAAATTTAATTAAAGTTGGCCGACAAATTTGAAAGTTAAAGAAGAAATGGATGGCGGGCTTATGATCAGTATGACTACCTAAGGTTTTGTTGTTTGCCTCAGTATATAGCAGAAACATTATTGACAGCTTTCAAATTTTATGAGCTTCCTCATACAATCCTCCTTTGCTTGTGTATCTGTGCGTACATAGTTTCTCAGTGCAACAATGGTTAACACAGGGTTTCAAATGCTTTTACCTCCACTGAAACTCATATGGCTTAGTGTGAGGGCCTGTCTACATACAGCTTCATGCAGACCTGTCTTTCCATTCCTCCAAGAACACACTGACTTTTTTTTTTTTCTCTTGCATTCACAGAGTGTCACCACATTCAGTTATTGATCTCTCCTGTGCTACAAATTCACTCAACACTGCCATCCCTGCCTTAAAACAATTTCCATGGGGGAATCTTAAATCTATTGCTTTGAACTTAATTGACTTTTAAATTGAATTGAATGAAGGAAAAAAATTTCATTTCTCTTCTCGTTGCTTTGATTCTTCCGAGCTAAAGGGAGAAAGATAATGTCTGTCATCAAAAAGAGGCAGGCATGATGCTGAATGCACATGGACTGTGTTGTCAAGCACATAGGTTATATTTACCAATTTCTTCATCCTAATGTTGCTCTGCCCCTACCTGTTCAAACATACAATTTTTTTTAGAAAGTCTGGTAGTTTCTTTGTTGAATTCTCAGCTATTGCTTCACAATTCTGTTCAGAAGGTCACACTGTATGTCTGAAGTCCTACGGCATGTGGCATGAGTAATTTCCTTCTTGGACACAGTGGGGTTTCTAGATACAGCTACCTTCCCTTAGGTTTTCCTAAAGGGAAAATCCCGGAGCACTGCAAAGGTTAAGTGAGGTGGCCTTTGGGGCACAGCAAGAAGCTGTCCAATCCATGGTTGTGTGTTAACTTCCGTAGAAAAGAGTCCTGCTTGTTGTTCTTGTTAGCTTCTTATTCCCTGGAGTATGAAAGAACTGTTTGTACTGCAGGCATGGGTACTGTGTACGTTAACACGACAGACAAGCATTTAAAATGGTTTGCTGATCAGCTCAGGTGGCATTGGTTACATGCTCTGCCAATATCAGAAAGTAATAATTTAAAAACTTTACATTGCTAGCCATTTTGACTGTTAGCCACATCCAGCTTGGTTGTACAAAGCACCACCTGGTGATCATTTCAGTAGTCCTTCAAGTTGAGGCATTTGTTTTTCATAAAAAGAACTAAAAACTTGTAGCTGTTTTGTAAATTACACCTTGGTTTCTGTGGAGATAATACAATTCAGTTATGGAAAGTAATTATAGTGGCAAAATTATATGTTTGTAGAAACTGCTGTATTAGGAGGCAAAAACATTTCCTCTTTTTAGCATTTATTTTCACTGCTTTTAGCATTTCTGTGGAACTGATACCTGAAATAGCATGTTCTGAACCAGAATGTGGAATGGAAGTGGCAGTAGCTTCCACAGCAATGGAAATCTTGTGCCACAATTCATCTGACCACCCTTTGGTGGTCAGATTTATTGATCTGCATTGTTAGGAGGAAAAAATGAGGTTTTCAATCTTTTATCTGTGGTATGCAGAAAATTGTAAGCCATGTCTGAAGTTGTCAGTTGTGTTAAATTTTACAAACTTGATTCCACAGCTCTTTTGGAAAATATTTAGAGGTCTGTAGACTGAAAAAAAGACTGAAAATTGTTTCACAAATACAACTCCATGATATGAGGAAAACCCCATCATTATTTGAGTAGAGAGCACTCTGAATGGTCTCCTTTTCTACTGACAGAAATCATAGAATCATACAATCATTTAGGTTGGAAAAGACCCTTAAGGTCATCAAGTTCAGCTATAAACCTAACACTGTCAAGTCCACCAGTAACCCATGTCCCTATGTCAGAATGTAGCTACTTGTAGCATCACTTCTACACATTTCTAGGGTTGGTGACTCAATCACTTCCCTGGGCAGCCTGTTTCAGTGCTTCGTAACCCTTTCATTAAAAAATCTTCCCTAATATCCAATATAAACCTCCCCTGGCACAGCCTGAGACAGTATCCTCTCATCCTATCACTTATTACATGGGAAAAGAGACCAACACCCACCTCCCTACAATCTCTTTTCAGGTGGCTGTAAAGAGTGATAAGGTATCCCCTTAGCCTCCTTTTCTCCAGGCTAAACAACCCTAGTTCCCTCAGCTGCTCCTTATAACACTTGTTCTGAACAAGGATTATTTTATTCTGTATGCCATAGCATATCTCAACATATTTTATGGATCCTAGGTGGTACCTATACACAGAAATGTAACCAGTATGTTAATTCCAGTATTCTGATAATGAATAGTCGATGCAGGGAAGAGATGCAATAAAGTGCAGTTTTCTTTTCATCTTGACCTTTATCTGTTCAGTTGATTGATATCTATAAATACAGACAGAAAACTGACAATAATAACATTTAAGATGGGTCCATCAGAACAAACAATAGAACTGGTTGTATAGTATGAGCTGCAAGTCATTGATTAGGTCAGCAGATTGGTCTTGGTTAGACCAGCATTTGTAAAGCTTATGTGGTGCTATCCATGACAATGGAAAAGAAGAAGGATCACTAAAAATTAAGGATGGGTTTTTCTTTTCTTCTCCTTTACTTAGTGAAACAGAACAAGGTATACAAAAAAAAAAAAAAAAAAAAGAAGAGGATGAGTTTGATGCTCTGGGTGATGCTGTGTTTGTGTTGAGAAAGGAATGTACTGTGAATAATTAGAAAAGATAAGGTGGGCACCTGAAGGAGATAAGGAGACATCAAGTCAGGAAATCGTTGAACAAAGAAAACTGAAAGGTCTACTCCACCTAGATCCCACCTATTGTGAATGGAATGATTTGGTGTCAAAATCAAATGAATATGTATATAAACATGTTGTGTAACCTCTCATGAAAACTGTATAAGAAACACCTAACTTTTCACTGAAAACTTGGGAGCTAGTTTGTCCAGTGGGAACCGGCTGGCTCCCCAACATTGCACAAAATAAATACTTTTGCTGCTTAAAGACAAAATTGGTCTCTGAGCAGTTACTCTGTGCAGTTTTGGCATCATAGTGTTGCCAATAAGTGGTAATATCAGTAAAAGTTAGCTTAACTTTTTAAAAGGTTACTGTTTTATTCATTACTTATCTCTGACAGTTATTCTTTACAGTGTCTGATCAGGTGGTGAGACGTTCATGAAATAATGAGCTAGAAGTTTAAGCAAATTATTGTAAACCTTACAGAAGTGAAGGGAGAATTAATTGCTGGTTATTTACAGCAGGGCAATATATGTATAAAGACCCCAATGATATCACAATGTATATGATGTCAGAAAAAAAGAATTCCCTTGTGAAACTGTGAGAAAAAAGGAAGTGGGAAAAAAAGTGATAGGTACACCAGAAGTGGTATTGGGTTTACTTTACTGGAATAAGTACAAATTCAGATACGAGGTTTTATATGGCGCTGCTGCTTTTTACTGCAATTAGACACCACTACAGGATTAAGAAGTCTACAGGAATCTGTCTTTTCATAATGTACCCTGCCCTTCCTATCCCCTGTCTTAATTATTTAGTCCTCAGACTTATTCAGACTTCTCCCTTATTCCTCCATGTTCCAGCATCTAAGATCCTTTCTTTGTTTCAGAAAACTCACTAGGCTCATTAGACATGCATGCACCATTTCCTTGCATCATCAGTAAGTACCTTGGAAGCCAAAATAAGGTGGATGGCAACTAAAAAGTGTACTGAAGAG